>NW_020954583.1:9865597-9923816 GCF_900497805.2 Vombatus ursinus
CACACACACACACACACACACACACACACACACACACACACACACACTGAATTTCATTGAATAGATACTCAATATTTGTTGAGTGAATGAATAATTTAATACTAAAACATTTATTAAACATCTCCTATGCACTATCAATTATTCTAAGAGATAAGAATACAAAGACAAATATGAAAACTTGCAATTAGTTTCTGCTCTTAAGAAGTTTGTGGTGC
Source organism: Vombatus ursinus (assembly GCF_900497805.2). Lineage (NCBI taxonomy): Eukaryota > Metazoa > Chordata > Mammalia > Diprotodontia > Vombatidae > Vombatus > Vombatus ursinus. The sequence goes on from NW_020954583.1 coordinate 9,865,813, forward strand.
ATTAGAAATTTATCAGTGAATGTCTCTATTCTTAAATCTTGGCCAGAATAATCTTCCTTCCCATAAATTTGGTCATGTTACTCCACTGATCAAAAATCTCCAGTGATTCCCTAATACCTTTCAAATAAAGTTCAGAGTTCCTTATATCCTATTTATTCAGGGCCCCCTACAAGCTGGCATCACCCTACCTTTCAAATCATAACTACGATTCTTCCCAAGAAAAGCCAAGGTCACCAAATATATTCTGAGTTATCACCAGTCACCTCGATCATTATGTTTCCAGTGGACTCCAATGACTCTGGAGGAGAGACCAAGGCTGAGGACTTTACACAGCTTTGCCTCACTCAAATCCAATTCATATGTAAGTCAAGATATCACACTCCTGATGTCTGTTCCTCTTCAAGAATGAAGGATGAACAACAAAAACAACCAAAACTTCACTCTCAATATACATATTAAAAAGAAGTGGAGAAAATAAATCTTAGAATGAAACAAATTTCATGAAAGTTGATTTAATGATTTAGGCCCATGGCCATAATAATAATAATAATAATAATAATAATAATAATAATAAACACTGTATTCACTTTTTTTTAGGATTTTATTTTGATTTCTTTCTTTATTTATTTTGGAGGTGTCTTAGATGCTTGTATTGCTGGGAAGTGTTAAGTTTATCAATATTAGTCATCACACAATGTGGCTGTTATTGTGTGCAATGTTCTCCTGGTTCTGCTCACTTCACTCAGCATCAGACCATACAAGGTTTTCCAGGTTTTGGTGAAGTTAGCCTGTTCATCATTTCTTATAGCACAATAGTATTTCATTACATTCATATACCACAACTTGTTCAGTCATTCCCCAATTGATGGACATCCTCTCAATTTCCAATTATTGGCCACCACAAAAAGAGCTGCTATAAATATTTTTTGTACATGTAGGTCCTTTTCCCATTTGTATCATCTCTTTGGGATTCAGTCCCTGAAGAGCTATTGCTGGGCCAAAGCATATGAACATTTTTATAACCCTTTGGGCATAGTTCCAAATTGTTCTCCAAAATAATTGAATCATTTCACAGCTCCACCAATAATTCATTAGTGTTCCAATTTTCCCACATTTTCTCCAACATTTATCATTTTCTTGTTTTGTCATCTTGGCCAATCTAATACATGTGATGTCGGACCTCAGAGTTGTTTTGATTTGCATTTCTCTAATCAATAGTGATTTAGAGCATTTTTTCATATGACTATAGATGGCATTAGTTTCTTCATCTGAGAACTACCACTTCATATCCTTTGACCATTTCTCAATTGGGGAATCACTTGTATTCTTATAAATTTGACTTACTTCTCTATATATTTTAGAAAGGAGGCCCTTATCAGAGAGACTGGTTGTAAAAAATCATTCCCAATTTTCTACTTTCCTTCTAATCTTGGTTGCATTGGCTTTGTTTGTGTAAAAACTTCTCAATTTAATTTAATCTAAGTTATCCATTTGGCTTTTTGTAAGGCTCTCTATCTCCCGTTTGGTCATGAATTCTTCTGTTCTCCATAAATCTGATAGGTAAACTATTCCTTGCTTTCCTAGTTTGCTTACAATATCAGCCTTTATATCTAAATAATAAACCCATTTTGACTTTATTTTGGTATATAATTTGAGATTTTGATCTATGCCTAGCTTCTGCTATGCTCTTTTCCAGTTTTCCCAGCAGTTTTTTTTTTCAAAGAGTGGATTCTTCTCCCAGAAGCTGGATTCTTTGAGTTTATCAAATAATAGACTACCGTAGTCATTGACTACTGAGTCTTGCATACCTAACCTATTCCACTGGTCCACCACTCTATTTCTTAGCCAGTACCAAGCAGTTTTGAAGATTGTTGCTTTATAATACAATTTAAAATCTGGAGTGGCTAGACCACCTTCCTCTGCATTTCTTTTCATTAGTTTCCTTGATATTCGGGACCTTTTGTTCTTCCAAATGAATCTTGTTATTTTTTTCTGACTCTATAAAATAATTTTTGATAGTTTGATTGGTATGGCTCTGAATATGTAAATTAGTTTAGGTGGAATTGTCATTTTTATTATGTTAGATCAGCCTACCCATGAGCAACTGATGTTTTTCCAATTTTTTAGATCTGACTTTATTTGTGTGAAAAATGTTTTGTAATTGTGTTCATACAGTTCCTGAGTTTGTTTCAGGAGGTAGACTCCTAAATATTTTATAATGCCTACAGTAAGTTTAAATGGAATCTCTCTTTCTATCTCTTGCTGTTGGACCTTGTTGATAATATATAGAAATGCCAGTGATTTGTGTGGGTTTATTTTATGGCCTGCAACTTTGCTAAAGTTGTTTATTATTTCAAGTAGTTTCTCACTTGATTCTCTAGGATTCTCTAAGTATAGCAGCAAAGAGTGATAGCTTTGTTTCTTCTTTGCCTATTCTAATACCTTCAATCTTTTTCTTCTTGTATTGCTAAAGCTAATGTTTCCAGTACATTATTGAATGACAGTGTTGATAATGGACATCATTGTTTCAACCAGATCTTATTGGAAATGCTCCTAGCCTATCCCCATTACATGTGATGCTTGCTGAAGGTTTTAATTAGATGCTATTTATTATTTTAAGAAAGACTTCATTTATTCCTATGCTCTCTAGTGTTTTTAATAGGAATGGGTGTTGTATTTTGTCAAAAGCTTTTTCTGCATCTATTGAGATGATCATGTGGTTTCTGTTAGTTTTGGTGTTGATATGATCAATTATGCTAGTAGTTTTCCTAATATTGAATCAGCCCTGCATTCCTGGTATAAATCCTCCCTGGTCATAATTGTTCTGATAGCTTGCTGTAATCTATTTGCTAATATTTTATGTAAAATTTTTGCATCAGGGGCACAGCCTGGGGCAACTCCTTGGAGTCCCTTCCCCAGCTGAGCTGGGGTCCTAGACTATCAGCCTGGTGCTTGCCATGGACCCCGTGGTCCCGATGATACAGAAGTATGAGAAGCTGGAGAAGATAGGCGAAGGCACCTATGGAACAGTGTTCAAGACCAAGAACTGAGAGACCCATGAGATTGTGGCACTGAAACGAGTTTGCTTGGACGATGATGACGAAGGCGTATGATGATGACGAAGCTCTGCCCTGAGAGAAATTTACCTGCTTAAGGAGCTGGAGCAGAAGAACATTGTCAGGCTTCATGATGTTTTGCACATGACAAGAAACTGACCCTGGTTTTTGAGTTCTGTGACCAAGATCTGAAGAAGTATTTTGACAGTTGCAATGGAGACCTGGACCCTGAGATTGTGAAGTCGCTCCTTTTCCAACTACTAAAAAGCCTTCGATTCTGCCACAGCTGTAATGTTCTGCACTGGAATCTGAAGCCTCAGAATCTTCTAATTAACCAGAATGGGGAGCTCAAGCTTGCTGATTTTGACTTGACTCGAGCCTGCAGGATCCCTGTTTGATGTTACTCTGCAGAGATGGTCACTTTGTGGTACCACCCACATGTCCTGTTTGGGGCCATACTATATTCCACATCCATCGACATGTGGTTGTATCTTTGCAGAGCTGACCAATGCTGGACGGTCCCTCTTCCTGGGAATGATTTAGATGATCAGCTGAAGAGAATCTTTAGGCTGCTGGGGATGCCAGCTGAGGAACAGTGGCCTGCCATGACCAAGCTTCCAGATTATAAGCCTTACCTTATGTATGCAGCAACAACGTCACTTGTCAAGGTTGTACCCAAACTCAATGCCACACGGAGGAACCTATTGCAGAATCTGCTCAAGTGTAACCCAGTTACATCCCTACTTCTCTGACTTCTGCCCTCCTGAGCCAGGGGTCTCCTTTTCCCTTTCCTTGTCCAGAGAAGCAAGCCCACTATCCTTGACCCATCCTCTAGGCCCTCAAATTAGGAGCTGGTCAACACACTCTCACCTTGCTGGTCTACCCTGTTCCCTACTTACCCAAGGACCTCATGTATTGAAGCAGGAGAAATAGATCCTGGAAGCTAAGGGCTTTGAGGCTCCTTTGTTCTCTCTTCTCCCCTGGCCCTTCCCCAGTCTCTCCCAACTCACTGGAAAAGGGGTAGAGGTGGGGATGGTGCTATGCACTTAAGACCTTCTATTTGGGCCAGATGTTTGGGGTCAGCCTTGGTGGGGTCAAGGGTGTGAAGTATGGATGCTAGCCAGAGCCCCTGTCCCCCCACTTCCTGTGCTGCTCCCCCTTGTGAATGGACTTTATTTAATTTCATAAATTGGCTTCTTTCCCACAAAAAAAATAAAATAAAATTTTTGCATCTATATTCATTAGGGAAATTGGTCTATAATTTTCTTTCTCTGTTTTGACTCTTCCTGGTTTAGGTGTCAGCACCATGTTTGTATCATAAAAAGAATTTGGTAAGACTCCACCTATTTTCCCAAATAGTCTATATAGTATTGGAATCAATTGTTCTTTAAATGTTTGATAGAATTTGCTTGTAAATACTTCCAGCCCTGGAGATTTTTCCTAGAGAGTTCATCAATGGCTTGTTCAATTTATTTTGCTAAGATGTGGTAATTTAAGTATTTTAATTCCTCTTCTGTTAATCTGGGTAATTTATAATTTTGTAAATATACATCCATTTCACTAAGATTGTCAAATTTACTGGCATACAGTTGGGCAAAATAGTCCCTAATTATTGGTTTAATTTCCTCTTCCTTGGGGGTGGATTCCCCCTTTTCATTCTTGATACTAGTAATTTGGTTTTCTCCTTTCTTTTTTTAATTAAATTAACCAAAGGTTTATCTATTTTATTGTTTTTTTTTTTCACAAAGCCAGGTCTTAGTTTTGTTTATTAGTTCAATAGTTTTCTTAATTTCAATTTCATTAATTTATCCTTTGGTTTTCAAAATTTCTAATTTGGGGTTTAATTAAAGATTTTTAATTTGTTCATTTTCTAGTTTTTTTTTTAGTTGTATGCCCAATTCCTTGATTTCCTTTTTTTCTATTTCATTTATGTAAGCATTTAGAAATATAAAATTTCCCCTAAGAACTGCTTTTGCTGCATTCCATAAGTATTGGCATGTTTTCTCATTATTGTCATTCTCTTGAGTGAAGTTATTGATTGTTTCTATGATTTGTTGTTTGACCCAATCATTTTTTAGGATTAGATTATTTAGTTTCCAATTATTTTTTAATCTATCTTTCCATGGCTCTTTATTGCATGTAATTATTATTGCATCACAATATGAAAAGGATCCATTTAATATTTCTGCCTTTCTGCATTAGATTGTGAGGTTGTTATGCCCTAGTACAAGGTCAATTTTTGTGTATGTGCCATGTACCACCGGGAAAAAAGTATATTCCTTTCTATTTCCATTCAGTTTTCTTCAGAGATCTACCATATCTAACTTTTCTAATGTTCTATTCACCTCCTTAACTTCTTTCTTGTTTATATTGTGGTTAGATTTATCTAGTTCAGAGAGGGGGAGGTTGAGGTTCCCCACTAGTGTAGTTTCACTTCTATTTCTTCCTTTAACTACCTGAACTTCTCCTCTAAGAATTTGGATGTTATACCATTTGATGCATATATGTTTAGTAATGATATTATTTCATTGTCTATGGTGCCTTTTATCAGGATGTGGTTTGCTTCCTTATCTCTTTTGATAAGGTCTATTTTTGCTTTTGCTTTGCCTGAGATTAGGATTGCTACACCTGCTTTTTTTTTTAACATCAACTGAAGCATAATATATTCTGCTCCAGCCTTTTACCTTTACCCTATGTGTGTCACTCTTTTTCAAATGAGTTTCCTGTAAACAACATATTGTAGGATTATGGTTTTTAGTCCATTCTGCTATCCACTTCTGTTTTATGGGTGAGTTCATCCCATTCACATTCACAGTTATGATTACTATCTGTGTCTTCCTCTCCATCCTCCCCTCCCCCATTTATGCTTTTCTTTCTCCTTTCTCCTTTTCCCTCCTCACTAGTGTTTTGCTTTTGACCACCTCCTCTCTCAGTCCCTCCTCCTTTTTATTAACCTCTTCCCTTTTCTTCCCCTTTACCCTTACCACTTCTTCCTTTCCTTCTACCCCCCCTCCTTTTTCTTTCCCCTTTGACCTACTACTCCCTATAGGGCAAGTTAGATTTCTGTACCTTTCTGATTATGTAATTCCCTTCTTGAGCCAAATCTGATGAGAGTAAGGTTTAAACAATGCTTATCTCCCTCCCTTCTTTCCCTCCATTATAATAGGTTTTTGTCCCTTTTCCTGTAATGTAATTTACAATTGTCTGCCTCCTCCTTTCTCAGTACATTTTCTTAGATCAGATTAATCCATTTGCTTGGATCCATTTAATCCACTTGACTAGATTGTTTTTTATCATTACATCAAAGTCAACTTATGTTCACCCCCTTTATGTGTACTCCTTTAACATGGTGTAATGACAATACAGTTCTCAAGAATTACAAGTGCCATCTTCCTTTGAAGGGATGTAAATAGTTTGACCTTATTAACAACATATTGTATCTTTCTGGCCCATTTACCTTTTTATGTCTGTTTTGAGACTTGTATTTGAAGATCAAATTTTCTGTTGAGCTCTGGTCTTTTTATCAAGAAGGTTTGGAAGTCCTCTATTTCATTGAATATCCATCTCCTCCCTTGAAAGATCATGCTCATTTTCACTGGGTAGTTGATCCTTGGCAGAATCCAAGTTCCTTTGCCTTAGGAATATCATGTTCCATGACCTATGGTCTTTTAATGTAGAAGCTGCAAGGTCCTGTATGATCCTGACTGTGGTTCCATGATATTTAAATTGTTTCTTTCTGGCTGCTTGCAGTATTTTCTCTTTGACCTGGTAATTTTGGAATTTGGCTACTATATTCCTTGGCATTTTCAATTTAGTATCTCTTTCAGGAGGTGATTGGTAGATTCTTTCTAAATTACCCTCTGGTTCTAGGACCTCAGGGCAGTTTTCTTTTATGATTTCCTGAAAGATACTGACCAGGCCCTTTTTTTGGTTGTGATTTTCATGTGGACCAATAATTTTTATATTTTCTCTCCTAGATCAATTTTCCAGATCAGTTATTTTAACCAGTGGGGCATTTTATGTTTTCATCTATTTTTTTTTTCATTTTTTTGTTTCTGTTTGACTGATTCTTGCTCTCTCATAGAGTCATTAGCTTCCATTTGCCTGATTCTAATTTTTAATGAATTGTTTTCTTCTATTTGATTTTGTAGTTCCTTCCCCCTTTGGCCAATTGTATTATTTAGGGACTTGTTTTCTTCAGTGTACTTTTTTTTTCCAGTTGGCCAATTGTACTTTTTAGGGACTTGTTTTCTTCAGAGTACTTTTATTTTTCCATTTGGCCAATTGTATTTTTAAGTACTCTTCTCCCTCTTTCTTTTGACCTGTAAAATCCTTCTTGAGCTCTTACAAGAAGGCTTTTTGGGCTTCATACCAGTTCACATTTCCTTTTGAGATTCCAGGTGTGGGTTTGCTGACATTGTTGTCCTCTTCAGTATTTTTGCCTTGATCTTCACTTTTCTCATAATATGAATCTGTGGTACATTTCTTTTTTGTCATGGTGTTTCCTTATTTGCTAGCCTTTAAAGTGATTGAGCTCTCCTGCTGGTGAGCAGAGAGTACTGACCCAAGATGCTTATGTTGGGAGCTTTGGGTCTGTTCTCTGTCTTGTTGTGCTGGGGCCCCCGATATTAGTACTTGGCGGTTGTAGGGTTCTGGCAGCCTTGGTGGTGTTGGGCTGGAATCAGCAACACTGGAACTTTAGAGATTGGGTAGTCTGGGTCCTGGATATTGCCTGCTTTTCCTTTCCTTTTGCTTTCTTCTGCTCCTTTCAGATGGATGTTGCAGGATGTTTATCTGCCTGGAGCCCCTTGGAGCAATTCATAGATGTTTGCTGAGGCACTGGGAGACTGCTGTAGAACGCCAAGGCACCTGGTAGTTTTCTGAGGTGTTTTTGGTTGGTTCCCCAGCCCTCACTGAGGCAGTCAGAGGTCCAGGTGTTGATGTTTGCCTGCTTCACCACCTGTATTTCAGGAACTCCTCCTGGTATGTTAAAGTGTGGCTTTCTGCTAGCTTGCTGGAATACCTCACCTTCTGTACTGTTCCCCTTCCCCCAGGGCAAGACAGACCTTTCCCATTAATCCCTCAAGCTACCTGGGCTACTGGACTGCTGCTCCCCATCTTTCTTCTGGTTCAGCTGTTCCAGGGTTTTTCCTGGGGCAATATTTTCTGGGTTTTCTGAGGTTGACATGGAAGGGTAAGGGCAACTACTTTTGTTTTTACATTTTGATTCACCAGTATGCAATCAAATTCTCTATTTGGCTAAATATTAGGCAAATTATTTTGCTGCTGATTTTTCTACAGAATACTATAAATTCATCTTTCACATTATATTTACTCGATGTATATATAATGCATATCTTTTGTTGGCTAAAACATATTTTTTCCTTCCCCAAGTATTTGCTCTAGTCATAGTATTATAAAGTTATCTTTCATCCATTGGGCCTCTGATTATGGGTTAATAGAATTTAGTATTGCAGGGAAATTGAGGGATCATCTAGTTATAAAAAAGGAAGATAGGATCCAGGATGCTGAAGTGAATTGCCTCCAGTTACATAGCTAATGAGAGGAAGAGCTAGAATTTGAACTCAGGGTTATCTGACTCCAAAACCAGTGAGCTTTCTACATGCCAAATTGCCTTCCCATTCTGTTTTCCCTTCCATTAAATTGAGGAACAGCTAAATGGTATAGTGTGGAGAAGGATGTATTTGGAATCAGGAAGTCCTGTGTTCAAATCTTGCCTCAGACATATACCAGCTGGGTGACCCTGGTGAATTTACTTAACTTCTACAAGTTTCAGTTTCCCCATCTGTAAAATGGGGATGTTAATAGTGCCTACCTCACAGGATTTATGTAAAGGTTAAATGAAATACTATGTAAAGCTCTTTGCAAACCATAAATACAATATATACACAAGCAGATAGACATTTATATATTACTTATTTCAGAGGGTTGTTATAAGAGTTAAATAAGATAAAATAGTAAAAATGCTTTACACTTATAAACTGCTATTATCATTCTACAATTGCAGCTTGAGAAAGCCATTTAAGGATAGATTGGATTTGGACTGGGGAATGGGATGTAATTATGCATGTTATAATATTATATATGATAATATAATTATATTGTTATATAAATATTTTATATATGAATATGTAATATGTAATATGGTATAATTATATGTGTTGCAATTTTACAATAAAATATATTATTATATATGTTTATATAAACATTATATATCATAATATATAACTATATAAAATATCTTAACATCACCCGTGACCATGATGGTGTGGATACTGATCTAGAGCCAGATATCCTGGAGAATGAAGTTAAGTGGACCTTAGGAAATATTGCTAACAGTAAGGCCAATAAAGGTGACAGAATTCAAGATGAACTACTTAAAATCGTAAAAGATGTTGGTGTTAACATGCTGCACTCAATGTGCCAGCAAATTTGGAAGCTCAACTGTGGCTACTGGATTGGAAAGATATATTTATGTCCCAATGCTAAAGAAGGGTAAGGCCAAATATGTTCAAATTGCTGAACAAGTGTGCTCATTTCACATGCCAGCAAAGTTATGCTTAAGAGTCTGCAAACAAGGCTCAGCAATATGTGAAATGATAATTATCAGAAGTGCAGGTTGGTTTTCAAAGAGGCAGAGGAAGTAGAAACCAAATTGCCAACATTAACTGGATTGTAGAGAAAGCAAAGGAGTTCCAGAGGGAAAAAATCTTCTGCTTCATTGACTTACACAAAAGACTTTGTATGGATCACAACAAAATGTGACAGGTACTCAAAGAGAAGGGATTACTTATGGAACCAGTATGTGGGTCAAGAAACAACAGTTAGAACCAAACACGGAACAACCTATTGGTTTAAGATTTGGAAAACAAGCATGAAAAGTCTCTCTCTCTCTCTCTCTCTCTCTCTCTCTCTCTCTCTCCATATACATATATATATGTGTGTGTGTGCGTGTGTGTGTGTGTGTGTATAGATCTGAGTACATCATGAGAAATTAGAGGCTGGATAAATCAAAAGTCAGAATTCAGATTGCTGAGAGAAATATTGGCAATCTCAGATATGCAAATGATATCACTCAGATGGCAGAAAATGAAAAATTAAGAAGACTCTTGAAGATAGTGAAAGAGGAGAGCTTTTAAGCTGGATTGAAGCATAACATTAAAAAATCATGGTAAATGGTTCTATAACTTCCTGACAAATAGGGGGAAAATAAATGGAAGCAGTGTCAGATTTTGAATTCTTGGGCTCATGAAATTAAAAGACACTTGCTTCTTGGAAGGAAACTTATGGAATATCTGGACAACATACTAAAAATCAGAGACACCATCTTGTCAAGAAAGGTGCATATAAGCAAAGTTTTGCTTTTTTCAGTAGCAATGAGAATTTGACCATAAGGAAAGCTGAGCTTTTGAATTGTGATGCTGGAAATGACTTTTGAGAGTGTCTTGGAAAGCAAAGAGGTCATGTTAGTCAACACTTGAAGAAATTAATTCAAATTACTCATTGGAAGGGCAAATGTTGAAGCTGAAATTTACATACTTTGGACACATGCTAATAAGATGTGACTCATTGGAAAAGACCTGATGTTTGTAAAGACTGAAGGCAAAAAGGAGAAGATAAGATAGATAGTGTCATTGAATCAATGAACATGAGCTTCGATTGAGAAATAGTAAAGGATGGAAGTGCCTGGTGTTCTATGGTCAGTGGGGTCATGAAGAGTTAAACACAACTGAATTAACAACAAAAATTATATATTATGTAGCAGTATATATTTGTGTGTTGGTCAGTTGGTTGGTTGGTTGTTGTCCTTCATTCTTGAAGGACCAAAATTGCATCACTATGTTAGAGTCAAGTTTTAATGTATCTCACTGTGGCTGATCAGCACCTTCACTGATATGTACATGCCATGCTGAGTGGTCCTGTGCCAGTGTCTCTCCCATGTCACATAATCAATTCCAATTTTTAATTTTTTTTTTATGTGAGGCAATTGGGGTTAAATGACTTGCCCAGAGTCATACAGCTAGTGAGTGTTGAGTGTCTGAGGCCGAATTTGAACTCAGATCCTCCTGACTCCAGGGCCAGTGTTTTATCTACTGTGATACCTAGCCGCCCCAATTCCAAAGTTCTTAAGAGAGAGCTTGAAATGTCCTTGTATCACTTCTTCTGACCACCATGTGAATGCTTGCTCTGTGTGAGTTCACCATAGAATAATCTTTTATGTATGTTATACACACATATGTATATATGTGTATATATGTATAAGCATATATATATGCATGCATGTATGTATATTCCACCTAGCCTTAAATTCATTGTTAAAGCAGCAATTATAAAAATGATAACAGTAGTTTACCACAATAAATTGATTATACATGTATATCCTCATAATACCCCTGAAAAATAAGTAATATTAAAAGTTTAAGTTAAGCACTTACTATATACAAAACACTTTGCAAGATTCTAAGGGAAACACATGTAGGTCAGAAAGACTCTTTGGCAGCCCTAACAGATCTTCCAATTTTTTTTTTTTGGTGAAGCAATTGGGGTTAAGTGACTTGCCCAAGGTCACACAGCTAGTATGTGTCAAGTGTTTGGTCTGAGGTCAGATTTGAACTCAAGTCCTCCTGACTTCAGGGCTGGTGCTCTATCCACTGCGCCACCTAGCTGCCCCCATATCTTCCATTTCTGAACTAATATTTCACATATGGAAATATGAGGTAAGAGTTCAGGTTATTATACATACATAATCTGTATGACACATATTTTTGCTTAATGTTTATTAAAGTCATCTCTGTGGTTGCATTTTTTAAGGAATCTTTTTTAAACAATGAAGGAAAAGTTTTTGTTTGTTTTTCAGGAGAACTTTTAAGGGACCAAGTTAAATTTTGTTTTATTATCAATTATTTGATCAGATACATATAGTCTATTGTAGAAAATCACATGTAAAGGCCTGTATGCTCCCATATATAGAAATGCATAGCTATGTCTCTATCTATAGGTATATATCTCTATCTGTCTATTTATCTATCTGTATATGGGGTGTGTAGGGAGGACTACCACCTCCAGTGTGAGGGTTTGCTGAGCCTTTTTCAGGGCTGTTTATCCACCTTTGGTGTGACCTTCACCCAACTCTCACCTATGGCTCCAAGCTCCAAGAAGTTGTAGCATGTGCAGCTGCCACACCCTACTAAACCAAAAGGCTTCAAACCCATTGGTGATTTAAGGGGATCTCTGTCCCAAGCATGTGAAGATCCCTCTGTTAGAATGGACAGATGAGAACAATTTGTTCCAATGTCAATGAAAGAGGCTGAAGCAGGCACTTTGGAGTGCTTAGAGATTGGTCAGACATTGAAGATGCCAAAGTCATCCACTGCATGCCAAGTCAACTCCAGTTATCCAACTTTTGGATTGCCCCTGGTCTTTAATGGATCTAAAAGAAGAGAGTGAGACTAATGACTTTGTGCAACTCTGTTTATCTTCAATTCACACACAAATGATGACATTGATCCTCTTTGAAAAGTTAGGAACGTAAGCATTACTGGATTTAATTGGTGACTGCATGATTCTAGCAATTGAATCGTAGTTTCCCTCACTTAACAAAAAAAGCATGTGAGTACAAGACCATGCTAGGCACTAGAGGAAATGAAAATATAAATAAGAAATACTCCCTGCCCTCAAGTAACTGACAATTTACTAGAGTGGGGAGGGGAAAAAATATCACAAGAAATTCCTAGCTAAAAAAAAATTGAGGGGGCATTGGGGAAAGACCCTGAGAAGTCTTTTTGATAGAGGTGGTATTTTAACTGTTTTTTTTAAAGAATGGTTGAATTTAATCAGATGGTTATAGATGTAGGAAGATAGTCTAATTTCATAAACCTAGATCAAGCAAAGATACTGAGGTATTAAAATATGCAATGCCAGAAAGCCAAGATTGCCAGGGAACAGAGATTGCATGAAAGGGTATAGGGTAACATATGGCTGCAAAAGGAGACTAAAGCCATATGACAGAGGGCCATGAATTCCAGGAAAAAAAAATTGGACTTGGTCAAGTTTGCAATAAGAAGACATTAAAAATTTCCAGTGGCAGGAATGACGTGATCATTTTACCCATAAGTGATCACTCTGGCATGAGTGGAAAGTATGAATTTTGAAGAGAAGGAAATTTAAGGCAGAGTTACCAGTTAGAAGTCTAATGAATTAATTTAAGTGAATGATAATAAAGGACAAAAACAGAGCAGTGATAGTAAGAATGTTCAGTCTTGTCTGACTCTTCATGACCCCATGGATCATAGAACACTGATAATATCCATGAGGTTTTCTTGGCAAAGATACTAGAGTGGTTTTCCATTGTCTTCTCCAGTGGGTCATCTTTTGTCAGGACTCTTCACTACGACATGTCTGTCTTGGGTCACCCTGCATGATATATCTTATACTTTCATTGAACAACAAAAGCCACTTTACCTTGACAAGGCAATAATCCAGAAGTGGCAGTTAGAATCTCTCTACATATAAAGATACAAACACAAAAGGTAATGAAGATCTAGAACTGGTAAATTAGATAACAGTATATTAAAAATGTAACTAACTTTAAGGCTAATCTGTATCAATATTAAAGTGAAGAGTATTTTGCTTATTTGAAAAAATAATGAAAAAAAAGTATGAACAGTGCTTTTAGATTAGGCACATGGATGTTTGCTATGTGTTTTGTAAAAATTACAAACACTTATTTTACCATTTTCCCTGATTTTTATCCTATCACTTTAAATCTTGTATAAATATTTCTTCTGTCTTTTTTCTTTTTCCTTCTTTCTTCCTTCCTTCCTTCCTTCCTTCCTTCCTTCCTTCCTTCCTTCCTTCCTTCCTTTCTTCCTTTCTTTCTTTCTTTCTTTCTTTCTTTCTTTCTTTCTTTCTTTCTTTTCTCTACTAGACCAGGCTTAAATAACATGTAACAACAAAGTGTGAAATATTAAAGAAAGACAAGATCTCAGTAAGGTTTGAACATTTCTTGTTTTATAAGTATTTGGTATCTGTGCAGAAATTTTAGCCCTGGGCATAGGAAGTGAGAACACACCTAGTAGAAACATCTCAACATCAGTCAGCAAACTACTGATGGAAGTTATGGGGAAATTTGAGGAGCTGTTCAGCTGACACAGAGTTTAATGGGAGTTTGACACTGAACTGAAAAGATATGTGTATCAACTCAGCCAGAGGGATTGTGTGCGGGAAGAACATTTTCCCTTAGGGAAAGAGATGGGAATTATCAATTTTTTGCAGTATAAAAATACAAAGGAAGGAGTTTGTTTAACCTCACTAAAATTTGCCTAAATAAGTTGTACAGTAGAGTTTCCAAATGATATGATAAAAGACTAGAGAAACACCTTTAGGAGAAAATCTAATTGCATGGAAAATGAATGGTCTCTATATAAACGTCATATAAAATTATTTAAATTATGGGTGCTAGAGATGGGTTTTCTATACAGCTTTGGGCTCTTTGAGTAACAAATCTCTAGTCAAAATGAACAGTGTCAGTTTATCATTTTAACTTCTAGGAGTGAGAATTAAGGAAGATGCAAGCAGAATGCTGAGATAAATTTGAGTCATTTACTGAAACATGAATAAAAATAATGAATTTAAAGTGGAACAACTTAGTGGTCATTGAAGACAAGTATGGAATACGCTATATAAGACTTAGGACTGAAAGGGAAAGAAACAAAAACAATTAGAAATGGGAGAGTTAAAATGCATGATGGCTTTTTAAGGTCAAGGATACAAAAAAGTCAAAACAAGGAAGGAGATTTAACTACTAAAATACATTTTAAAGTAGTGAAGATAAAAGATGTGGATTAAAAAACTTTGTAAGTCCCTGACAGTAAGAAAAATCTGCTAACAGGAGAAAATGAAAAGGATAAGGCTTCAAAAGTCAGAGATTAACTGTTAACTGCTTTAATTAATTATTGTGATGCAATAGAAGTAATCCTAGCAACAACAGGAGAAAACATATGTCTTAACAACTGTGTAGGAAATGGATATACTACAGCCAGCAGGAGCTTATTGCACACCTCCGTATGATTATTAAGGAAATACCAGCTTTCATTTCAGATCTACTTGCTATGTAATATGGGGGAAATCACTAGATAATAGAGATCCCTGAGATTTTTTAAAGGGTGAATGTTTTGCCCATCCTTAAAAAATAGAAACAAATAAAATAGCCTTGTTATACATAGGTCAGTTTATAAGCAATAAACTGGGACAATACTAAAAGAAGTCATTAAACATTCAATTTGCTATTACCTTGAAGAAGATAAATTATTACAAAGCAACAAGTCTATTTTTTGCAAGAACAATTCACGATTAATTGATTTACTTTCATTCTGTGAAAAAATGGCAGGTGCAACAGACAAAGGAAATCATAGATGGGATCTACCTTGATATAAGGAACAAAGCATTTGTAGTCTGACTTTTCACTAAAAGTCTAATGAACCATGCTCTTGATCTTAGTTTCAAGATACACTTGACTTCCTTCAATTCAAGTCAATTCAATACAAACATCTGTCAAGTGACTAAGTGTCGATTAACATAGGACTAGGGATGCAAACATAAATAGTTCTTGCCCTTAAGGATTTTTGCATGCAGGAGGGTGGGCAGGTGATATAAATACATATATTCAAAAGGATAAAGGGTTGGTGAATTGAAGGCTTTCCTTAGAATCGGGAAGATATGAGATCAAATCCAGCTTCAGATACTTACTGGCTCTGCGATATTGGGCAAATCACTTTACCTCTCTCCTTCTGCCTCAGTTTTCTTGTTTCTAAAATGGAGATAATAAAAGGACCTAACTCACAGGATAGGTGTCACAGTGGATAGAGCATTGGCCCTGAATTCAGGAGGATCTGAGTTCAAATCTGGCCTCAGACACATAACACTTACTAGCTGTGTGACCCTGGGCAAGTCACTTAACCCCATTGCCTACCCCCCCAAAAAAATCAAATCAAAGATTTTTAAAGTCCTTTGCAAACCATAAATTGCTATATAAAAGCTAACTATTGTTATTATCACTGTTATTATTATTATTAAAAACAAAGCATACACAAAGTACTTTTTGGTTCTAAGACACAGAAACGTAATGTCACATTTGAGTTGAACCTTGCTGCAAGCTAGGCCTTTGCTTTTAGACCTTACTTGCCATCCAATTATGGACTTTTGTTTAGTAAATTCATGGTCCATACATGTCTTCTGGAATAACCCCATCCATACACTTAAAATTAGGCAAAGCTTCCTTCATTAAGTCCTAGCACACTGGTACAATCCAGATTACCAGTCCTATTAAGTTCCACAAAAAAGAACTTCATTCTGATTTTTATATTTCTGACCTGCACCTAGCACATAGATTCCAACTATTATTGACTTGATTAAACACCTGCTGCTTCTATCTTTGGTGCCATTCAAGATCTTGTGTTTCCTTTTGCTTTCCTGACAGCTCTGAGGCCTCACAGTTAAGTGGATAAATGAAGCATTTGAAGGCTAAATCCCAGGAGT
The DNA here is from genome assembly GCF_900497805.2 of Vombatus ursinus. Taxonomy (NCBI): domain Eukaryota; kingdom Metazoa; phylum Chordata; class Mammalia; order Diprotodontia; family Vombatidae; genus Vombatus; species Vombatus ursinus. The sequence goes on from NW_020954583.1 coordinate 9,882,426, forward strand.
AATTATCAGTGACTTTGCATCAACCTGGGGAGAGGTATTAAATGGTATCACATGAGGATGAGCATTGGGATTTGCTCTTTTCAATATTTTCATTGATGATTTGGACAAAGAAATTGAGAGTATGCTAATTCAATTTGTAAATAATACTAAATTAAGTCTGGTTGCTAATACTATGGAAGACAAGAATAAAATTAGACTGACCCTGAATACCAGGGAATAGCAGAATGGAATCCAACAGGGACACACATTAAGCATTCATTCTTGGGAACAAACCTTAAACAATACAAAAGAAGAATGAATAAGAAAAGTCTAGGCAAAAGGACATAACAAAAAGCTTAAAGCTGAGATTCTTAACTTTTTATGTCATGGAACCCCTTTACAATCCAGGGAAATTTATAGATACCTTTTCAGAGCACTGTTTTGACTCAGTAATAATAATAATAAATATGCATACATATATACACACAAACTTTACATAAAGTAAAGGTTTTGTATCCCAGGTTTAGAACTTCTATTCTAAATGGTCTTAGTTGAACTTCAGTAGTTTGTTGTCATGGAGGAATAGAAAAGCAAAACAAGAAACACAACAACACCTCCTGATATATCCAATATGTATTTAACATTATATAAGTTCTGATGATTATTAAAAAAAAACTTTCCTCTCTTCAATATTTTGAAATATATCTAATCTATATTAATCATTCTCTTAAAAGAATATTTTATTCTAGTCTTAAAGACTACATTTTTAAAAGGCTATGAGTAAACCGAGGAGGGTAGAGAGAAGAGTAAAAAAAGTGATTAAAGTAATTTAAAATAGGACCAGTAAAAAAGGGTTAAAGGAAGTGGGATTATTTTGACAAAAAATAAAAAAAAGAGAGATAGAATTAAAGAGTAACTCTTGCTTCCATCTACATCATACAACTCACCAGTTACTCTTTTTATTTATTTATTTATTTTGAGTTATCAACAGTCACTTCCAAAAGCTTTTGAGTTTAACGTTTTTCTCCCCCTCCCTTCTCACCCCTCTCCCCAAGACAGAATGCAATCTGAATACATTATACACATACATTCCTATTAAACATATTTTCACATTAATGATGTTGTAAGGAAGAATTAAAAGCAATAGGAGGAAGCATTAAAAAGAGCAAACAAAACAAAGCAGAAGATAAAAAATATCAAATATTATACTTCGATCTGCATTCAAAGTCCATAATTCTTTCTTTGGATGTGGATAGCATTTTCCATCATGAGACCTTTGGAGACATCTTACATCCTTGTGTTGCTGAGAAGGGTAAGTCTATCAACGTTAGTCATTGCACAATGTGGCTGTTACTGTGTACAATGTTCTGTTGGTTCTGCTCACTTCACTCAGCATCAGTCCATATAAGTCTTTCCAGGTTTTTCTGAAGTCAGTGTGCTCATCATTTCTTATAGGACAATAGTATTCCATTACATTCATATACCACAACTTGTTCAGCCATTCCGTAATTGATGGGCATCCATTCAATTTCCAATTCTTTGCCACCACAAAAAGAGCTGCTATAAATATTTTTGTACATGTGGATAATTTTCTCATTTGTAAGATCTCTTTGTAATACATCCCTAGAAGTGCTATTGCTGGGTCAAAAGGTATACACATTTTTATAGCCCTTTGAGCATAGTTACAAATTGCTCTCTGAAACAGTTGGATCATTTCACAACTCCACCAACAATTCATTAGTGTTTCAATTTTCCCACATCTTCTCCAACATTTATAATTTTCCTGTTTTGTCATGTTGGCCAATCTGATAGATGTGGTGTCATACCTCAGTGTTGTTTTGATTTACATTTCTCTAATCAATATTGATTTAGAGCACTTTTTCATATGACTATAGATGGCTTTAATTTCTTCATCTGAGAACTACCTGTTCATATCCTTTGACCATTTATCAATTGGGGAATGACCTCTGTGATTTCTTCTGACTAGTGGTTTGATCCCCTTTACCACCTGTGGGCTGAGAGCTCTTAAAGCAGTCACTGCTACTTCCACTGTTAATTCAATTGCCTGGAAGCCTGTTCCTGATTTACTGGAGCCTGATCTGTGCTGGCATTGCCCATATTGTACTATGCTCCTCATTCACCCTGGAAAACAGACTTTTCCTGCTGAACTTCCACATCCTTTGAATGGAATTTTTCACCCCTTTTTGTAGATTCTGCTGTTTCAGAATTTGTTTATAGTCATTTTTAAAGGTATTTGGAGGGATTTGTGAGAGAGTTTAAATGAATCTCTGTCTTTACTTTGCCGTCTTTGCCACAAAGTGGAACTTTTGCTGAGGCTTGAAGAAAGCCTTTGAAGTTAGCAGGAGAAGATGAGGAGAAAGAGCATTCCAGGCATCATGGGAGACAGCCAGTGACAACACAAATAAAAAACATATATGTATGTGCATATACATAAACATATATATGAAAAACTACATGGCAAAATTAACTTAAATATTATTGATCTGAAAAATAATCTTAAACCTCACTACAAGAAATAATATGCTAAGCCCATTACAACTTTTGAATGTATACAACAAATTTTTGGTGGATCAAACCTATAGATCACATCCAGATGGAGTAGAAAACACACAAATATGCACCTGAAAAAAGAGAGAAAGAGAAAGAGAGAGAGAGAGAAAGAGAGAACTTCAAGGCATACATTGCTTGCATTTTATAATTTGAATGGCAAAAAGCAAGTTTTGCAAGTAGTTACAATAAAGACTCTCTGCATGAAAAAAACTCAAATTCAAATAACTGAGTATGATTCCATGGTCACTAGGAATCTGACAAAGAAATCAAATAAGATATTCCAAAAAGCAAAGAAGCTTAATGTGCCAAAATACCATATTCTACAATGTTGAAGACAGAGAAAATTTTAGCCTTTTTTTTTAAGCATAGGCAAAGAGAGGGGCAAAAAAAGAGGAAAAAAATAAATAGGAAAAATGGCTACAGAGGGAAATTATCATTTAAAATTTTTAAATGTTGGACAGGTAACTAAATTGAATTAGATGAAAAAAAATTCTGTTATCAAAAATTATCATCAAAGGAATACATATACACAATGGGACAAAATATTAACTCAGAAGAGGAAAGAGATAAAAATCATAGCAAATAAATGAATAAAAACATGCTTAAAATCATTACTTTAAACACAAATGCATTGATCAGATTAATAAATAAGAAAGGATGTCAAATTGGAAAACAAAATCCAACAGTCCATTACATAAAAATACATATTAAAAACAAATACTGCAGCAGCTAGATGGCAGAGTGGATAGATTACTGGCCCTGGATTCAGGAAGACCTGAGTTGAAATCTGGCCTCAGACACTTGACATTTACTAGCTGTGTGACCCTGTAAAGTCACTTCATCCCATTGCCTGGCCAAAAAACAAACAAAAATAAATAAATACCAAATAAAAAAGCAAGATTCTTATTCATAGTATCAGGGAAGGGAAAAATTAAAAATTCAGAAGATTCCAAGTGACACATGCAAGTAAATTACAATATATTTTTAAAAATTTTAGATAATGATCTGATATCAGTACAAATTTATCAGCAGCAAATGGCATTGCATCTAAATTCATAAAAGAATACAAATAACTGGATTAAGAAAAAAAAAGGCATTGTAGTTAAAAAATTGTAGTAGCCATTAATATCCTGATCTTTCAGCTAGAGAATTTTAACCAAAAATTATATTAAAAGGAAAATATGAACAGAACAAAATGTTGAAGATGTTAATTCTAAGGTAGAGCCAAGATGAGAGTACAGGCAGAAATTCACCTAAATTCTCCCAATATTTCTCTCCAAACAACTTTAAAATAATGCCTTATGTTAAAATTCTAGAATGCCAGAGCCAAAAAATAGTTGGAGAAAAACAATTTTTTGAGCCCAAGATAACTTAGGATGTATGGGGACAGGAATTTAACAAAGAGCAGAGATAATTATCAAAAGAAGATATCCTTTATTAGCAGAGCCATGAAACCTAGTAATAGAGGGGTCTCATAAGGCTTCATTTTATGCCAAAAGACCAGCAGTTGAGCTGGTCAAAGTTTATATCCCTAGATGTATCTTCCTTTTGATTGGCCTGCTGACACATCTTTGAGAACTCCCCAAGCAATCCCTATTGGTGAATATTTTAATGAGAACATGGGCCAAGAGTTCACAGCTCCTTCCCCATTACTGGAGGGGGGAGATTACTATTAAGGTGGGAATATTTTTACTGTCTCACAATAACTAGAGAAAATGGATTTCAAGTGTGACTGACCTGCCCCTCTCTGGCACTTAAGAAATGTAATGTTAGATGGTTTATGAACATAAGCTATCTCAATCAGGTTTTCACTGGCTTAGTCTCCCTTTTCTAGACCAGGTCACCCCAAATCTTGATGAGAGGAGTAATAAGAACAAGGAGACATGTTCCAGGGAAAAGATCTAGCTGAATTCTAAAGTTATATTTTTATGCTTATTTTATCTGTTTATACAGTTTTTAGTAAAAAAAAATAAATATTTTGTCTCAGATGATCATTTTTATATTTACATGGGAAGTAAAATTTTCTGAATTGCAAGTATTTGAATTATGTGCATTTCTATATAGTTATCTAAATCCAAAATGTGTTATTAGTACAGCAGTACTTTTATAATCAAACTCCTCATTTTTTTGCACTTATCTACAAAAATATTGTCATCTTCTAATATAATATGTATGATTTTGTCTTATTCCTGTAAAAATTAAAGGACATTTAAGGTATAAAAAAAAGATCTAGCTGAGGCTGGCTTTTGTTTAGAGAGTAAACAACAAAGCTTTGATGGATCAAATCTATAAATCATATCCAGATGGAGAAGAAAACATACAAACATGCACCTGGAGGGAGAGAGAAAGAGCGAGAGCAAGAGAGAGAGAGAGAGAGAACTTAAAGTCATGCATTGCTTACATTTTATAATTTGAATGACAAACATCAAGTTTTGCAAGTAGTTACTATAAATACCCTCAGCATGAAGAAACACAAATTCAAATAACCGAAGATGATTCCATGATCACTAGAAATCTGACAAAGAAACTGAAAAGTATATTCCAAAGTTAATTTCAATTCAGGTTTTTTTTTTTTTTTTTACTAATCTACAAATAACAATTAAATCCTATTGCTTGATTAGTTACAATTCAGGTATTCTTTCAAATTAAAGCATGTGACATCTCTCTCATTCTTCTAAATGAGGATAGAAACCTGTCCTCCCTATTGTTCCTAATCTCAATATGTGAAGAGGTTTGTGGAATAAATCTCTTTTAAATCCATTAAAATGTTCTTGATAATTAAAAAATATATATATTTTAGGAGGCCTGAAGTGTCTTATGCTCCTGTTGAAACATAGGTGTGGGGTACTGAGACCTCAGCACAAAAAAGACATAGAGTGCTTAATTAACAATCCAGATCTGTTGTGTTATCTATGAAGATAAACTCAAAGCACTTTTCCAAATTAAAGCATGCTTAGCTCTTGTCTTTCCTATTTACTTACCCTTCACTTTTCAGAATCAGGAGAGAGTTAATACTTTGTGATTCATAAGTCAAGAGAGTTGTATTTTTCAATTGTTACCAATGTGCTTTATACAAACAGTTTTTAAAATGGTAACATATATTTTAAAAATAAATTGCTGAAATTATAAATTGATGGCATTTAAGGGCACTACAGAGAAACATTGATCTAAGTAATATTCAAATAATTTTCCAATTGAAGTTTTAGTATTTCAAAAACAGGATGGATAAAGATCCTACAACATCCATCTGGAAGGAGCTGAAGAAAGCAAAAGGAAGGAAAGGCCTGGGTGAGCAGGAAATCTCCAGGAGCCACACTACCAATCCTACCTGTAGAGTTCCAGTATTGCTGATTCCACCCCAACACTAGGTAAGCTGCCAGAATCCTACAACCTCCAACTGCCAACATTGGAGGCCCCAACACACAGAGCCAGTGACCAGACCCTAGGCTCCCAACATAAGAAGCTTGGGTCAGTGCCCTCTGCTCCCCAGCAGGAGAGTCCAATCTCTTTAAAGGCCAGGAAATAAGCAAACACCATGAGCAAAAAGAAACATATGATAGATTCTTATTATGGGAAGAGTGAAGATCGAGAAAGAAATTCTGGAGAGGACAACATTGTCAACAAACCCACATCTGGAACCTCAAAAGGGAATATGAACTGGTCTTAAAATCAGGAAAACAAAACTTATCTCTAGCTGCTATTTCTCTGAGTTAAAATACAATTTCTTTTCATACTTAGCTTCAATTAGTTAACATTTATTAAGTTATTTCTCAATAGAAAGGGTAGTTATTGAGCTTCTGAAATCAATAGAAAAGGAGCGGGGAATGGAGAGAAGTAGGGGTAGGATTTGCAGGCCTGGAAAAAATAAAATCTGTCTTTGAGATCTGCAGACTTTCCCCAACTCCTTCATGCATTATTGATCCTCAGGGGACCCTTACCATCATCCCTCTTTTGATTTCTAAGATCCATCTGTCAATTAAGGCAGTCTTAAGCAATGTGATCCTTCTTTCTACAGAAGAAATACTTGTGAAATGCCCATTTTTGGATTTACCTTCCAAAAAAGCTTTATAATGGCTTCTCTAAAAACCTGTAGAGTAGCTCCTGAAATAGTCTGTTTAAGGATCTTAGTTAAAGCAAGAATGGTTTGGTCTGGAACAGGCTGTATTGAAATGATAACAATCTATTCATTTTTCCCCTGGTTTCCCCTTTTCTGCACATCTTTTACCTCTTTCTCCTTTTCCTCTTTTTCCTTTACTTCATAGACATAGAGGTCAATGTTTCTAACTGCTCAATCATCATTTCATGCTAACCTGGGCATCTCTTTTGGAAATTCTTTTTGTATTTCAGGCAGAGGATTGATTAATAAAATGAGTGCAAATTATATGTGCATCTCTAGGGTTCATTGGGTTTAATCCAGTTTATTATTTGATACTCTTGCACAGTCAATCGTAGAAGAGGTTAGGATATTTTGTTCTCTTTCTTCAAAGTAATTTGAAAGCTATCTCATTTCTCTAGTCCAACCAAACATGCTTCCAGTGCTATGAGTAAATTCTCCCTAGCTTTTTGTCATTTGATATAATTCTCCAGATTATTTGGGTACCAATTAGGATCTTTTAGAGGTCAAAGTTGGGCTGTCCCACCTGTGGGCCCTATCCTGTAAACTGTCTATAATAGCTTTTATTTCCACAAGGGAGAGTAGAACTTGCATTAAATCCATTATATCTCTTGAATTTGGATTCAAACCCATAAAAATTGACTGAAATTGAGTGACCACAGTTGTTGGATCCTAATAAAACTTAGGAGTGTCTCTTTTTCAAGTACAAAGATCAGTAGGTATAAAGGGAACATGCTGCCTGAGTAAAACTACATCCCCTCTGTGATCTTGAGTGGCAACCTCTAGTAGAGGAAAATGTCTTTGGGTTTTTCATTTGCCTCCAAAGAATTCAAACTCTTAATCAAAACAGAGGAGCTAAGATTAGGAGAGGGGATGAAGGAGATAAAGGAAAAAGTGAAGGATCAATAGCCAATAGAGGCAGCTCTGACATCCCAGAGCTCTCAGCTAGGGAGTTTTTGAACAGCAATTTCTGGAATGTTTCAGAAATAGGAGGGTAGGTATCAGGAGAGGATCTCAAGGAAGAAGTTGGCAAGGCAGAATAGTTAGTTAAGGATGAAGAGCTGAGGAGACAAAGAGAACTGAATTGGAAAGGGTTAATGCAGGCTGGAAAGCCAGAGGTGAGGATGAAGAGGTATGCGGGGTTGAGGAAGTAGAGGAAGAAGAAGGTAAAACAGGGTAAAGGCTTAAGGGATAAATTGATACAAGACACTTAAAAACTCTGTGGGGTGTGGGAGTGGAAGTTTTTACCTTCTACGAATGAGTTCAGAGTGCCCTTCTTACTCAATCAGAAGTACTGCCATTCTCTGTTAATTAAAATTTGCGAAGCAAAAGAAAAAAAAGCCTGGAAATAACCTTTTCTATCTGGATGATAGAAAATTTCTATTGCCTGAGACGGGGGGTGGGGAACCTGTGGGCTCAAGGCCACACATGGCCCTCTAGGTCCTCAAACACAGTCCTTTGACTGAATCCAAACTTCACAGAACAAATCCCCTTAATAAAAGGATTTGTTCTGTAAAACTTGAACTCAGTCAAAAGGCAGTACCCAAGCACCTAGAAAGCCACATGTGACCTTGAGGCCACAGGTTCACCACTCTTGCCTGAGACCATTTTATCACATACACACACAGAATCCATAAACACACTATACTTCCCTAAAATCTAGAATAGGATACCAAGTGGTAATAGCTTACAGGTTCCTCAATTTTCCTTACAAAAAGAACATTAAAAAGCAGCACTCTTTCAACCTCTCAGCTAGGAATTATAATTCTTTGAGAGAATGTCATGTGACTATCTTTATAGGTAAAGACATAAGATACCCCTAACTCTTGATGATATTAAAAAAATAATATGACAAAAGAATCACTTACCAACTCTGTTTTACTAGATGTCTCCAAATACCATGCTATAGACACTCAGCGACACACAGACACAAAGATATGGAACTCCCACGAAATTTTACCCTCTTTCCCCAAACCAATGTAAGCTAAGGACTCCATTTAAAGAAAGAGGTCCTGCCCCTGAAGTAATCCTGTGGTTCTCCTTGGAGAATAAAAATTTTGTGCCAGAAGACCAACAGTGAGAGCTGGACAGGGATTTTTATCCTTAGATGTGTCTTCCTTCTTATTTACTTGACAACATATCATTGGGAACTGCCCTAGCAGTTGATAGCTGATTATTTTAATGAAGAGGTGGATCAAGAGGTCACAGCTCCTCCCCAAGTAGAGGGGAGGGGAACAAATACTTCCCAAGTGGGAGAACATTGAAGAATCAACTAAAAAAACAACTTTAAGGAGGCAGAGCCAAGATGGCCTGGTAAAGGCAAGGACTCGCCTGAGTTTTCCCACAAACTCCTCAAAATACCTTGAAAAAATAACTCTAAACAAACTATAAAACATCAGAACCCACAAAAATACAGATTGAAACAAATTTCCAGGCGAAGACAACTTGGAAGGATAGCAGGAAAGGTCTGTGCACCAGGGTCAGAGAAGCAGAGTATATCGCAGGACACACCAGTGGTAGCCAGGCCCCAGCAAAACCTGAGCAGGCCTCAGGACAACTGAAACACTAGCAACAGTAGTGGTTTCCAAACCTTTAAGCCCACAGATGCTAAAGACAACTTAAAAGGTCAGCAGGAAAGGTCTGTAGCACCTGGGTGAGAGGGAAGTGTAGTCTAACTCAGGTCTCACCAGCATAGCCCCAAGCCCCAGTCCTTAGAAGTGAATGAATCAACAGTGACAGTGGCAGAGCTGCTTCCAGAGGTCTCAACCCATAGACGGTAAGGTGATTGAAAAACCAGTCAGGAGATTACAAGGGTATTTTTTTGCTAACACTGAAGCAAGATTCAGTTACTTTGTCCATACTTGGATCCAGGTTATACTCCTGGATGGCAGTTCCAGGGCAAGGAGGAGCACTACTACAGCAGAGCTTCTGGCCACAGTAGAGGGAGTACCCTCCCCATAGTTGCAGGGCAAAAAAGAGTGTGTGTGGTCACTCACATACCAGAGCACAGGCCAGGTGAGTAGTAAACACCTCTCCTTAGATCATACCACCCTGGAAGAATTGAAAATGTACAGGCCCCTAGAAATATTTGAAAATAGCTACAAATCTTCTAAAGTTTGGGACAGTGCACCTTCACCCTGGAAGCAGAGCCCTACTTTAACAAAGTATTAAAAGTCAAAGTAATGGACTGGGGAAATAAGCAAACAATGGAAAAAAAAAACTCTGACTATAGAAAGTTATTATGGTGACAAGGAAGATCAAAACATATACTTTAGGAAACAACAAAGTCAAAGCTCCTACATCCAAAGCTGCCAAGAAAAATATCAATTGGTCTTAGGCCATGGAAAAGCTCAGAAGGGATTTTGAAAGTCAAGCAAGAGAAGAGAAGAAAAATTGGGAAGAGAAATGAATGATAACAAGAAAATCATCAAAAATGAGTCAGCTTGGTAATGGAGACATTAAAACATACTGAATAACACCTAAAAAAATATACCAGTCCAAATGGTAAAAGAACTCCAAAAAGCCAATGAAGAGAAGAATGCCTTAAAAGCAGAATTGGCTGAATGAAAAGTAGAAAGCAAAAGGAAGGTGAGTAGGCAACCTCCAGGGGCCAGAGTACCCAATCCTACACCTAGAGTTCCAGTGTTGCTGATTCCAGCCCAACACTAAGCAACCTTCCAGAACCCTACAGCCTCCAACCACCAGCATTTCAGGCCCCAGCACACAAAATCAGTGACCAGGCCCCAGGGTCCAAGTACAAGAAGCTTAGGTCACTGCCCCCTGCTCCTCAGCAAGAGAGCTCAATTTATTTAAAGGCCAGGAAATAAACAAACACCATAAGCAAAAAGAAAAGTACCATAGATTCTTATTATGGGGACAGTGAAGATCAAGGGAGAAATTCTGAAGATTCTAACACTGTCAACAAACCCACATCTGGAAACTCAGAAGGGATTATGAAATGGTCTGAAGCCCAAAAAGCCTTCTTAGAAGAGCTCAAGAAGGATTTTAAAATCAAAATGAGAGGAGTAGAAGAAAAATTGGGAAAAGAAGAGAGGTAAACAAGAGAGAGTCAATAGCTGGGAAAAAGAAGGACAAAAATTAACTGTAGAAAACAAGTATTTAAAAAATAAAATTGGCCAAATGGGAAAAAAGTACACTGAAGAAAACAACTCCTTGAAAAGCAGAATTGGCCAAACAGAAAAAGAGATACAAAAACTCACTGAAGAGAAGAACTCTGTAAAAGATAAAATGGGACAAATGGAAAAGGAGGTACAAAATCTAATAGAAGAAAACAATTTGTTAAAAATTAGAATTGTTCAAATGGAAGCTAATGACTCTATGAGAGAGCAAGAATCAGTAAAAAAGAAGCAAAAGAATGAAAAAAAATAAATGAAAAGGAAAAATACCTTATGGGTAAAACAACTGAACTAGAAAATAGATCCAGGAGAGACAATTTAAAAATTATTGGTCTAATTGAAAATCATGATAAAAAAAAATGTCTGGACAGCATCTTTCAGTAAACAATCAAGGAAAACTGGCCTGAAGTCCTAAAACAAGATGGTAAAATAGCCATAGAAAGAATCTACCAATCACCTCCTGAAAGAGGTCCCAAATAGAAAAAATACCAAAGAATATAGTAGCCAATTTCCAAAAGTACAAGGTCAAAGAGAAAATATTGCAAACAACCAGAAAGAAACAATTTAAATATCATGGAACCACAGTCAGGATTACACAGTACCTTGCAACTTTTACATTAAAACATCAAAGTGCATGGAATATGGTATTCCATAAGGCAAAGGAGCTTGGATTACAACCAGTGAAAATGAACATAATCTTTCATGGAAGGAGATGGATATTCAATGAAATAGAGGACTTCCAAAACTTCCTGGTGAAAAGACCAGAGTTCAACAGAAAATTTCTTCTTCAAGTACCAGACTAAAGAGAGACATAAAAAGGTAAATGGGTCAGAAAAATAACAAAAACAACATACTATTGTTATTATTTTTTCTAACTCTATAAAATAATTTTTGGTAGTTCAATTGGTATGGCACTGAATAAGTAAATTAGTTTCAGTGGAATTGTCATTTTTATTATATTAGCTCGGCCTACCCATGAGCAACTTATGTTTTGACAATTATTTAGATCTGATTTTATTTGTGTGAAAAGTGTATTGTAATTGTGTTCATAGAGTTCCTGGGTTTGTTTCAGGAGGTAGACTCCTAAATTTTTTATAATGTCTACAGTGAGTTTAAATGGAATCTCTCTTTTTATCTCTTGCTTTTGGGCTTTTTTGGTAATATATAGAAATGGCAATGATTTATGTGGCTTTATTTTATAGCCTGAAACTTTGCTAAAGTTGTTTATTATTTCAAGTAGTTTTTCACTTGATTTTCTAGGATTCTCTAAGTATACCACTATGTCATCTGCAAAGAGTGATAGCTTTGTTTCTTCTTTGTCTATTCTAATACCTTAAATTTCTTTTTCATCTCTTATTGTTAAAGCTATCATTTCTAGTACAATATTGAATAACAGTGGTGATAATGGACGTCCTTGTTTCACCCCTGATCTTATTGGAAATGCTTCTAGCTTGTCGCCATTGCATATTATGCTTGCTGAAGGTTTTAGGTCGATGCTATTTATTATTTTAAGGAAGAGTCCATTTATACCTATGCTCTCTAGTGTTTTTACTAGGAATGGGTGTTGTGTTTTGTCAAAAGCTTATGCTATAAGAGCTTGTAGTATTGTGATATAAGAAATGATGAACAGACTGACTTCAGAAAAAATGTGGAAAGACTTATATGCTTGAGTGAAGTGAGCAGAACCAAGAGAACATTGTACACAATAACAGTCACATTGTGTGATGACTAATACTGATAAACTTAACCCTTCCCAGTAATACAAGGATCCAAGACATCTCCAGAGGCCTTGTAATGGAAAATGCTATCCACATCCATAGAAAGAACTATGGAAGTTGAATTGCTAATTTTTTTCTCTTCTGTTGGGTTTTGTTTCCTCTTTCTGATGGTTCCTCCTATTGGTTTTAATTTTTATTTATAACATCACTAATGTGAAAATATGTTTAATTTGAATGTAAATGTATAGTAAAAAAATAAAATAATAAAACTTTGGTTAATTTAATTGAAAAAAGAAAACCAAATTACCAATATCAAAAATGAAAAGGGTGAATCCACCACCAAGGAAGAGGAAATTAAAATAATAATTAGGAAATGATTTTGTCCAACTGTATACCAATAAATTAGATAATCTTAGTGAAATGGATGAATATTTACAAAAATATAAATTGCCCAGATTAACAGAAGAGGAAGTAAAATACTTAAGTAACCCCATCTCAGAAAAAGAAATTGAACAAGCCATTGATGAACTCCCTAGGAAAAAATCTCCAGGGCTAGATGGATTTACATGCAAATTCTATCAAACATTAAAGAAAAACTAATTTGAATACTATATAGACTATTTGGGAAAATGGAAGGAGAAGCAATCTTACTACATTCTTTTTATGATGCAAATATGGTGCTGATACCCAAACCAGGAAGAGTCAAAGCAGAGAAAGAAAATGATAGACCCATTTACCTAATGAATATAAACACAAAAATTTTAAATAAAATATTAGCAAATAGATTTTCTCTTTCTTGCGGTTCCTCCTAATGATTCTAATTCTTCCTTAAAACATCACTATATTCTAGAACCAGAGGGCAAAATAGAAATTGAAAGAATCCATCAATCACCTCCTGAAAGAGATCCCCAAAGGAAAACTCCTAGGAATATTATAGCCAAATTCTAGAGTTCCCAGGTGAAGGAGAAAATATTACAAGCAGCCAGAAAGAAAAAAATTCAAGTATTGTGGAAACACAATCAGGATAATACAAGATTTTGCAGCTTCTACATTAAGGGACTGGAAGGCATGGAATATAATATTCTGGAGGGCAAAGGAGATAGGATTACAACCAAGAATCACCTACCCAGCTAAACTGAGTATAATCTTTCAGAGGAAAAATGGACATTCAGTGAAATAGAGAACTTTCAAGCATTCTTGATGAAAAAAGAGCAGAGCTGAATAGAAAATTTTACTTTCCAATACAGAACGCAGCTGAAACATGAAGAGGTAAACAAGAATGAAAAATCATAGGAGGCTTATTAAAGTTGAACTATTTACATTACTACATAGAAAAGGTGATATTTGTAACTCATGAGACCTTTGTAAGTTTTAGGGTAGTTGGAGGGAAAAATTATATGTATGTATGTATGTATGTATGTATGTATGTATGTATGTATGTATGTCTGTAGATAGATAGATAGATAGATAGAGGGCATAGGGTGAGTTGAAGATGAAAGGGTGATATCTGGAGAACAAAATTAAGGAGTGAGAGAGGATTATATGGGGAGAAGGAGAAAGAGAGAGGTAGAATGGGGTCAATTATCTCACAGTAAATAGATTAGAAAAGGCTTTTACAGTGGAAGGGAAATGGGAGAAGGTGAGAGAGAATGAGTGAATCTCATTCTCATCGGGTTTGACTTAAGTTGGGAATAATATACACACTCAATTGGGTATAAAAATCTATCTTACCCTACAGGAAAATAGTGGGGGGAAAGGAAACAGGACAGCAGGGGGATGATAGAGGGGAGGGCAGATTGAGGGAGGGCATAATCAGAAGCAAACACTTCTGAGGAGGGACAGGGTCAAAAGAGAGAATAGAATAAACAGGGGTTTGGATAGGATTAAGGGAAATGTAGTTAGTTTTTCCCAACGTGACTACTAAGGAAGTGTTTTGCATGACTACCCATGTATATCCTATATTGAGTTGCTTTTTTTCTCAATGAGGGTGGGTGGGGAGGGAAGATGGGAGAAAATTTGTAACCCAAAGTTTTAAAAATACATGTTAAAACTTGTTTTCACATGCAACTGAGAAATAAGAAATACAAGAAATGGGGTATGGGAATCTATCCTGCCCTACTGGAAAACAGAAGAGTAAGGGGATTACAGAAGGGGGTAGAGATAGAAGGGAGGGCAGATTAGGGGAAGGGGTATTCAGGATGCATGCCATCTTGGGGTGAGGGGAGGGACAGGATGGGGAGAAAATTTGGAACTCAAAATCTTGTGGAAGTGAATGTTGAAAACTAAAAATAAATAAACTTTTAAAAATAGAGTCTAGGCCTCATTTGGGAAATTATCAAGAAAAACTACCCTGATATTCTAGAACCAGAGGGTAAATAGAAATTAAAAGAATCCACCTAACACCTCTTGAATGAGATCCCAAAATGAAATCTGCTAATAAAATTATAACCAAATTCCAGAGTTCCCAGGTCGAGGAAAAAATATCGCAAGCAGCCAGAAAGAAAAAAAAATCAAGTATGAAAGAACTACTTTTTGGATAATACAAGACTTAACATTTTCTCCCTTAAAAGATCAGAAGGCTTGGAATATGTTGTTCTAGAGGGCAAAGAAGCTAGGATTACAACCAAGAATCAACTACCCAACCAAACCATGTATAAACCTTCAGGATGGAAAATGGATATTTAATGAGATAGAGTACTTTCAAGCACTCTTGATGAAAAGACCACAGCTGAATAGGAAATTTGACTTTCAAATACAAGACTCAAGAGGAGTTTAAAAAATTAAATAGGAAATGGAAATCCTAAAGTGCTTAATAAAGTTAAACTGTTTACATTCCTGCATAAGTTGATATGTGTTAGTCATAAGTCCTTTATTATTATTAGAAAGAGAGACAGACAGACAGACAGAGACAGAGAGAGAGACAGAGAGAGAAAGAGACACAGAGAGAGACACAGAGACAAAGACAGAGAGACAGAGGCATTGGTGTGAGTTGAATATAAAGGGATGATATCTAAAAACTAAAATTAGGGTGTGAGAGATGAATGTTTTAAAAAAAGAGAAATTGGGAGGTAGAAGGGAGCAAATTATCCTACATAAAAGAGGCAAGAAAATGCTTTTATAGTCGAGGAGGAGAGGGGGGAGGAAAGGGAGAGTGAGTGAAACATACTCTCATTAGAATTGGCTCAAAGAGGGAATAATATACACACTTATAGACATCTATCTTACCCAACAGGAAAGAAGAAAAGGAAGGGGATAAGGGAATGGAGGGGTGGGCAGGCAGGGTGTGATGGAAGGGAGGGCAGATTGGGGAAATGGGTAGTCAAAAGCAAAACACTTTTGAGAAGGCACAAAGTTAAAGGAGAGAGAGAAGAGAATAGAAGGAGGTATAGGGTAGAAAGACACATAGCAATAGTAAATGTAAAAAAAATGTAAAAACATTGAAGCAAGTTTCTCTAATAAATACCTCATTTCTCAAACATTTAGAAAACTAACTCAAATTTATAAAAATTATAAAAATAGAGCCATTCATAAAATGATAAATGATGAAAACATGATCAGTTTTCAGATGAAGAAATCAAAGCTACTAAAACCATATAAAAAATCACTATTAATGGGAGAAATGCAAATTAAAATAATTCTGTGGTGCTACCTCTTATCTGTTAGATTGGTTAATAGGACAGAAAAGATAAATGATGAATTTTGGAAGGGATGTGGGATAAACAAGACATTACTGTATTGCTGGCAGTTGTGAACTGATTCAATCATTCTGTAGAGGAATTTGGAACTATGACCAAAAGGATATAAAACCATGTAAACCCTTTGACATATTAATGCCACTACTAGGTCTGTTTCCCAAAAGAGATAAACAACCAACTAACAAACAAAAAGTTGACCCACATGTACAAAAATATTTATAGCAACTCTTTTATGGGAGCAAAGAATTAGAACTTGAGGAGATGCCCATCAATTCGGGAATGGCTGAACATGTTGCGGTATGTGATTATGATGGACTACTATGCACTAAAATAAATGAAGAGCAGGATGATCTCAGAAAAACCTGGAAAGTCTTGTGTGAGTTGATGCTAAGTGAAATGTACTGTGCACAAAGTAACAGCAATATTGCAAGATGATAAGCTGTGAATAATTTTACTATTCTCAACAATATAATGATCTAAGGAAACTCTGAAGGAGTTATGAAGAAAAATATTATCCACCCCTAGTGAAAAAACTGATGGTGTCTGAATGCAGGTTGTAGCATGCTTTTTTAAAACTTATTTTTTGAGGGTTTTTTGTCTCTGTTTTCTTTCACAACATGACTATTATGGATATGTTTTGCATGACTGTATATGTATAACCTATATTGAACTGCTCACACTGTCAATGAGATTGATGAGAGGGAGGAAGTGAGAGCATCTTGAACTCAAACTTTTAAAAACAAATGTTAAAATTGTTTTTACTTGTAACTAGAAAAAAATAATTAAATGGGGAAAACAACTAGTTCAACCAATTTACAACTTCAACAAAGTTGCTGTATACATAACAAAACACCATAAATTATCAGCATTTCTACATATTACTAAAATGTAAAGCAGAAAGAGATAGAAAGAGAAATCCCATTTAAAATAATTGGAGACAATATAAAATATTCAGTATTCTAACTGCCAAGAATTATATGAATTATATGAACACAAGTATAAAGCACTTATTATACAAATAAAGTCAAATCTAAATAATTGGGGAAATATTAATTATGAGTAGACCAAGCCACTGAAATGAAAATGACAATAAGTGTCTCATGATTTCTTTTTTCTGTTCACCTTTTAATGGTTCTTAAGTCTTATATTTGAAAGTCAAATATTCTATTCATCTCAGGTCTTTTCACCAAGAATGCTTGAAAGTCCTCTATTTCATTGAATATCCATTTTTTCCCCTGAAGGATTATACTCAATTTTGCTGGGCAGGTAATTCTTGGTTTTAATCCTAGCTTCCTTGACCTCCAGAATATCATATTTAAAGCCTTTGATACCTCAATGGAGAACCTGCTGACTCTTGTGTTATACTGATTGTGTTTCCACAATACTTGATTTTTTTTTTCTTTCTGGCTGCTTGTGATATTTTCTCCTTGACCTGGGAACTCTAGAATTTGTCTATAATATTCCTGGCAGTTTTCCTTTTGGGATACCTTTAAGGAGGTGATTAGTGGGTTCTTTCAATTTCTATTTACCCTCTTGCTGTAGAATATCAAGACAGTTTTCCTTGATAATTTCTTGAAAGATGATATCTAGGCTCTTTTTTTGATCATGGCTTTCAGGTAGTCCAATAATTGCAAATTATGTCTCCAGGATCTCTTTTCTGGTCAGTAGTTTTTCAAATGAGATATGTCACATTGTCTTCTATATTTTAATTCTTTTGGTTTCATTTTATAATTTCTTGATTTCTTATAAAGTCATTAGCTTCCATTTGCTCTATTATAATTTTTAAGGAATTATTTTCTTCAGTGAGCTTTTGGACCTCATTTCTATTTGGCCAGTTCTGCTTTTTAAGACTTTCTTCTCCTCACTGGCTTTTTGACCTCTTTTACCATTTGGATTAGTCTATTTTTAAGGTGTTATTTTCTTCAGTATTTTTTGGGGTGTCCTTTAGTAAGCTGTTGACTCATTTTTCATGATTTTCTTGCATTACTCTCATTTTTCTTACCAATTTTTCCTCTAATTCTCTTACTTGCTTTTCAAAATCCTTTTTGAGGTCTTCCATGGCCTGGGATCAATTAATATTTTTTGGAGGCTTTGGATGTATGAGTTTTGACTTTGTTGTCTTCTTCTGGTTTTATGTTTTGATCTTTTTTCACCAAAGTAAGGTTCTATAGTTTGTGTTTTTCTGCTGCCTCCTCACATTTTCAGCCTTTTTAACATTTTGTTAAGGTAGGGCTCTGATTAAACTGTGGAGGGTGTACTATATGAAGCTTCAGGAGTTTTGTCCAGCTGTTTTCAGATATACTTCTAGGAACCTGTAAATTTTCATTTCTTCCAAGGTGGTATAATCAAAGGAGAAGTGTTTACTCTTTTCCTGGCCTGTGCTCCATTCCATGATTCACCACAAGCACTCTTTTCTGTCTTGGAACTGGGAGTAGGATTTCCTCTCCATTGCCACCACAAGCTCCACCAGCACTCTTCCACACCTCAGGACTGCGACCCAGGACTGATACCTACATCCAGCTTCAAGCAAAGCCAGAGAATTCTGCCTCAGCACCAGCAAAAAATTCATGTAATCCCCTTCTGGTCAACCATTTGATCCTCCCATGGGCTAGCATCCAAAAAGTTTTCAATCTGTTTCCTTTCACACAAGTGTAAGAGTTAATTAATATTGCCATTCTACACCACATGCATTCTACTTTACTGAGACTTTTAATAGATTCTTTGATTAGAAAGAGACTCAGAATCTCTGAATAAATTTCACCACCTAATTGGCTAACACTTTAAGGTTTCTGAAGCAATTAAAAAATATGGTGTCCCCTTTGACTCTTTCTTTCTCTTTATTTTTTGAATTTTTAACATGTGTTTTTAAAACTTTGGGTTACACATTTTCTCTCTTCCTCCCTCCCCACTCATCATCATTGAAAAGGTCAGAAACTCAATACAAGTTATAGATGTTTAGTCACGCCAAATACTTCCATAGTAGTCCTGTTGTGAAAAACTAAGTATATTTCCCTTCATCCTATCCTGCCCCCCATTTATTCTATTCTCTCATTTGACTCTGTCCCTCCTCAGAGTGTTTGCTTTTGATTATCCCCTCCCCCAATCTGCCCTCCCCTCTATCGACCCCCTGCTCTTTTGTCACTTTCCCCCTTATTTTCCTGTAGGGTAGGATAGATTTCCATACCCCATTGTGTATGTTATTCCCTCCTTAAGCCAAATCCTATGAGAATAAGATTTACTCATTCCCTCTCCCATTCCCCCATTTCCCCTCCACTGTAAAAGCCTTTTCTTGTCTGTTTCATGTGAGATAATTTACACCACTCTACCTCTCCCTTTCTCTTTCTCCCTGTATAATTCTCTCTCACCCTTTAATTTTATTTTCCAGATATGACCCCTTCATATTAAACTCACCCTGTGTCCTCTCTCTCTCTCTCTCTCTCTCTCTCTCTCTCTCTCTCTCTCTCTCTTTATCCATACATATATTTTTTCCCTCCCTCTTCCCTAATACTGACGAAGGACTCATGAGTTACAAATATCATCTTTCCATGGAGGAATGTAAACAGTTCAACCTCAATAAGTCTCTTATGATTTCTCTTTCTTATTTACTTCTTCATGTTTCACTTCAGTCTTGTATTTGAAAGTCAAATTTTCTATTCAGCTCTGGTCTTTTCATCAAGAATGCTTGAAAGTCCCCTATTTCACTGACTGATCATTTTTGCCTCTGCAGGATTATACTCAGTTTTGCTGGGTAGGTGATTCTTGATTGAAATCCTATCTCCTTTGCCCTCCAGAATATTATATTCCATGCCCTGTGGTCCCTTAATGTAGAAGCTGCTAAATCTTGTGCTATCCTGATTGTGTTTCCACAATACTTGAATTGTTTCTTTCTGGCTGCTTGCAATATTTTCTCCTTGACCTGGGAGCTCTGGAATTTGGCTACAATATTCCTAGGAGTTTTCCTTTGGGGATCTCTTTCAGGAGGTGATCATTGTGTCCTTTAATTTCTATTTTGCCCTCTGGTTTTAAAATATCAGGGCAGTTTTCCTTGATGCTTTCTTGAAAGATGATGTCTAGGCTCTTTTTTTTGATCATGGCTTTCATATAGTCCAATAATTTGTAAATTGTCTCTCCTGCACCTATTTTCCAGGTCAGTTCTTTTTTCCAATGAGATATTTCACAATTTTTTCTAATTTTTCATTCTTTTGGATTAGTTTTACAGTGCCTCAATTTCTCATAAAGTCACTAGCTTCTAATTTATCCATTATAATTTTTAGGGAAGTATTTTCTTCAGTAATCTTTTGGACTTCCTTTTCCATTTGGCCAATTTTGCTTTTTAGAGCATTCTTCTCCTCATTGGCTTTTTGGACCTCTTTTGCCATTTGGGTTAGGCTATTTTTTAAGGTGTCTTTTTCTTCAGTATTTTTGTGTGTCCTTTAGCAAGTTATTGACTTGTTTTTCATGATTTTCTTGCATCACTCTCAGTTTTTCCTCTACTTCTCTTAGTTGTTTCTCAAAATCCCCTTTGACTCTTACAACAACCCTTTGAAGTAAGAACTGAGAGTATTCCCATTTTACAAATGGGGAAACTGAGCCTAAGAAGTTAAAAGAGTTGTTCAGGGTCATGGATCTAAGGTAGTGTCTGAGGCACTATCTCTCATCTTTCTGACTCCAAGTCCAGCACATCTAAAGAAAGTTTCTATTTACCCAAAGGCCAAATCCCATCCACTTTATAAACTCAAGTGATTTCCTTAAATTATATTATTAAACAAATTTGTCACCAACCCAAATTTAGTACATAGTACATGTCTACTGGTAATTCACACACAGCTGGATATATGGGAATTCAGAATGTCCCGCAGAGAAACTGAAATGTATAAATCCAAGAATACAAAATTTCACTTATTTATTCCTATTTTGACATACCATAATCTTGAGAAATGATCATTTGCAACAATGAACTTTCATCACATAAATAATCACAGAATCACAAGTAATTTGAGCAATTGATGTGGAATTTGCATTTACACGGGAAAATATCCCTGCAGTAATCTTTGTCTCATTTTCTTCAGAGCCTTATTACAAGAATTTCTCAATGGCTGAGTAATAATAGGATATTGAAGACATATTCTTAAGGCATCTAGGTGTGCTGTATTTCACTGGTCATTTTTACTTTAACTACCATGGGGAATATAGGTTTCTGTTATTTCCTTCTCTATATTTCAACAACATCAACAAAGAAAAATAACACAGATGCATTGCTTTCTACAAGGATGGTCTGTCCCACACATCCATAACTGTATTAAGAACAATCATTTAGGTTTTGCAAGAGAGTATGTTTCATCTACACCTATATCTGATCTAGAAATGAATAAAAGTAGTTATTGAGAGCCAAGGCTTTAAACATGGCAAACCAAATTTGTTTGGAATAGTTACAATAGACAAATTACAGAAACCCAATATTGGACCATTTTTAGGTCCCTCTTCTATTTTTGTAAGACGTTTACCAAAATTGAGACTCACCCTTCTAAAAGAAGGGTCCTTCAATGAGAAGATAGAACTGTGTTTGAAAAGTTTTAAATTTCTTCTTCATCCAACAAACTTTTTTCCCTATTTAATGATGATCAGCTAGGACTTTTTCCCCCCTAAATCAGATGCTATTTTGCTTACACAAGCATTACAATAATCAACCTTGGCCTTTTCAGGGTTCAGTTCTAACTAACATGCAAACCAATCCAGACAATTATTTTTATATTATCACATTTCAATATTGAAAAATTCTTATACTCTCTTCTCTGAATGATTAGAAAGTAATTCTTTAATCAAATAAACCAGGGGAGGGGTTCTTTCTGGAAGCCAATGATATATACCTCATGTATAAAGCTGAAATTATTTTGAAGAAAATATTTCTTTTCAGTTTTCAACATTCACTTTGTTACATATTGAGTTTTAAATTTCTCCCTTTCTTTCCTTAACCCCTCCCCAAGATGGCATGCAATCTGATATAAGCTATACATGTAGAGTCATGTTAAACATTTCCATGCTAGTAATGTTGTAAAGAAAAATTAGCAAAAAAGGGAAAAACCAGGAGAAAGAAAAAAAAACTACAAAAAAGAGAAAATAGTAGGCTAAGATCTGCATTCAGACTCCATAGTTCTTTGGGGGAGAGCCAAGATGCCAAAGTAAAAGCAGTGACTTGTTGAGCTCTCCCTCAAACCCCTCCAAGTACCTATAAAAATGGCTCTAAACAAATTCTAAAGCAGCAGAACCCACAAAAAAGACAGAGAGAAATAAATTTCCAGCCCAAGACAACCTGGATGGCTGATCAGAAAGGTATGTTGCACTGGGCTGGGAGAGGAATGCAGTTCATTGTGGGTGTACAAGCTGCAGCGAACTGGAGCAGGCCTCAGAGGACTGAATCACAGGCAGCTGTGGTGGTTTCTAGACTTCTCAACCCATGAATGCTAAAGAAAACTTAGAAGGTCAGTAAGAAAAGTTTGTGTCTGCACTGAGAAAGAGAAGCACAGAGTGGTCCCAGCCCCATTCCCTGGGTGTGGCCATGGGGTGGTGGCTTCCTCCTAAACTTCTGGCCCACAGATTGATGAGGAATGGATCAGAGGGGGATTGTAGGGAACTCTCTGCTGGTGCAAGATTCTCTTGCTTTGCCAGTGCTTGGATCTGAGTCACAGTTCTGGATGGCAGTCCTGGGATGAGAAGGAGCACTGGTGTGGGGGAGCTTGTTATTGTGGTGGAGAGGAAACACCTCACCCCTTATCATAGCACCTTGGAAGAACTGAAAATTTTCAGGTCCCTAGAAGTATCTCTGAAAACAGCTGTACAAACCCCTGAAGCTTGGGGCAGTACATTCTCCACATTGGAAGCAGACGCTTACCTTAACAAAGAGTTTAAAACTCAAGTAATTGGCCGGGATCATGAGCAAGCAGAGCAAAAAGAGTCAGACTATATTATCTTACGTTGGTGATGAAGAAGATCAAAACATACAACCAGAAGAAGACAACAAAGTCAAAGCTCCTACATCCAAAGCCTCCAAGAAAAAATATGAATCAGTTCCAGGCCTTGGAAGGGCTCAAAAGGGATTTTGAGAAGCAAGTAAGAGAGGTAGAGGAAAAACTGGGAAGAGAAATGAGAGTGATGCAAGAAAATCATGAAAAACAAATTAACAGCTTGCTAAAGGAGACCCCCCCAAAAAAAATACTGAAGAAAATAACACCTTAAAAAATAGCCTAATCCAAATGGCAAAAGAGGGCCAAAAAGTCAATGAGGAGAAGAATGCCCTAAAAAGCAAAATCGGCCAAATGGAAAAGGAAGTCCAAAAGATTAATGAAGAAAATACTTCCTTAAAAATTAGAATAGAGCAATTGGAACCCAGTGACTTTATGAAAAATCAAGACGCTGTAAATCAAATCCAAAAGAATGAAAAATTAGAAAACAATGTGAAATATCTCATTGGAAAAACAACTGACCTGGAAAATAGATCCAGGAGAGAGGATCTAAAAATTATTGGACTATCTGAAAGCCATGATCAAAAAAAGAACCTAGACATCATCTTTCAAGAAATCATCAAGGGAAACTACCCTGATATTTTAGAACCAGAGGGCAAAGTAGAAATTAAAAGAATCCACCGATCACCTCCTGAAAGAGATCCCCAAAGGAAAACTCCTAGGAATATTGTAGCCAAATTCTAGAGTTCCCAGGTCAAGGAGAAAATATTACAAGCAGCCAGAAAGAAATAAGCCAAGTATTGTAGAAACACAATCAGGATAACACAAGATTTAGCAGCTTCTACATTACGGGATCACAGGACATGGAATACAATATTCAGGAGGGCAATGGAGCTAGGATTACAACCAAGAATCACCTACCCAGCAAAACTGAATATAATCCTTCAGAGGAAAAAATGGTCATTCAGTGAAATAAAGGACTTTCAAGCATTCTTGATGAAAAGACCAGAGCTGAATAGAAAATTTGACTTTCCAATACAAGACTCAAGTGGAACATGAAGAGGTAAACAGGAAAGAGAAGTCATAAGAGACTTATTAAGGTTGAACTGTTTACATTCTTGCATGGAAAGATGATACTTGTAACTCGTGAAACCTTTGTCAGTATTAGGGTAGTTGGAGGGAAAAAATTATATGTATTTATATTATATACATATATATGTAGATAGATAGATAGATAGAGAGATAGATAGATAGATAGATAGATAGATAGATAGATAGATAGATAGATAGACAGATAGATAGAGGGCACAGAGTGAGTTGAAGATGAATGGTCATAACTGGAGAATAAAATTAAGAGGTGAGAGAGGATTATACTAGGAGAAAGAGAAAGGGGGAGGTAGAATGGGGTAAATTATCTCACAAAAAAAACAGAAAAGAAAAAGGCTCTTTCAGTTGAGGGGAAATGGGAGAAGGTAAGAAGGAATGGGTGAATCTTATTCTCATAGGATTTGGCTTAAGGAGGAAATAACATACACAATGGGGTATGGAAATCTATCTCACCCTGCAGACAAATGGGGGGGTAAGGGGACAAGAAAGTAGGGGGATGATAGAGAGGAGGGCAGATTGGGAAAGGGGGTAATCAGAAGCAAATACTTCTGAGGATGGACAGAGTCAAAAGAAAGAATAGAATAAATGGGCCGGTGGGATAGGATTAAGGGAAGTAGAGTTAGTTTTTCACAGCATGTCTATTATGGAAGCATTTTGCATAACTGCACATGTATAGCCTATATTGGGTTGCTTGCCTTATCAATGAGGGTGGGTAGGGAGGTAGGAAGGGAGAAAATTTAGAACCCAAAGTTTTAAAAACACATGTTTAAAAAAACTGTTTTGCTTAAGTACATGTTTTTAATGGGTTTTGTTTTTCTTTTGTTCTAAGTAGGTTGGGGTGTAGTTAGGTGAGGTATAGAGAAAGAATTTTTGCTGATTGAAAAATAATTTTTTCCTAAATGCCTTTACAAAGCAGTTACTTTAGTGCAGTGTCAAACTCCAAAACAAAATGATTATAATGAAGATGAGGTATTACATATAGTTGCCTTTTCCAGGTACCACCATTATCATTCAAACAAGTTTCTTGTCTGCAGCAAGGATGTTCACTTTTAAGTCTGAGATAATTGAGTTTTATTATTCAACACCTGATAGCACTTACTTGCAACAGCTGAAGATCTAGAATTTTCAAGTAATACAGGAAATAGGGTACAGAAATCTATCCTGCCCTACAGGAAAATAGAAGGGAAAGGGATAAGAGAAGGGGGGGAAGAAATAGAAGGGAAGGCAGACTAAGGAAAGGGATATTCAGAATGCATGCCATCTTTGGGTGGGGGGAGGGGTGAGATGGGGTGAAAATTTGGAACTCAAAGTCTTGTGGAAGTAAATGTTGAAAACTAAAAATAAATAAACATATTAATAAACAAAAAAAGAAAAGCAAAATTGGGCCCCTCTGCCAGGCCGTGGTGCGGAGCCCTGCCCGGCCAGGCCATGCCTCTGCCCCCCAAGTGGGCCTGGGAGCCGGCTGAGCTGGAGCAGTGGTGGGACTCACAGCAGTGGCAGCAGTTGCAGCACCTCGAGTCCTTTTATGACAAACCTCCTCCTGAACTTATCAAGGAAGATGAGATTAAGCCAGAAGACTGTATACCAGATGTACCAGCAATAAACATCCCAGAGAATTTCTGGCTCATGCTCCAACTAAAGGCCTCTGGATGACCCTGGGGCAAGAAGTCAAGGTTATGCAATGCTGAAGTTGTAAAAGGTATGGACACAGAACAATGGGCAAAGAATGCCTGTTTTTTATCTAAGGTAATCAGAAATTAGAACAATTCAGAGTAGCACATGAAGATCCCGTGTATGACATTATAAGGGAGAATAAGCATCATGAAAAAGATGTGAGGATACAACAGCTAAAGATGCTACTAGAGGATTCTACCTCAGATGAAGATGGCACTACTTTCAGCTCTTCTGAATGTAAGGAGAAGTGTAACAGAAAGAAGAAGAAAGAGAAACAAAAGAAGAGGAAAAAAGAGAAGAAAAAGAAAAAGAAAAAAATCACAAATCTAAGTCAAATGGGAGTTCAGAATGACTAAAAAGTAATTTTTTTAATCCGCCTCATTACTCCAGAATCATAACTGATTGTCAGAGATACTAAAGAAGTAGCCACAAAAGGGCCTCAGTTAACAGAAAAATGAACCAAGAAATGTGTGTCATTAGCATCACTTCTGTAGCATTTTGCTCTTGCTGCCAACAGTGATGAATTCAACATGATGTTGAGTTGCTTCTATGCCATATTGCAGGACTCATTGTCATCTTCCTTGATTACTGTAGTTTGTGTTAATTTTTTTTAAAGGAAATCAAGCATAAGATAAGAAGACATGAAGACATTCTAGGCATTTCCAAAAGAGATTTAATTCCCCCATGAAAGCAGAGGGTTAGTGGGGCTATAGGCAGACTTGAAAATTCTAGATCTTCAGCAGTTGCATGTAAGTACTATCAGGTGTTGAATAATAAAACTCAGTTATCTCAGACTTAAAAGTGAACATCCTTGCTGCAGACAAGAAACTTGTTTGAATGATAATGGTAGTACATGGAAAAGGCAACTTTATGTAATATCTCATCTTCATTATAATCATTTTGTTTTGGAGTTTGACACTGCACTAAAGTAACTGCTTCACAAAGGTATTTAGGAAAAAATTATTTGTCAATCAGCAAAAATTCTTTCTCTATGCCTTACCTAACTACACCCCAACCTACTTAGAACAAAAGAAAAACAAAACCCATTAAAAACATGTACTTAAGCAAAGCAAAATGTCCTCATTGGCTATGTCTAAAGGAAAAATACACATACATACCCATAATTTGTCTCATTCTGCACTGTCTGAGTCTCACCTCTCTATCCGGTGACGTATAGCTTGTTTCATCATTGGTCCTCTAGAGTAGTGGTTGATCATTAAGCTGAATAGAGTTCCTAAGTCTTTCAAAATTGTCTTTACCATATTGTTATCATTGTATAAATTGTTCTTCTGGTTCTGCTCACTTCACTCTGAATCAGTTCATATAAGTCTTCCCTTATTTCTCTGAAACCAGCCCTTCATCATTTCTTATAACACAATAGTATTCCACCCCATTCATATACCATAATTTGTTCAGTCATTCCCCAGTTGACAGGCACCTCCTCAGATTTTCATTCTTTGCAACTTCAAAAAGAAAGCTTATGTTTATATATCCTTAGAGCTGGTTTAGCCTAGAACTGATCCCTCCCTTAATCTACCTTTCTTTTAATTCTTCCTTCTCTCCCTTCCCTGTTTCCCTGTTGAATGAAATAATCTTTCTGCAAATAGCTGTGTTTTGTGTGTGTATTCTTCCTGCCTTTGACCAGTTCAGATGAGAGTGAGTTTCAAGTCTCAGCTGCCTCCTCTCTATCCTTTCCTCTTTGTTTATACAGACTGCTACTTGTGCCCCCTGATTATGTAAGATAATTTTCCCTAAACTTCTTTCCCCTTTTCCCCTCAGTATATTCCTCTTCCCTTCTCTTTCCATTTTTCTTTCAAGATCAAGTTCTAAGAGAATCCCTCCCAGGCTTTCTAATTAGACTCCCTCTATGACCATTAATGATGATAGGCTTCAAAGGGAACACAGGTATCATCTCTTCATACTAGAATGTAAGCAGTTTATCCTTGTTTAGTCCCTTATGATTGTTTGTTCATATTTGTTTCTCTTAACTCCTGAGTTCGAACTTCATAGTTTCTATGCAGTTCTGGTCTTTTCATCAGGAATGCTTAGAAATCCTCTATTTCATTGAGTGTCCATTTCTCTTCCCTTTATGATTTTACTCAGTTTTGCTGAGTAAATTATTATCCTTTGCCTTCTAGGATATCATATTCTGTACTCTCTGTTCCTTTATAGTGATGATTGCTAAATTAAGTGTGATCCTGATTATGTCTCCTTAGTACCTGAATTGTTTTTGTTTTTTTTGTTTTTGTTTTTTTTTTTTTGTTTTTGTTTTTTATTTCTGGCTGCTTGCAGTATTTTTTCTTTGACTTGACAACTCTGGATTTTGACTGTCATCTTCCTGGGAGTTTTCATTTTGAAGTTTCTTATAGGAGGTGACTGGTGGATTCTTTCCATTTCTCCTTGGCCTTCTGGTTCTAAGAGATCGACTCAGTTTTCTTTTTTCCTCAACTTTTCCCAACTACAGTCATAGCTCCTCTTCTTCTTGGGTCTAGTCATTGTTAATATATTTAGTCCAATTATATTGTTTTGCTTCTGGCATAAGAATGATTACCAAAGTCATCTCACTCTATCTAAACTGGAATATTTAGTGGGATTTCTGGCACTGTGATCATTTTTCTCCCCTCCACTCTGAGTTAAGGCAGCAGTCTGAGTTTTCAGAGCTAACTCTGATTAGCCCCTCAACTTACTGCTGAGTCTTCTCTCTCTCTCTCATTAACTTTTATCCTTATTCTGTTTTTTTAGGGATGGGGCAGGAAGCAGGTTATTTACTGAGTGTTTGGGTTCCAGGTCTTTGCTTCCCACAGGTGTATAAGAAGGCAGTTAGGTGATACAGTGAAGAGTGTGCTGGGCCTGGAATCATTAGAGACCTGAGTATAAATCTGGCCTCAGACACTTTTTTTTAGCTGTGTGACTGGCCAAGTTATAGTTTCCCCAACTATAAAATGGCAAATAACACCTACCTTCAAGGGTTATGGTAAGGATCAAATAACATAATTATCAAAGCAGTTAGCAAAGTGCCTGGCACATACAAGACACTTAATGCTTGTTCCTTTCCCTATATCAATGGTGAAGTGCAGAATTTTCCCTCAGGCTCCATTTCCCTTTTTCCCATTACCTCCTAGATGAGACTTTACCTAAAATTGGGGCTTTAGACCTCTTGGAAGCTGGTATGGTCACATAACTGATTCTCCATTCAACTCAACAATTAAGTTCCTTTTACACATGTTCAATCTTTTTTTTTAATGTTTAATTGATGCATTTTGCAGTCTTTATAACAATTGCAGCCAGTTGTCTGAAGGGAACAGTCTGCAGTGTGGCTGGTTCTCTTTCCTAGGTTGTAACTGATAACTAAGTACAGTTGGGGTTTTTTCTCTAAACATATTAACCATAATTTGTCTCCACTGAATTGTAACTGCCACTTATCTGTTGATGATCATATGCCCTTCCCTTAGCTCATTTGGATTATTTGGTTTTTTGGACATTCTTTATCTATAACAAAATAATGAGGAGTTCCACAGTGATTTGATTTTTAATATCCTTTACTGAGGAATCCTGTCAAAAGGTTTTTGAAAGTCTAAATAAGTAGAATTTGTTCTTACAAATGCCCAGTGGTCTTGCCCCCAGTGCTTTGTTTATTTATGTATGCAATGATCATGTGTTTTATGGTACATTCACCAGTTTTCCTGGCATGGCCACATGATTCATTTTTGCTCTCATCCACTCTGGAACTGTTGGATAGAAATCAATTTATTAATACTAATGTGTTCTAGCCATTTGTACTGGAAAGCTAAGGGTATTTTTGGCTGACAGTTTCATATTTCCACCCCTGAGTTCCTTTTAAAATTCTTGGGTAGATATCCTATAGCCTTGGCACTTTAACTAAGATTAATCAATTCAGTTAAAATTCATTAAACATTTTTGAACCTTTGCAGGTCTAGGTTACAAAGGATTTTGAATGTTAAACAGAGCATTTTGTAAAGACAACAGGGAACCACTGGAGTTAATCAAGGTAGAATGACATGATTGGACCTGCACTAGAAGATGTTCTACTCTAGCTTTTTGCCACCTGGTATGCCATTACTCACCCCATCCATCTGTATGTCCCCTTGCTCCAAGATCAGTGGTCAAATAAATTTACTATTTAAAAAAAAAGTCAGTCAACTACCCTGTTGTTACATTCACCATCACTGTAATTTCTCAAACCAAAATACCCTTCTTTGGTTACAACTTTTTCTTGATTGTTGTATTCTCCTGTCCTAATACAAGCTTCTCAATGTCAGAAGTCTCATTTTTCATATTTGTATCCCTAGCACTTGGCATAGTCCACAGCACGAGGTAGAAACTTGAATTTTTCATTCAAATATTGAGAGCCTAAACTTCAATGGTTTACTCTACATATGAGTAAAGAGAAAGGGATCATAGAAGGTATATTGCCTAGACAAAATTTATAGGTCTTTCCTGATTGGCTTTAAGGTCTAAAAGAAAAGAGTAAAAGATGACCAGGGTTACAATTCTGGGTCACTGATCATATCATCATTGAAAATAAATTGTCAGAGAGGGAAAGCATTTTGGTAGGAGTGGTGACAATAAATGCAAAAGCATTTATTACTTGCTTACTATGTGCCAAGTACTGCTGGATACAAATAGAAGAGTTCATCCTCTAAAGGAGCTCACACTTCAATCAGGCAACAATAGATATAGAAGGGCTCAAATACAGGACTGATGGAAGGCACAGGGTTCCTTAGGGAGCATCAGCAAGTCATGTGAATGGCCAGGTGAGGCTGAAGGGCATGGGAGAAGGACCCATATTATGGCCTGGTGGATCCTACATCATCCATAGGGGGGAATGTGTCAAGAAAGTTGGGGAAAATGGGTACCTGTGGCATTTGATCCCACCTGAAACAGGTAATGAGATGAACTTTTTAAAAAGTTACATTGCGAAAAAATGGAGAGGAGTGGGGCCAAGATGGTGGAGGGAAAGCAATGACTTCTTTGAGCTCCCCCTCCAAACCCTTCCAAATACCTATAAAAAATGGGTCTAAATAAATTCTAAAGCAGTAGAACCCACAAAAAGACAGCGTGAAACAAATTTCCAGCCAAAGACAGCCTGGATGGTTGAGCTGAAAGGTATATTGCACCAGGAGGGGAGAGGGGCGCAGTTTGGCTTGGGCACACAGGCCACAGCAAACTTGGAGCAGGCTTCAGAGGACTGAATCACAGGCAGCTGTGGTGGTTTCCAGACTTCTCAACACACGAATGCCAAAGACAACTTAGAAGGTCAGTGGGAAAAGTCTGTGACTGCTGTGAGAGAAGGAGCTAGGTATCAGCCACCCCCAGGGCCTCGGCTGTTTCCTGAGCTTCCAGCCCACAGACTGAGGGGGAATCAAGTGGCTGATCAGAGGGGGATTGCAGGGATCTCCTTGCCAGTGCTGAGGCAGGAATCTCCTGCTTTACTGGTGCTTGGATCTGGGTCACAGCTCTGAGGGGCAGTCCTGGGGCAAGGAGGAGCTTTGGTGTGGTGGAGTTTGTTGTGGTGGTGGAGAGGAAACACCTCACCTCTTATCATAGCACCTTGGAAGAACTGAAAATATTCAGGTCTCTAGAAGTATCTCTGAAAACAACTGTACAAACCCCCAAAGCTTGGGACAGTACATTCTCCACATTGGTAACAGAGTTTTACCTTAACAAAGAGTTTAAAACTCAAGTAATTGGCTGGGATCATGAGTAAGCAGCTCAAAAAGAGTCAAACTATATTATCTTACTTTGGTGACAAAGAAGATCAAGACATACAACCAGAAGAAGACAATGAAGCCAAAGCTCCTAAATCCAAAGCCTCCAAAAGAATATGAATCAGTCCCAGGTCTTGGAAGAGCTCAAAAGGGATTTTGAGAAGCAAGTAAGAGAAGTAAAGGAAAAACTGAGAGTTTTGCAAGAAAATCATGAAAAACAAGTTAACAGCTTGCTAAAGGAGACCCAAAAAAATACTGAAGAAAATAACACTTTAAAAAATAGCCTAACCCAAATGGCAAAAGAGGTCCAAAAAGCCAATGAGGAGAAGAATGCTCTAAAAAGCAATATTGGCCAAATGGAAAAGGAAGTCCAAAAGATTACTGAAGAAAATACTTCCCTAAAAATTATAATGGATAAATTAGAAGCTAGTGACTTTATTAGAAATCAAGACACTGTAAAACAAATCCAAAAGAATGAAAAATTAGAAAACAATGTGAAATATCTCTTTGGAAAAACAACTAACCTGGAAAATAGATCCAGGAGGAAGAATTTAAAAATTATTGGACTATCTGAAAGCCATGATCAAAAAAAGAACCTAGACATCATCTTTCAAGAAATTATCCGGGAAAACTGCCCTGATATTTTAGAAACAGAGGGCAAAATGGAAATTGAAGGAATCCACAGATCACCACCTGAAAGAGATCCCCAAAGGAAAACTCCTGGGAATATTGTAGCCAAATTCCAGAGTTCCCAGGTCAAGGAGAAAATATTGCAAGCAGCAAGAAAGAAACAATTCAAATATGGAAACACAATCAGGATAGCACAAGATTTAGCAGCTTCTACATTAAGGGACCACAGGGCACAGAATATAATATTCTGGAGGGCAAAGGAGATAGGATTTCAACCAATAATCACCTACCCAGCAAAACTGAGTATAATCCTGCAGGGGAAAAAATGATCATTCAGTGAAATAGAGGACTTTCAAGCATTCTTGATTAAAAGACCAGGGCTGAATAGAAAATTTGATTTTCAAATATAAGACTCAAGTGGAACATGAAGAGGTAAACAGGAAAGAAAAAATCATAAGAGACTTATTAAGGTTGAACTGTTTACATTCCTGCATGGAAAGATGATATTTGTAACTCGTGAGACCTTTGTCAGTATTAGGTTAGTTGGAGGGGAAAAATTACATGTAGGTATGTATAGATATAGATAGATAGATAGATAGATAGATAGATAGATAGATAGATAGATAGATAGATAGATAGATAGATAGATAAAGGGCACAGGGTGAGCTGAAAATGAAGGACTCATATCTGGAGAATAAAATTAAGAGGTGAGAAAGGATTATACTAGGAGAAGGAGAAAGGGAGAGGTAGAATCGGGCAAATTATCTCACAAAAAAAAACAGAAAAGAAAAGGCTCTTACAGTGGAGGTGAAATAGGGGAGAGTAAGAGGGAAAGAGTGAATCTTCTTCTCATAGAATTTGACTTAAGGAGGGAATAACATACACACTTAATTTGGTTTGGAAATCTGTCTTACCCTACAGGAAAATGGGTTGGGGGGACAAGGGATAGAGGGATGATAGAGAGAAGGACAGATTGGGAAAGGGGGTAATCAGAAGCAAGTACTTCTGAGGAGGGTCAGGGTCAAAAGAAAGACTAAAATAAAGGGGGGATGGGATAGGATTAAGGGAAATAGCATTTGTTTTTCATAGCATGTCTACTATGGAAGTGTTTTGCATAACTGCACATATATAACCTATATTTATTTGCTTGCCTTATCAATGAGGATGGGTGGGGAGGGAGGAAGGGAGAAAATTTGGAACCCAAAGTTTTAAAAAACACACATGTTTAAAAAAATGTTTTCACATGCAACTGGGAAATAAGAAATGCTGGAAATGGGGTCCAGAAATCCATCCTGCCCTACAGGAAAATTGAAGGGGAATGGGATAAGAGAAGGGGAGGGAGAGATAGAAGGGAAAGCAGAGTAGGGGAAGGGGTATTCAGAATGCATGCAATCTTGGGGTGGGAGGAGGGGTGAGATGGGGTGAAAATTTGGAACTCAAAATCTTGTGGAAGTAAATGTTGAAAACAAAAAAATAAATTAAAATTACCATAATAAAAAGAAGAAATGATGAGCAAGTGGACTTCAGAAAGATTTGTATGGACCAATGCTAAATGAAGTGAGCAGAACCAGGAGAACTTTTTATACAGTAACAGCCATGTTGTACGACGACTAACTTTGATAGACCTAGCCCTTCTCAGTAATTCAAGGATCTAAGACATCTCCAAAAGCCTCTTGATGGAAAATGCTAACCACATCCAAAGAAAGCACTATGGGGTTTGAATGCAGATTGAAGCATACTATTTGCTATTTTTTTCTTCTGTTTCTTCTTCCTTGTGGTTTTTCCTATTGGTTCTAATTCTTCCTTACAACATGACTAATATGAAAATACATTTAATAGGAATGTATATGTAAAGCCTATATCAGATTGTGTGCCATCTTGGGAGGGAGGGGGAGAAAATTTTAAACTCAAAAGCTTATTTGATAAATCAAAATAAATTAATAAAAAAAGAAAAAAAAAGAAAAAAGTTACATTGCACTAGATGCTAATGCTTGAAATTTAATTAAAATGAACAAAAATCATGGGGATGTTTTGAATTCATGAAATTTCCTTATGAAAACATGAAACACCAAGACCCTTAGTCAGTTTTACAGATGAATAAACTAAAGCCCAGGGCTATTGAGAGACCTCTCCGAGGTCATCTAGCTAGTAACAGATCTGAAACCAGAATATAGATTCCTTGATATCTGACCCAGTGTTCTTTCTGATACACCACAACAGCTCCTTTTGGATTTATAGTTTCAATTAGTCCAATAGATACTTTGTGCCAAAGCCATAACGCTGCTAATCATTACAACTTGAAATGTTCAGACCAGTCCTTTATCAGTACCATTTTAGTTTCTTTATACTCTTAATTTTAATGGGTGTGTCAGTGAATAGAGTACTAGAATGGGGTCAGGAAGACCTGGATTCAAATCCTTATTCATTTCAACAGCAACTGTGCAACAACAGATAAATCTCACTTAATGTCTTTGAGACATAATTTCCTTATCTGTAAAATAAATAAAATACTTGTGATAAAAAAAAGCAAAAATTGGCCACATGGAAAAGGAAGTCCAAAAGCTTACTGAAGAAAATACTTCCCTAAAAATTAGAATGGAGCAGTTGGAAGCTAGTGATTTTACGAGAAATCGAGGCACTGTAAAACTAATCCAAAAGAATGAAAAAATAGAAGAGAATAAGAGAATGTGAAATATCTCATTGGAAAAACAACTGACCTGAAAAATAGGTGCAAGAGAGATAATTTACAAATTATTGGACTATCTGAAAACCATGATGAAAAGAAAAAAAAAGCCTAGACATCATCTTTCAAGAAATTATCAAGGAAAACTGCCCTGATATTTTAGAACCAGAGGGCAAAATAGAGATTGAAAGAATCCACTGATCATCTCCTGAAAGAGATCCTCAAAGGAAAACTCCTAGGAATATTGTAGTCAAATTCCAGAGTTCCCAGGTCAAGGAGAAAAAATTGTAAGCAGCCAGAAAGAAACAATTCAAGTATTATGGAAATACAATCAGGATAAAACAAAATTTAGCAGCTTCTATATTAAGGGACCACAGGGCTTGGAATATAACATTCCAGAAGACAAAGGAGATAGGATTACAACCAAGAATCACCTACACAGCAAAATTGAGTATAATCCTTCATGGGAAAAAATGGTCATACAGTGAAATAGAGGACTTTCAAGCATTCTTGATGAAAAGACCAGAGCTGAACAGACTCCATAGTTTTTTCTCTGGATGTGGGTAGCATTTTCTACCATGAGTCTTTTGGAATTGTCTTAGATCATTTCATTGTTGAGAACGGCTATGTCTATGAAAGTTGGTCATTGAACAATGTGGTTATTTCTGTGTATAATGTGTTTCTGGTTCTGCTCATTTCACTCAGCATCAGTTAATGCAAGGCTTTCCAGGTCTTTTCTGAAGTCTGCATGCTCAACCTTTCTTATGGAAAAATAGTATTCCATTGCATTCATATATCACAACTTGTTAAGTCATTCCCCAATTGATTGGCATCCCCTCAAATTCCAATTTTTAGCTAACAAAAAGAGATTCTATAAATATTTTTGTACATGTGGGTCCTTTTCCCATTTGTATGAACTTTTTGGGACACAAAAATGGTATTTCAGATACAGAAGTGGTATTGCTGGGTCAAAGAGTATGCACAGTTTTATAGCCTTTTGGGCATAGCTCCAAATTGCTCTCCAGAATGGTTGGTTCAGTTCACAACTCCACCAACAATGCATTAGTGTTCCAATTTTCCCTCATTTTCTCCAACATTTATCATTTTCTTGTTTTGTCATCTTGGCCAATCTGATAGGTCTGATGTGGTACCTCAGAGTCTTTTTGATTTTCATTTCTCTAATCAGTAGTGATTTAGACATTTTTTATGTGAACTTAGATAGCTTTAGTTTCTTCATCTGAAAATTGCCTGTTCATATTCTTTGACTATTTATCAATTGGAGAATTAATTATATTCTTACAAATTTAACTGAGTTCTCTGTGTATATTGGAAATAAGGCCTTTATCAGAGATACAGGCAATGAAACATTTTTCCCAGCTTTCTTTTTCCCTTCTGATCTTGGTAGCATTGCTTTTGTTTGTGCAAAAGTTTTTTCATTTTAATGTAATCAAAATTTTCCATGGTACATTTCATAATGTTTTCTATCTCTTGTTTGGTAGTAAATTCTTCCATTCTCCATATATCTGGCAGGTAAATTATTCCTTGC
Source organism: Vombatus ursinus (assembly GCF_900497805.2). Taxonomy (NCBI): domain Eukaryota; kingdom Metazoa; phylum Chordata; class Mammalia; order Diprotodontia; family Vombatidae; genus Vombatus; species Vombatus ursinus. The sequence goes on from NW_020954583.1 coordinate 9,918,967, forward strand.
TCTCCTACTTTGCTTATAGTATCAGCCTATATATCTAAATTGTGGACCCATTTACACTTTATCTTGGTATATAGTGTAAGATGTTGTTCTATCCCTAGTTTCTTCCATACTATATTCCAGTTTTCCCAGCAGTTTTTGTCAAATAAAGAGTTTTTCATCCCAGAAGCTGAAGTCTTTGGGTTTATCAAACAGTATATTACTATATTCATTGACTACTGTGTCTTGTGTACCTGATATGTTCCACTGATCCACCACTCTATTTCTTAGCCAGTACAAAGTAGTTTTTATGATTGCTGCTTTATAATACAATTTAAGATCTGGCATACCTAGGCCACCTTCCCTTTGTATTTCTTTTCATTAAATCCCTTGATATTTTGTAACTTTTTTTCTTCCAGATAAATTTTGTTTTTATTTTTTGCTAGGTTTTTTTTTGTAATTTTATTATTATTTTCTTTATTATTATTTCTATAAAATAATTTTGGTAATTTGATTGGTATGGCACTGAATAAGTAAATTAATTTAGGGGGAATTGTGGTTTTTATTATATTAGCTCAGCCTATCCATGAAGAACTGATATTTTTCCAGTTTTTTAGATCTGACTTTATTTTTTAATTGTGTTCATATAGTTCCTAGTTTTGTTTTGGCAGGTAGACTCCTAAATATTTTATAATATCTAAGGCAACTTTAAATGGTATTTCTCATTCTATCTCTTGCTGCTGGACTTTGTTAGTAATACATAAAAATGTTGGTGCTTTATGTTGATTTATTTTGTATCCTTCAACTTTGCTAAAGTTGTTTATTATTTCAAGTAATTTTTTACTTGATTCTCTAGAATTCTTTAAGTATATCATCATGTTGGGGCAGCTAGGTGGAGCAATGGATAGAGCACCGGCCCTGAAGTCAGGAGGACCTGAGTTCAAATCTGGCCTCAGAACAAACACTTGACACTTACTAGCTGTGTGACCCTGGTTAAGTCACTTAACCCCAGTTGCCTAAAAAAAACAAAACAAAAACAAAAACAAAGTATATCATCATGTCATCTGCAAAGAGTGATACCTTTGTTTCTTCTTTGCCTTTTCTAATTCCTTCAATTTCTTTTTTGTTCTCTTCTTGCTAAGGCTAACATTTCTAGTACCATATTGAATAACAGTGGTGATATTGGACATTCATTCTTGTTTCACCTCTGATCTTATTGGAAATGCTTTTGGCTTATCTCCATTACATATAACGCTTGCTGATTGTTTTAGGTAGATGCTACTAACCATTTTAAGGAAGACTCCATTTATTTCTATGTCCTCTAGTGTCTTAAGTAGGAATGGGTATTCTATTTTGTCAAAAGCTTTTTCTGCATCTATTGAGATAATCATAAAGTTTCTCTTAGTTTTGTTGTTGATATGGTTGATTGTGCTGATAGTTTTCCTAATATTGAACCAGCCCTGAATTGCTGGCATAAATCTTACCTGGTCTTAGTGTATTATTCTTGTGACAAGTTTCTGTAATCTTTTTTGCTAATATTTTATTTAAAATGTTTGCATCTGTATTCATTGGGGAAATTATCTATACTTTTCTTTCTCTGTTCATTATATGACTCTTAAGGAAATGTTTTGCATGTTATACATCTATAACCTATATCAAATCACTTACCTTCTCAATTGGCAGATAGAGTTTGAAATGGAAAGAAGGGAGAGAATTTGGAACTCAAAGCTTTAAAAATGAATGTTAAGAATTGTTTTTACATGTAACTGGGGAAAATAAAATTGTAAATAAATTTTTAAAAAGCCTAAAGCAAAAGTAGAAAAATCATTGTGGATAACATTAATAATAGAAGAAAACGTAATTTCCAGGATTTCTAATTGAGGACAAAAATCTTTGAAGAAATATTGTGAGATGGGGAAGCTAGGTGGATAGTGCATAGTGCATAGAACACTGGCCCTGGAGTCAGGAGGGCCTGAGTTCTAATCTGACCTCAGAAACATAATACTTACTAACTGTATGACTCTGGGCCAGTCAATTAACCCCAATTACCTCACCCAAAAGAAAAAAATGTGAGAAAAATTAAAAGGAATCAACACATAATGAGGCAATGGACCTTGGGTATTTCAAAGAGAGAATCAAATTACAGTAAGATTTTCCCAAAAAGAATCAAGAAAGAGTATACATTTGAAATTTAAATGTATGACCTAGAGAGTAGAAATAATTGAAGAATAGAAAACCTTCCAAGCTGATCTGGAAGATGAAAAAAAAGTGATAATGTTCACAGAATAAATGATTTCTATAGAAGGAAAGCATGTTGACCTTAAACACTTTTGAGTAGAGAAAAATAAAAGAATTTTAGTTCTTCCAGGGAAAAAATGACAAAAGAAAACAAACAAACAAAACAAAACACCATAATGCAAGGAATAATGTAAGACAATTGATCAAAAATTTTCAACACACAAAAATGTGCCAATCAAAAGAATACACAGATCACTTTCAGGGGAGAAATACAAAGAAACAAAACAAAACAAAACAAAACAAAATCTCTATGCTACAGACTCCAAGAAACACAGCCATTAGACTTAGCACTTCCAAAAACAAACAACAAATTGTGCAAGCAACAAAAGACCTTCAAAGAAATATGGATACTTTAAGAGTATTTTGTTCTTACTACAAACTGAATAAGAATATAGAATATGTTCCAAAGAACAAAGGATATGAAAAGTCAAACTAAGATGAAATCCCCCTGAAAATTTGAGCTTAAGCATCAGTTGAAAAAATTAGTTGTTGAATAAAAGGGATACATTTGAAGCATTACTTTAAAAAAAGATGTAAGTAGACAATTTGCTTTACAAACACTCCAGATAACAGAAACTTAAAAAATAAAATGAATTAGTAAAGAAATACTAAAAGCAAAACAGTTCAGAAAATAATTTAATTAGAAAAAGTATTTCATATAAAAAGTATAATGATGAAGCAATATACCAAAATTTCTAGGATGCAGTCTAACATTCTTTCAGCTAAAAGGAATATATTTCTAAAACAATTATTGAAATTGAAATGATTAATATATGGAACTTGAATTTTAAAAAGCTAGACTACAAATAAATAAACCCAAAATAAGCATTATAGAGGTGATATTGAATATCACATTACATCAAAAGAAAATTGCCCAAAATCTATAAATAATAAATAAAAGTAAAAGTTGGTTTTGGTTTTGAAAGGTCTAAAAATATATGAACATTTAAATAACCTGATTAAAAACAATACACAATTCACAAAATATTTTAAAAAATCCAAGATGAAATTTTTAAAAAGTCAGAAGAAAAAAAAAGAATTATCAAAACCCACCAAAGAGTTATATGCTAAAAATAAAACAAAACAAAACAAAACAAAAAATCCCTGATGACCCAAAAGTAATAGAATAATATTTTCATCTGTAAATATATGTGTGTGTAATATGTAGTATATATATATATATACTTATGTGTATATATGCATATATATTCTGTTTATATATCATATATGTAAAGCAAGCATTTTGTATTTATGTGTATACACATAAACCCAAAGCCATTATTTAATAGTCATAGTATATGCAGAAACAGTTCTCAAAAGAATTGTAAACAATTAATAACCATGAAAATGATTCTGCAAATCAATTATAATAGTAGTACAAATAGAAAAATAAAACTGTGAGATTTTATCTCACATCTTACAATTGATGAGATGGCAAATTATGGGAATAGTCAATATTGGAGGGGTTGTGGGAAAATAGGCACACTAATGAATTGTTGGTGGAATTATGGATCAGTACAACCATGTTGAAAAGTAATTTAGAATTATGTGAAAAAAGTGAGTAAAATATCTATTCCAAGAGATTCCACTGCTAGGATTATATGTAGAAGGAGTTAATTGGTAAGAAAACAATCCTCTTATGCACCAAAAGTCTTTATACCATCAATTTTTGTAGTAGCAGACCTGGAAGCAAAATAAATGGAAAGCAAAATTTTGATATCATTTATCTCAAAGACAGAGAGGTTCCTTACTGAATGTGGTAGAGGAAATTCTGGCAATGAGATCTAAGAAATCTCCACCACTACCATTGAGTATGGTCATGGGAGAAAAATAACAGCCAGTACTATTTTTTTTCCTGTACTATGTTCACACATATTTGTTAGCTCATTGTCTTACCCATTAGATTGTGTCCTCCTTGAGGATGAGCCTATCTTTTGCTTTTTTTATATCCCTACCACTTAGTACAGTGCCTGAAATACAGTAAGTGATTGATATATGTTTATTAATTGACTGATTGGGAAGAAAATTGGTATTATCTAAAGGGAGTCAGGTCTCATTGAGTACCAGAAAATGGAAGGAATGGTAAAAGGTGAAGCTTATAATGAACATTTGCTATTTTTGAGGAGACATTGCAAAGGCATTAGGGAAAGTGAGCAGATCTTAAGTAGAAGACTGGATAGCAAGAGGGAGTGCAGTTGAGGTAGATTAAGGAAAGTAGAGATCAGTTGTGAATGAAATAAAATTTGAACATCAGTATCTGGGGGTTTAGAATCACTAAGTTAAAGTAAATATAAAGTCTAATGAATATAGTAGCCACTGAGAAGTGAATCCTAACAGACTATTTTTGGATGGAGAGAGGTCTATTAGGGAAGCCCATGGTTAGTCTTCCAATTCCTCCCTTATCCTTCAGCCTCAAGGTAATATTGTGTTTTGTGAGGCCCCAAGAAGCCTGTCTGGTAATATTCAGGAATAAGTAAAGGCATAAGAGCTAGTCAGGAGGGCAGCCTGCCTTTCCTGCCCTAAATAAACAGATAGATAGATAGATAGATAGATAGATAGATAGATAGATAGATAGA
>NW_020954583.1:9923826-10262700 GCF_900497805.2 Vombatus ursinus
AGATAGATAGATAGATAGATAGATAGATAGATAGATAGATAGATAGAATTGAATAAATTTAATTAAATATACTATTTGATTATTTAAGAGAAGTATAATGGTGGGAGCATGTGAACTAGTATTGTAGATAGTCAAAAAGATTACCTCTAAATCCATGAAATAATAGTAGTCACATTTGGGATGATTAAAATTAGGCAGTATGTATGGAGATTGGGTAAGTGAGCTGTTAACAGAGGTACAGGTTTGAGTTTGATTTACCAACACAATGTTCCAAAGAAACAAAAGGAAAATGAGGTGCTATCCTCTTGACTCTGGACTCTGACAGTCTCCATAAACCTGAAATACTTATTTGGTCTTATCTCTCCATTCCATTGAGCACTTCATGTGGATGGAGGGAGCAGTTCTTACCCAACTGTGTCTCCTCTCTTCTTATCAGTACTTCACTTATGTTCCAAGACTGACTGCCAGTGCTTTTCCATTCTTTTTGTTCATATTAGCTCTGATGAGGTCTTGGAAATGGGGTGCAGTCCTCTTTTCTCCCTCTTTTTCTCAACTTTTTGTCTTATCATTTTCTCAATCATATGACTTCTCTGAGGAACTAAGTCCCTTTAACACCCCAAAGACCCTATTACTTCAATACAGGCATGCATTTGGTGAATTATGTAATACTCTCCATAGTGCACTGTCCAAGGCAATGTAATATGGTGGAGTCTAAGTCCTGTATAGAATATCCAGTATGAGTAATTTGGGAGAAACAACTGATTGGTAATCTGGATGAAAATAATCTGTTCAGACAGCATGCTAAATCTTAAATAACTTCTAATGAGATAATTCTTCTGTAAAATACATTTAGTAAATATTTGATGAGAAAATATATACCTATTGCACTTTATTCAATTTTTGAAAATGGTACCTTTTATTTTTAAACCATTTTTGATTGACAAAATATTTCCAACAAAAAATAGATACTATTAGATGATGACATCAACAAATTTAAAAGTAGGTATATGCAAATAAAATAAAATGAAGTATGTATAAAAGCAGTTTAATTCACTAAGAAAAATATGTGAATGCAAGTTGGTGTAAGTTTGTTTTTTAAGCAAATATTGCATTAAAGGGGCTATTATTCACAATAAACAAATTTATGTAAGAAAAATGTCATTCTTATATTAAAAGAGAAAAATATTGATTTTTAAACAGGTGCATAATAATCTCTTCTCTATAACACAAATAGCTCATTTATAGCACTTTAAGATTTGCAAAAATTATTATATGTGTTGTTTCATTTGATGTTAAAACAAACAAACAAACAACAACAGCAGCAATAAAAAGCAAGCCTGTGAGGTAAGTGCAATTGCATTCTTCATTTTACAAATGAGGAAACAAAGGTTGACAAAAATTTAGAAACATCTCAGAACAATGAAGCTAATAACTCAAGTTTGAACTTAGGTCTTCCTGGTTCAAAGTCTAAGACTCTATGGTATCTCAGTGCTCCTATAATCCTTTTCTTTGATAATAAATTTATTGTTGTTGTTGTCATCATCATCATCATCATCATCAACAATAACAACAGCAAATATATGAGGGATATTTGAAATATGATAAGGAATTTGAAAGAAAAACTAGAACAGTTTAGTAAATATGAATTATACTTTTCATATCAGAGAGGAGATTATATGCAGCATGATTAATAATTGTCTTCTGTGCCCATTGAAGGTATTTATAAAACAAACAGACTATAGTAGTTTGGATCGAAGTTAGAACTTGAAAATTTCTGAAGATAACAGGCAAAGATTTTTGATAATATAGGATCGGGCTTCATTTTCATGCTGAATACTCATTAATTCTATATCTATAATATAAGTGCAATTAATCTGATTATTCTATCAGTAATCAATACTAGATGTATTATAAAGATGCATTAAGCTGGAGATTGTGGCATTATTAGTTTTTTTTTTAAGGCAATTGGGGTTAAGTGATTTGCCCAGGGTCACATAGCTAGTGAGTATCAAGTGTTTGGTCTGAGGCTGGATTTGAACTCAGGTCTTCCTGACATCAGGGCCAGTGCTCTATCCACTGTGCCACCTAGCTGCCCCCCTCTATTACCTTTTTGTCCTCCCTTTTTCATAGGTCTGCCTTCCTTCATATGTTTGTAAACATCTTGTTTCTAGGGCCATCATTTCTTCACCTATCCTTTATTCCTATCCATATCCCTCCTAGTGTATAAGTTCCAACTCAAGTAATACTTTCCTCCATGTAGCCTGTTCTTGCTACTTTGGCTACTTATTGATTTCTACCTTTCCTGTGAACTCTTGTACTACCTACAGCCTATAAAAATAATTTAGGGGCAGCTAGGCCCTGGAATCAGGAGGACCTGAGTTCAAATGCGGTCTCAGACCAGACACTTGACACTCATTAGCTGTGTGACCCTGGGCAAGTCACTTAACCCCATTGCCTAGCTAAAAAAATAGCATTTATTTATATATTTTCTTTATCAGTTTCTAATTATTTCAAATACATAATCCTTGTGTCCTTAAATAGGTAATAAGGTCTTAGGGGTGGGGGTGAGGGGCAATACACATGTTTTATGCTTCTATATCCCCCATAGAACCCAGTATAGTGATGAACACATAGCATCTTCCCAATAAATACTTATTAAGTGATTGTCACTTGCCTACTAGAGCTGTAACCTTATTGTTCAATACTATGATGTTTTGTTTTACTTCTAAAAGCACTGTAAGGCAAGTGTTTCTTCCCTTTTCTTTTTTTAATGAAAATACACTTGGTTTAAAAAGTTGGTGACAACACAGATCCTTGAGATAATTGGAGACCTCCTGAGGTGTCACAGAAGCAGGGCTGTTAATCACTGTTGCAGAACATCACTATAGTCTTTGTGATCAGCAGAGACTTCCTTCATGTTCTTACAATATTCCATCACTTTCAACCAAACAGTGTTGTTTAGGTTGTTTTTGTTTTTGTGACAAAGTAAAAAGCAACTTAAGAATGTTAAAGAAGATCTGTTGTCATGGTAACAGTTAAATGGCTTGAAATCAGACCCTTTCTCATGCAAGTTACTGTGTTTCCTTCCTTTTCACATTCATTTCTTTATCCTCATTTTCTTTCATTTCTTGATTTATGTGTGTGTATATATGTATATGTGTGTGTATGCATATATGTATATATATATATATCCCTATTCATGTATGTGTGTATGTGTGTGTGTGTATATATATATATATATATATATATACATATATATTCATCAACCAGGTAGCTTTCTTATCCATGTGAAGGTTTTGTTTCTAGGTTACTGACCCTATAGGAAATATGGGCAAGAGTTATTTTAATTTGTGCTTTTAAGTTGTACCTAGAACCAAACCCTTAGGGATTATCACACTTGGTATCAAAACTCTACTTGAAGTATATATAAGGAGAACTTTGTCTTTGGTTAATGTGTTCACTAAATGCACTGTGAAATTATCATTCATTTCAAAGTGTTTTTCACAGAAAGGATCTCTTAAATTTCCTTCAGTAGGTAGATGAATAATGTCACTTCTCTTTGGGTCTGGGGAAGGCTCAGCAATAAATACCAGGATTTTCTATGGGAGTACTCCACTAAGTAGGAGTTAAATAGGGTGCAAACACAGGCCAAAAATAAGTATTCATTTTTTTCCATTTTTTTCCAGTACTGCCACACTGATTATACCTCCTGTACAAAGATGTGCTTATGTTAGTCTATTATTTTCCCTATTACATTTTTCCCTTACCAAAGAGACACTACTACTCCTACTACTTTCTTTTGCCTTCTTTTCTAGTTAGGTGGTATTAGCACCATTTAATGGAAGAATTACTATCACTAAATATAAATATATGGCAATAAGAGGCCCTGAATAATGACATAATGTGATTGGATAAGACATAACAACACTACTACTGTGTGTTTTTTCTCTTTTTTACTGAGAAATATTAGAAGCTTTGTTATAGCTCATTTAATTCCATTTTTCACTGATTATTTTTAGTTGCTGTTCCTCTTTGAGATTTTTTTTCTTCTCAATATCCTCTTTTATATTTTCTTCTGGTTATTATTGCAGCCCCCAATTTTCTATCACCTTCTACAAATCATCTTTCCAAAACCCAAAGAGAAGAGAAAAATTATATTTATGTCATTTTAAAGGTCTACAAAGATTTTTAAAGAGGAAATTCATGCCTTCCAAATCAGTTCCATTCCACATTTCTGTGAGGGCTACAGAGAAAAAATATATATATATGTATATATCTACTAATTATCAGAATTCTCTATTATCATTATGGCAATAATGTTGAGAACTTTCTTTACAAGCTGAATAGATTTTAATGATCTATCCTTTGCTCAAATATCAAAATTTATCATCTCTTCTTTGTTTATCTGAATTTTCACATAAAATATGAATAAAAAATCAATTCAATGCATCTGTCTATACAAGTAACCCTTTAAGTACCTTCACACCAAAGAAAACATATTGATCTCCTTTCCATTCTCTACTATAGCATATTATACAAGTAAAATGTACATAAAATAGTAATTTATATGAAAAAAGAAAAAAAATCCCTCCATGATTTTTAACAAAGGAAGTGTCTTTTTAGGTCTACCTATAACATGTAGATTTAAGATTGAATGTTAAAGAAGTGTAAACATGAGAGCAGAACCTATCCATGTCATATACTTGTTTGCTTCACCTTCCCCTTCATACTCTACAGTGCCTTTCACATAGCAACTTTGGGTAATACTACAAAATTCTTTATTGAATCAATCAATGAATTAATTACTACCAATTTTGAAATTATTCTTAGTCTTGGTCCCTAACTTTACCATAAAGTTATAACCTGATAAAAATGTTGGTTACTAATAAGAGATATTTAAATAAATTTATGGAATATAAAAATACCTTTGTGGTGAGAGACCCTAGACAAAAGCTATCCCATCTGAACCTTTACCTTCAGTGATTCTAGAGCTTATTTTCAGACCATTCAAGGTAATTTTGCAAGATGGGTTCAGAATTTCTGTGAATGGAAGATAGTATTTAGCAAGAGGACTGTAGGAACTGAAAGGACAAATAAAAATGGTGTATGTTTATCACTCAGAGAAACTCACAAGATATGCTGGTAATATTTGGGGGAGGGGGTAAAGTGTGGTTAGAACTTATTACTCTGTACTCTGAGGCAAAGGAAAAATAAAACTTAATTCCATTTTTCCAAGCCAAGTAAGGTTGGAAATCCTTGTTGAAAAGGGAGAGCTAGAAAATTTATAGCTAGTTGCCTGAGTAGCCTTTCTTGTTCCAGATATGTGGAACCATTAAAGGTCAGAGGCCAAATTGCACTGAGCAGTCTGAAGCTTGTTTTAGATAGAAATTCTGGGCAGAGGTGGGAAAAACATTGCAGGTCAGCAGCAGAGGAAAAGCCTGCACAGGTGGCAGTCATGGCTAGAAGTAAAAAACAGAGTGGAACCCAGAAACATCTGTGAAGCTATAAGTGATTGAATCTATGTATGGAAAGGGAGAAAAGATTTTTAATTCATGGCATAAAGTAGACTATTGCTTTAAACTCTAATTCACTTTGGAGAATTAATTTTCTGCCTATTTGTTCATTTTTTCATCAGTGAATGAGTCTAAAGGACACTTTTTACATTTATACATAGGATGCTTTGAAGGATTCAATTTCTTGCTTCCTCCCTGTTATTCATTTTTTTTGTGCCATTGAGGATTTATTAAATACATTGTTATTTGCTTTATTATTTCTAGTTAGTCTGTTGGTATGAAAGGAACTAAATGGGTACATGAGCCAAAAATATCTCATTCCCATTTTAAAATCAAATAATAATGTGATTCCAGAGATGAGGGTAATACCTATTTAATATAAGTTTTGGGTGTTACCAATTATCCTTGGATTTAATTTTCACAATAATTTTGTATTGTGAGAATTATCATGCTCATTTTATAGGTGAGAAAAACCAGATTAGAGAAAGGATGTGGCTTGTCCAAATTCATACAATTAGTAAATACTAAAGCCAGGAAAAGGGGTGGGGGGTGTCAGATAATTGTTCAAAAAGAGATTGCGTGGGAACCTTTGCTGGCACTGGGTATAGGACCCTAATACATTGCCCACCCACAGTTCACAATCAACACTCAGGTCACTAGCAATTGTGTCCACAGGGGACCAGGAGCCTCATGTCAACCCCAGGGCAGAGAAAAGCACTAGTACTTACTGTAGCAGGGGAGCAGGGGCCTTTGAAGAATAAAGTTCAGAGCACAGATAGGAGATCAGGGACCACGCATCTACTTGGATCATACCACCTTGAAATCAATGAAAACTTACATATCCTCAGAGCTATTTCTGAAAAGAACATCACAAAAAATCCTGAAGCTTGGGACAGAGGTCATCCTGACTCCAGAAACAGAGTCCAAATTGAACATAAATTTAAAAGTCAAGAAATAGTCTAGGGAAAATGAGCAAGTAAAAAAAAAAATTAATCTGGATATGAAAAGCTACTATGGTGACAAGAAAGATCAAGGCAGTGACTCAGAAAATGATGATGTCCAAAGGCCTAGAAGCAAAGCCTCAAAGAAAATGTGAATTTGACATAAGCCAAATAAGAATTTTAGAAATGTTTTCCACAGGTGGAGCCAAGATGTCAGAAAAAAGGTAGTGACTCACCTGAGCTCTCACCAAAACCCCTTCTAATGCCTGTAAATAATACCGTGAAACAATACCTGGAACAGCACATCCACAAAAGGATGGGGTGAAATAATTTACAGCCATAGACAACTTATAAGGACAGCAGGAAAGGTCTGACACACCTGAGTGAGAGTGGAGCACAGTCCAGTACAGGCTGCACCAGCATAGACCCAAGCCTAGCAAACCAGGAGTAGGCCTTGAGAACCATAGAATCAGCAACAGCAGCTGCTGCTTCCAGAGATCTCAATTCACAGCTGGTAAGGAGACTACAGGAGTCTCTTTGCTAGCACTGAGGCATGACTCTGTTGCTTTGTCCATACTTGGTTCCAGGTTGTAGTCCCAGGTGGCAGTCCCACAGTGAGGAGGAACACTATCACAGGAGAACTTGTAGCCAGTGTGGAACAAGGACCGCCCTCACAGTTTCAGGGAGAAAAGAGTGCTTGTAATCACTCGCAGACCAAAGCATAGGCCAGGATAGTAGTAAACATACCTCTACTTAGATCCTGGAAAAATTGAAAACTTATAAATCCCTAGAAGTGTCTTTGAAAACAACTGCAAACAGCTGCAAACAAAAACCCTGAAGCTTGGGACAATGTGCCCTCTACCCTGGAAGCAAAGCCTTACTTTAACAAAGAGTTGAAAGTCAAGAAATAGGCTGGGAAAATGAGCAAGCAACAGAAAAAAAAAATCTGACCATAGAAAGTTACTATGGTGACATGGAAGATCAAAACTTAGATAAAGATAACAAAGTCAAAACTTCTGAGTCCAAAGCCTTCAAGAAAAATATGAATTGGTCTCAGGTCATAGAAAAGATAAAAATATTTAGAAAATCAAGTTAGAGAGCTTGAATAAAAATTGGGAAGAGAAATGAGAGGGATGCAAGAAAATTATGAAAAACTGGCTTGGAAAAGGAGACACAAAAATACTGAAGAAAATAACCTTTTACCAAATGAAAAGAGAGGTACAAAAATTCACTGAAGAAAAAAAAAACTCCTTAAAATATGTTGCAGAGGCAGCTAGGAAGCACAGTGCATAGGGATCAGCCCTGGAGTCAGGAGGACCTGAGTTCAAATATAGCCTGAGACACATGATACTCACTAGCTGTGTGACCCTAGGAAAGTCACTTAACCCTGATAGCATTACCCAAAAAATATTTTGCAAGACATGTCTCAATACAGTTTCATACAATCACTTTAATTTTGCTTTGCTAATTACTAGGTCACGTGGTGAAAACTATCTAAAATCTTATGCTTCTTATCCTATTTACAACAGAGTTATTACATCAAATTAGAAACTCCTATATGAGAGAATTTGTGTTTTTCCATACTCCTTGCTGTTCCTAACTTTATTTAAATCAGGTATTTGATTTAGACATTGCACACAAGAGGCAGAAGGGAGAATCTAAAAGAATCTATAAGGAACTGACTTGTAGAATGAGCTCTTTTGTTTAGAGATTTCATATTTACAAATGTAGATATGTATGCTAAAGTTAAGAGTGCTTTTAAATTGGCATTGACTCCCCCATCACTTAACTTCTTTAGAGTGGAGTTCATCTATTTCATTTTTCACTTCGTATTCAAGTCCTTCAAAGGGAAGATACTTTAGTTTTATTATCTATAACTGTCCAGTGATGTAAACCAGAAAATTGTTATGTTGACATATTTAGGAAATTCAGATAACAACTAGCCCTCTTAAGTTGCCTGATTTGTACAGAGAATGAACAACACAATTGCATATATAAAACTCTGAACCCAATTTTAGAATTTTTTTTTATTAGATCATGCTTAAAACCTTTACATCTCAATTAGAATCACTTATATTTGACATAGATAATTATCTGATCTTGTTATTAAAAAAAAATTCACTCCAGCTATTTACTTCAGTCATTTACACTAGTTATTCACTCTATCTTTCCATCCCCTGCCCCCTCACACATACGCTAAGAGAACTAGATGCTTCTAAAGATCTTATCCTATTGATGAGCACGTAGGTAACAATAGTCTTTGTAGGTAGATGACTTTTATGCCTACGTTTAATGGCCACAGAATTGAATTTACCTAAGAGATGCTTAGTTTACTTAAAACATGACAACCAAAACAACCTCCCCCACCAAAAACAAACAAACAAAAAAACCTCGGATGGGATGTATGAATATGCTAATTAATTTATTTCAAATTGTATCAAATGAGTTGAATGTTCCATTGTTAACTATCTTCAAATGGAATAAATATTATGGCCACAGAGATCACTATTATTAAATATTCTCTAAACATGAGGGCATATTTCAGGTAACTTGTGTCATTTGTTTACATTTCAGAGCACATTCTATATACAAGGTCACTTTAATTATCTAATCTTATATAACAATATATATAACTACCAGCTGGCAGATGACAAGAGCAAATACTCATCTACTTAGTTGTCTAGAATAGAAATATCTATATTTTCAAGCTGAGTAACTTAAATCTTAAATATTTGCGTGTTATTATTGATACTTATATATATCCCAGCATTCATCTATTAAAAATTTGATATTCTGTTCATATCTTCTGCTAAACACTTATCATGATTATAAAAATTTGCCATAAACAGGAGAAAAAAAGAGGGCATAGCTATAGTAACTTGATATCAATTCCAGGCAAGAATCATATAGCTGGCCAGTTGTATTGAAAAAATATGACAGCCAGGCTTAGAATTTTAGCTGGGTGGGGAAACTTTCTACTCAAGAGAAAATGTCACATTGGAGAAATCAAGTCAGGACAGTCCTACCTCAGATCATGGCAAAAATTGCTCTCCTGACTTTTCCTGAGAAAGAACTGCACCTCTAATTCGCAGATGACACGCCCATAGGGCTGCTGGCAGTTTGGAGCATTGATTCAACAGCATTTTCCAACAATCACCTCTAGAATCAGACTCAGAATAATATCAAATACCACTGATTAAGATTTGGTTTTAACAATAAGTTTCAATAACCACAATTTATGGCTGGATTCCATTATTAATACTCTCCTGTTGTTAAAAATAAATATTATAGATTTACCTCTTACTTAATTCCCTGAGATTGGAGTCTGCTAAGACTAAGTTGACTCAAGATATAACTTCAATATTTACCATTCCAGGTAAAACTTTATAAATTCCATAATCATAAATCACAAATCACCCATAAACTATTATTCTAACAAAAACTTAGTAAAGGAGTGTTAGTAATACAAGAGGGGATTTCATTTTCTATGACACAAGATATGGGGGCCTGAAGCAGCAGTCATTCTAGGCAAAGTAATAAGTCACAGAATAGATGAAAGGGCTAAAAAGCAGGGTCAAAAATGCTTGAGACCACCATTCCCCTCTAAAGGCTTTCTAAAGCCAGTATGGTCAAGCTTTGGTGCCAAGAGGCATCTTGTTAAGTTTACATGGCAGTTACACTAAAAACATCCAGAAGATGAGATATTTACCTACTAAGATGTGGCTTCAATACAGCTAAATAAATATAGATGGAACATACTTTTTAATGTGATCTGATTTCTAAACTTTCCCAAGCTAGCATTTATACTTCTGAATTTCAACTATCTCAGGTTTAAACATTATAGAAATTTATACCATATTACCGCAAGAATGGAAACAAATGTATAACCATGTCCAAACAGCAAGTTTCAAATGTCTTATCAGATAAAATGGTGAAGAAATTGTTGAAACCATTATTATAATCCCAATGAAATAAAATATACTTAACAAAATAGCAACTTGTAGATAACTCTTTGACAGCTAAGTTTACAATCTAATGGTATCTGGATTATAACTGAAGCCATTAAAAAAATGTGTATACACAAACACATACACACACACACATATCTCATTGGTGTTACCAAATTTCACAATATAAGTGGGCAATTAATTTTAAGTCAATGATACTGAGAAATATACATGTAGTTCTATCTGTTTAGATTCACAGTAGTTATTAGGTCAGATCAAAGTATACTGGGCCAAATATTGCTGAAAAATGATTTTAGTTCAAAGTGGAAGAATGATTTTTGGCTCCATCAAAAAGCTCTAAAGAGTTATGGTCTGATACTGCAGGGTATGGCTTTGAGAATATTCACACAATCCAAAAAGAGTTAATACAATGATTCTTAATTTGCAAGATATAAGGAAACACCTAAGTGAGTTACACAACAGTTGGATTGAAGTGAGGCAGAGTTTCATAAAGTTGTCATCCCCACTATTTCTTCCTGAATTATCAAGGCCCAGTGACAAAAGAATGACAATGATAATGATAATAACAATAATGATGATGATGATGATAATCAGGACAACTGGTGATGGCCTGGGATGCAGTGGATGATCTTTGTATCTTCAATGTCTGACAAAGCTGTAAGTACTCCACAGCACCTGCTTTACCTGCCTTTATGGTCATTGAAACAATTTGTTCCACTTGCAGAAGTCTTTACATTCTTGGGGCAGACATCACCTTAACATATCAATAGGTTTGAGGCCTGTCGATTACTATCAAGACATATGCCAAGATGTTTTTACTGAGGTATTGCAGCTGCTCATGGTACTGATTCTTGGAGCAAAAGGTGACAGTTGGGTGAAGGTAGACACCAAAAATGGATGTAATTTTTAATTCTCAACTAAAATGAAATCACTGTATTTTAACCTGAACATGGGGCTAAATCTTGAAGTGTAAAAGTATTGACACTCTGCTAAGTTGTCAATCTGTTATGCAAATTCAGCACTCAGTAGTATTTCTAAAACTTAATTATTTCAAACTGTTTAAGGTTGTTAAAATCTTAGGACTCTGCTTTTCACAGATGAGGACGTTGCAAGGAAATTTCTGCTTTGACAAATTCACAGTAAAAGAATTATTATTATCTATTATAATTACAAATGAACAGTTTCAAGGAATATACATCATCCTTTTAATAATTTAATCTATATCTCCAAAGAGACTAGATTTTAAAGGATTTACCATTTTACAATAATTCTAATACAAAGAATTTTCAAATTAATATGAGGAACTGCATTTATTTATATAATAGATTAATAAACTGAAGAAACTTTTTTAATATCACACAATTAATATATTACCTGATTCATGGATTTTTAACATTTTGGCTTAATACCAAACAGTAGGATAAATTCTGACTTATCACAAGCATTTTATTAGGAAAGCTGCATTTCACTTAAAATGAAACCAGAATACATTGAATTACACTGATCTATTTTCCCCAATGACATCACACAGAATCTCAAATTTTTAATAATTTTATTATAATTATTTTACAAGTGCAATTTATTTAAATTATTTCACATTGTAAAGTCCACTATATTCAGCTAATCCACTGCCAAACATTTAAAGGTGGTGGTCTTGCATTAAGTTCTGAACAACCACAATTACCCTACTTGGGGAACAACCCTAAAACCACATTCTAATTTAGTTTTAGGACATATTTTCACCAAATCAAATCTGGATTTTATAACTATTAACGATAACATTTTAAGTCTTGCTCTGCTCAGGTGGAGTCAAGATGTCAGGGTAAAAACAGTGACTTGCTTGAGCTCTCTGCCAAACCCCTCCAAATACTATAAAAAATGTCTCTAAACAAATTCTAAAGTAGCAGAACTCATAAAAAGACAGAATGAAACAAATTTCCAGTCCCAGACAGCCTGGATGTTTCAATAGAAAGGTATATCATGCTGGACTGGGAGAGAAACGCAGTTCAGCATGGGCGTGCAGGCCACAGCGAACCTGGAGCAGGCCTCAGAGGACTGAATCACAGGCAGCTGTGGTGGTTTCCAGACTTCTCAACCCATGAAAACCAAAGACAACTAAAAAGGTCAGTGGGAAAAGTCTGTTTCTGCCCTGAGAGAGAAGTGCAGGGTCCCAGCTCCATTCCCTGAACTCAGCCCTGGGGCAGCAGCTGCCTCCAGAGCTTCCAGCCCATAGACTGAGGGGGAATCCAGTGGCTGATCAGAGGGGGATTGCAGGGATCTCTCTGCTGGTGCAGGATTCTCTTGCTTTGCTCATGCGTGGATCTGGGTCACAGTTCTGGGTGGCAGTCCTGGGGCAAGGGGGAGTGCTGGCATGGTGGAGCTTGTAGTGCCTGTAGAGAGGAAACCCTCACAGTTCCAAGACCAAAAGAGTGCTTGTGGTCTGTCATTCATAGACCAGAGCATAGGACAGGAAAGGTGTAAACACCTTGCCCATGAACTGAAAATTTACTGGTCCCTCGAAGTATCTCTGAAAACAGCTACACAAAACCCCTGAAGCTTGGGACAGTACATTCTCCATACTGGAAATATAACCCTACCTTAACAAAGAGTTTATAACTCAACTAATTGGCCAGGATCATGAGCAAGCAGCACAAAAAGAGTCAGACTATATTATCTTACTTTGGTGACAAAGAAGATCAAAACCCACAACCAGAAGAAGACAACAAAGCCAAATCTCCTACATCCAAAGCCTCCAAGAAAAATATGAATTAGTCCCAGGACATGGAAGAGCTCAAAAAGGATTTTGAGAAGCAAGTAAGAGAAGTAGAGGAAAAATTGAGCGTGATGCTAAAGGAGACCCCACAAAAATGCTGAAGAAAATAACACCTTAAAAAATAGCCTAACCCAAATGGCAAAAGAGGTCCAAAAAGCCAATGAGGAGAAGAATGCCCTAAAAAGCAAAATTGGTCAAATGGAAAAGAAAATCCAAAAGGTTACTGAAGAAAATACTTCCTTAAAAATTAGAATGCAGCAATTGGAAGCTAGAGACAATTTGAGAAATCAAGGCACTGTAAAACTAATCCAAAAGAATGAAAAATAGAAGAGAATGTGAAATATCTCATTGGAAAAACAACTGACCTGGAAAATAGATCCAGGATAGAGAACTTAAAAATTAGTGGACTATCTGAAAGCCATGATCAAAAAAAGAGCCTAGACATCATCTTTGAAGAAATTATGAAGGAAAACTGCCCTGATATTTTAGAACCAGTGGGCAAAATAGAAATTGAAAGAATCCACAGATCACCTCCTGAAAGAGATTCCCAAAAGAAAACTCCTAGGAATATTGTAGCCAAATTACAGAATTCCCAGGTCAAGGAGAAAATATTGCAGGCAGCAAGAAAGAAACAATTCAAATATTATGGAAACACAATCAGGATAACACAAGATTTAGCAGCTTCTACATTAAGGTACTGCAGAGCATGGAGTATGATGTTCCAGAGGGCAAAGGAGATAGGATTACAACCAATAATCAACTACCCAGCAAAACCGAGTATAATTCTTCAGGGTAGAAAATGGTCATTCAATGAAATAGGGGACTTTCAAGCATTCCTGAGGAAAAAACCAGAGCTGAATATAAAATTTGACTTTCAAATACAAAACCCAAGTGAAACATGGAAGAGGTAAAAAGGAAAGAGAAATCATAAGAGACTTATTAAGGTTGAACTGTTTACATTCCTGCACGGAAAGATATTTGTAACTCATGAGTCCTTTGTCAGTAGTAGGATAGTGGGAGGGAAAAATTATATACATATATAGATAGATAGATAGATAGAGGACACAGGTTGAGGTGAAGATGAAGGGGTGATATCTGGAAAATAAAATTAAGGGGTGAGATAGTGGGAGAAGGAGAAAGGGAGAAGTAGAATGAGGTAAATTATTTCACATGAAACAGACAAGAAAAGGCTTTTGCAGTGGAGGGGAAATGGGGGAAGGTGAGAGGGAATGAGTGAATCTTATCCTCATAGGATTTGGCTTAAGGAGGGAATAACATACACAACGGGGTATGGAAATCTATCTTACCCTACAGGAAAATAAGGGGAGAAAGGGACAAGAGAGCAGGGGTATGGTAGAGGAAAGGGCAGATTGGGGGAGGGGATAATCAAAAGCAAACACTTCTGAGGAGGAACAGGGTCAAAAAAGAGAATAGAACAAATTGGGGATAGGATAGTATGAAGAGAAATATATTTAATTTTTCACGACATGACTACTTTGGAAGTGTTTTACATGACTACACACCTATTACCTGTATCAAGATGCTTGCTGTTTCAATGAGTGTGAGTGGGGAGCGAGGAAGGGAGAAAATTTGTAACCCAAAGTTTAGAAAACACATGTTAAAAATAAAAAAAATCAAAATGTCAAAAATTAAATTAAAAAAATTAAATTAAATTAAAAAAATAAAGTCTCAAAAAATTTCTGGAAGAGCTTCAAGATTTAGAACCCATACTTAAAGGTCATACTTAAAAACATGTAGCAGCACTCTCAGCTTCTTGTAATTTTTCTCTATTTGCCTTAAAATCACCCAAAGAGCCTGACCAGATCCTTGTCCCCACTCAGTTATTTGGCAGCCTTGTGTTCCCATCCTCAGCATTGACCCAATCATTTTTCAGGATTAGATTATTTAGTTTCCAATTATTTTTTAGTCTATCTTTCCATGGCCTTTTATTACAAATAATTTTTATTGCATCATGATCTGAAATGGATGCATTTAATATTTCTGCCTTTCTGCATTGGATTGTGAGGTTTTTATGCCCTAGTACATGGTCAATTTTTTTGTATGTTCAATGTCCCACCAAGAAAAAAGTATATTCCTTTCTATCCCCATTCAGCTTTCTCATCCTCAGCTTTGAAACCGAGGAATGTCAAGCTATAAATTAGCAATAACAACAACAACAACAACAGCAACAAAACAAGCAACAAAAATCCAAGTAGGGAGTTTCCCTTATCCTTCTTATTTCTATTTTAAAAAAATACAAAACTTTTTTCAATATTCTTAAACTATCTTCTTTCAGTTCTCTGCTTATCTCCTCAGTGGTCTTGAAAATCACACTTTTCTTGTTTGCTTCATGTTCTTCTCCTAAACTTTCCTTTTACTTGATTAATTCCTTGCTCAGTTCTGGTATTATTTCAACTGCATCCCACAATATCTTCACTCCACTGAATTTCTATGACATAGTTTTTGCATATATTGTTATTAAATGAAACCAAGGACTTACTAAAACTTTTACTTCCTTTAGCTGTATAATTCCAATTCAGGTAATTTTCCCCACTAATTTACATGTAATGACTAACCTCTGTTAAATTACAGACTTGATTAGTTAAAATTCATTTATTCTTTATGAGATTGAAGCATGTTATATTTCTCTCACTCTCCCAGAGGACAGAGAGTGAGAGAGAGACAGAGAGACAGAGAGACAGAGAGAGAGAAAGAGAGAGAGAGACAGAGACAGATATTGAGAAAGAGACCTACACTGCCCATTCCAAGTCCCAATATATTAAAGGAGTCTGTGGGACACACCCCTCAAAAACCATTAAGATATTTTGAATGATTATGAAAAATATTAAATGTTAACTTTTCAAGGGAGGAGGTCTGTAGAGTCTTATACTTCTGCTAAGGCTCAGATCGAGGGGTTTCTAAGTTCTCTCAAACCTATTTAATGATTTCTAAAAACCTTGACTGCTCAGTTAATTATTAAAGTCTGCTATATCATGCAAAAAGCCCTTTTCTAAATTAAAACTGACTTCCACTCTTTTTTTTGTTTGCTTATTCTTCATTTTTTTTAGAATCTGGATAGAGTTAACATTCTATAATTTCCAAATCAAGAGAATTATTTTTTTAAATTCTTGACAATTCTTATACAAATTGTTCTCACAGACTTCCAGAAGCCAAGACAGGAAATCACTTGAACTCTCCCATATTAATCTCCATACAATTACAAAACAGTACCCCAAAATGAATTCTGCAAATCAGAAAAATAAATAAATAAAAATAAAATAAAATAAAGGAAATCTGCAAAATCAGAAAAAAAGATGGAGTGAAACAATCTTCTGGTCCAAGAAACAAGGAAATTTGGAAGGAAAGGTTGGTCTCACTCTGGTAAAAGGAAACTATAGGCTAAGACAGGAAGCCTCCTGGCAATGAAGCAGCAGGCCCTACCTCATCAAACCACTGGGAGTCCCTGAGCCCCAGTGCAGCACCAGGAAAGCAGGGAAACACCAACATCAGAATGCCCCACATGTCTCAGTGCAGCTCTGGCTGAATGGGTTGACACCAGTGTTGAGAACCTCACATGCCTCAGGTGAACTGCAACACCCTTACACTACTGACCAAGCCAACTCCAAACCTTTAGCACAGCACCAGATGAGCTGCTAGACCCCCATGGCCCTGAAACCAAAGAGTCCCCTGTGGACTGCAAGGCAGCAGCAATGAAGTAGAAGACAAAATGCCAGGGCCCACAGAAAGAGCATAAGAAACTTAGAATAGTTCCCCTTCAACTCCAGAAATGGAGCTCAAATTTAAATTAAGGAAAAAGAGTTAGAAAAGATGAGCAAAAATTAAAAAGAAAAAGAATCTGACTACAGAAAGTTATTGTGACAGTGAAGATCAAGACACAAACTCCGAAGACAAAAATAATGACAAAATGCATATGTGCAAAACTTTCAAAGAAAAATGTGAATTGAACTCAAGCCCCCCAAAAAGCTCCTGGAATTGCTCAAAAAGAAGTTTAAAAATCAAATAAAAGAGGTAGAAGAAAAACTGGGAAAATAAATCAGAGTGATGCAAGAGATTCATAAAGAAGAGTCAAAGGTGCAGATCCAAGATGGCACAATGCTGAGAGTACTTCAGGGAGCCAAGCTGTCAAGTTAAGCAGTAACTCCCTCTCACTCTCTTATATTGACCTCTAAAAACCCAGAAAATTTTGCCCCATGAAAAATTCTGGAACAGCAGGGCCAGCAGAAGGAAGGAGTGTAGCAGTCTTTTAGCCTGGAAGGCTTAGGGGATTAATGGGAAAGATCCCTCTCACTCTTGGGGAAAGGGAGCAGTACAGGACAGGAGGTGTCCCAGCAAGCCATTGGCAAACACAACCTCAGAAAATCAGTGGCATATCCTGAGCCCCGGAGAGGTGGAGCAGGCAAGTGCAAACACCAGGAACCCCTGCATGCCTTGGCACAGAGAGGAGAACTGGCAGACTCTAGCTCAGAGAACTACCATGTCTATAGTGAGCAAGCATCCTCCTGCAACTGAACCTCCACCTCCTTCAGCTGAACTCCAGGCAGACAGGCTTATTCCAAAAGCTGAACCCCCACATGCTTCTGTGAAGCTCCAGGTGGACAAGCCTCGAGCAGCCAAACTTCCCAATACTTCAGTGAAGCAGTGGTGAGTAGGTGTCCTCAAGTGGCCAGACCCCCCAAAGTTTTAACAATGAATGTTAAAAATTGTTACTACATGCAATTGGGAAATAAGATACACAGGCAATGGGTTAGAGAAATCTATCTCACCCTATAGGAAAATAGAAGGGGAAGTGGATAAAAAAGGGGGGAGGATGGTAGAAGGGAGGTCAGATTGGGGGAAGGGGTAATCAGAATGCATGTCATTATGACATGGGAGTAAGGTAAGGATAGGGAGAAAATTTAGAAGTCAAAATCTTATGAAAGTGAATGTTGAATGCAAAAAAGGATAAATTAAAAATATATAATTGGCCAAATGTAAAAAATAAATAAATAAAAGAACATTAAAAAAAGAACTCATTAAAAAGAATTGGTGAAATGGAAAAGGGGGCACAAGAATTCCTTAAAAAGTAAAATGGTAAAATGGAAAAGGAGATACAAAAACTAACTGACGAAAAAAATTCATTAAAAATTAGAACTGGGCAAGTGGAAGTGAATGACTCTATGAGACATCAAGAATCAGTCAAGCAAAATCAAAAGAATGAAAAAAATAGAAGAAAATGTAAAATATATCATTGGAAAAAAAACAATTGACCTGGAAAATTAGATCCAGGGGAAATAATTTAAGAATTATCGGTCCTTCTGAAAGCCATGATGAAAAAAAGACCATAGACAGCACCTTTCAAGAAATCATCAAGAAAAACTGTCCTGAGGACATAGAACCAGAGGGTAAAAGAGTCATCAAAAGAATCCACGATTACCTACTAGAAGAGATTCAAAATTGAAAATGCCAAGAAATATTGTAGCCAAATTAGAAAATTGTCAGGTCAAGGAGAAAATTCTACAAGCAGCCAGAAAGAAACAATTGAAATATCCTGGAACAACAGTCAGGATTACCCAAAACCTTGCAGCTTCTACATTAAAAGATTGCGGGGCTTCAAATATGATATTCTGTAAGGCAAAAGAGCTTGGATTACAACCAAGGATCAACTACCCAGCAAAACTGAAATTGAAAAAGGATTGTACTGGGAAAATATGAAAGGAGAAGGCAGAAAAAAGTAAATTATACATCACATAAAGAGGCACAAAGACCTATTACAATAGATGGAAAGAAGGGAGGGAGATGAACATTGTTTGAACCTTACTCTCATCAGATTTGACTCAGAAGGAATAATATACTCAGGTACAGAAATCTAACTTATCCTATAAGAAGTTGGAGGGGAAAGTGGAAAGCAAAGGGAGGGGGTGGAAAGAAGGTAGGAAAGAAGTACTAGGGAAAAAGGGAAATAAGATGTAGGGGGCTGATAGAAGGGAGGGCAGAATGAGGGACATGGTGGTTAAAAGCAAAACTATTGAAGAGGGATAGGGAGAAAGGAGAGAGAAAAGCATAAACAGGAGGGGGGGAACAGTTTGAAGAGAAAGACATAGATAATAACCATAAGTCTCAATGAGAATAGGATGAATTCTCCCATAAAACAGAAGCAGATAGCAGAGTGGATTAAAACCACAATATATTGCTTGCAATTGAAACAGAGCAATACACCCAAAGTAAAGTTAAAAGGCTGAAGTAGAATATATTTAGCTTTAGGGAAGTAAAAAAAAAGCAGGGGCAGCAATACTGATCTCAGACAAAGCAAAAGCAAAAATAGATCTAATTAAAAGAGATAAGGAAGGAAACTATATCCTGCTAAGAGGTACCAGTGCAAATAAAGTAATATCATTACCAAACATATATGTACCAAGTGGTATAGCATCCAAGTTCTTAAAGAAGTTAAGGGAGTTACAGAAATAGGCAGCAAAACTAGAGTAGTGGGGAAACTCAAACATCTCCCTACATTCAGAAAGAAGTTAAGGAGGTGAATAGAATTTTAGAAAAGTTAGACATGGTAGACCTCTGGTGAAAACTGAATGGTGATAGAAAGGTATACACATTTATCTCAGCAATTCATGGCAAACACACACAAAAAAAAATGACCATGTATTAGGGCACAAAAACCTCACAATTCAATGCAAAAAAGGAGAAATATTAAATGCATCCTTTTTAGATCATGATGCAATAGAAATTTCATGTTAAAAAAGGACATGAAAGATAGACTAAAAATTAATTAGAAACTAAATGATTTAATCCTAAAAATTGATTCTGTTAAACAACAAATCACAGAAACAATAAATAACTTCATCCAAGAGAATGATAATAATGAGACAATATGCCAAAACTTACATGATACAGCCAAAACAGTTGTATGGAGAAATTTTACTTATCTCAATACTTTTGTGAGTAAAAGAGAGGAGAAGATCAATGAATTGGACATGCAATTCAAAAGCTAGATAAAGCACAAATTAAAAATCCCCAATTAAATACCAAATTAGAAATTCTGAAAACCAAAGGACAGATTAATAAAATTGAAATTAAGAAAACTATTGAACTAATAAGTAAATCTAAGAGCTGATTTTATGAAAAAAAAACAACAAAATAGATAAATATTTGGTTACTTTGATAATAAAAAGAAAGAAGAGGGGCAGATAAGTGGCGCAGTGGACAAAGCAACCACCCTGAAGTCAGGAGGACCTGAGTTCAAATTCAGCCTCAGACCAAACACTTGACACTTACTATCTGTGTGACTCTAGGCAAGTCACTTAACCCTAATTGCCTAAATTTTTTTTAAATTAAAAATTAAAAAGAAAGAAGAAAACCAAATTACTAGTATTACAAATGAAAAGAGTGAATTCACCATCAATGAAGAAACAATAATGAGGAGCCATTTTTCCCACCTTTATGCAAATAAATTTAACAATCTTAGTGAAATGGATGCATATTTATAAAAATATAAATTGCCCAGATTAAGGGAAGATGAAATAAAATACTTGAATAACCCCATTTCAGAAAAAGAAATTGAACAAATCATCAATGAACTCCCCAAGAAAAAAAATATCCAGGGTCAGATGAATTTACCAATGAATTCTATCTAACATTTAAACAATTAATTCCAACAATATATAAATTATTTGGGAAAATAGTCAAAGAAGGAGTCCTACCAAATTCTTTTTACAATACAAATACGCTTATGATACCTATACCAGGAAGAGGCAAAACAAAGAAAGAAAAGTATATACCAATTTCCCTAATGAATATAGATATAAAAATTTTGAATAAAATATTAGCAAAGAGATTACAACAACTTATCTCGAGGGTAATACACTATGACCAGATGGGATATATACCAGGAATTCAGGACTGATTCAATATTAAGATAACTATCAACATAACTGATCATGTCAATAACAAAAGTAACAGAAATCATATGCTTTTCTCAATAGATGTAGAAAATGTTTTTTGACAAAATGCAATACCCATTCCAATTAAAACACTAGAGAACATAGGAGCAAATGGAATCTTCCTTCAAAATGGAAAGTAACCTTTGTTGAAAATTATCAGCAAGCATTAAATATAATGGGACTAAACTACAAGGGGTGAAGCAAGAATGTGTATTATCACCACTGTTATTCAATATTGTTCTAGAAATGTTAGCTTTAACAATAAGAGAATAAAAAGAAATTGAAGGAATTAGAATAGGCAAAGAAGAAATGAAGCAATTACTCTCTGTAGATGATGTGATGGTATACTTAGAGAATCAAGTAAAAATCTACTTGAAATAATAAACAACTTTAGCAAAGTTGTAGAAAATAGCATAAATCCACATAAACCATTGACATTTCTGTATGTTACTTACAAAGCCCTGCAGCAAGAAAGAGAAAAAGAAATTCCATTTAAAGTAACTCTAGATAACATAAAATATATGGGAGTGTACCTTCCAAGTGAAACCCAATAACTATATGAACAAAATTATAAAATGCTTTTCACAATAATAAAATCAGACATAAATAATTGGGAAAAGATCAGGTACTCATAAGTAGGCCAAGCTAATATAAGAAAAAATGACAATTCTACCCAAATTATTTTATTTATTCAGTTCTATACCAATCAAAGTACCAAAAGACATATTATACTTAAAAAAGATAATAACAGAATTCATCTGGAAGAACAAAAGTTCAAGAACATCAAAGGAATTAATGAAAAAAATACAAAGGAATGTGACTTAGCCATACCAGATCTTAAATTATATTTTACAGCAGCATTGATCAAAATTATGTGGTACTGGGTAAGGAATATAGTGGTGATTAGTGGCATAGGATAGCTACACAAGACACAGTAGTCAATGACTATAGTAATCTACTGTTTGATTAAACCCAAAGACTCAAGCTTTTGGAATAAGAACTCACTCTTTGACTAAAACTGCTGGGAAATCTAGAAAACAGTGTGGCAGAAACTAAGCAGGATAAGGTCAAAATTGGTATATGATTTAGTCATAAAGGGTTGTACAATAAGTAAATTAGGAGAGCAAGGAATAATTTACCTCTTAGATCTATGAAGAAAGGAAGAATTTATGACCAAACAAGAAAGATAAAACATTGTGAAATGCAAAATGGATAATTTTGATTACATTGAATTATACATTTTTGCATAAACAAAGCAAATGCAACCAAGATTAGAAAGAAAGCAGAAAGCTGGGAAACAATTTTTACAACGAGTGTCTCTGAAAAAGGTCTCATTTCTAAAATATACAGAGAACTAAATTAAATTTATAAGATTACAAGAATTCCCCAATTGATAAATGGTCAAAGGATATGAAAAGGCAGTTTTCACATGAGGAAATTAAAGTTATATATAGTCATATGAAAAATGTTCTAAATTGCTATTGATTAGAAAAATACAAATTAAAACAACTCTGAAGTATCTCCTTACAGCTATGTGATTGGCTGATTTTACAAAAAAAAGGAAAATGATAAATGTTAGAGAAAACGTGGGAAAACTGGAACACTACTGCCTTGTTCGTGGAGTTCTGAACTGATCCAACCATTCTAGAGAGCAATCTGGAACTATACCAAAAGGGCTATAAAACTGCATACCCTTTGATACAGCAATACCACTACTAGGTTTGTATTACAAAGAGATCATAAAAAAGGTAAAGATCCACATGTACAAAAATATTTATAGCAACTCTTTTTGTGGTGGCAAATAATTAGAAATTGTGGGGTTACCCATCCATTGGGGAATGGCTAAAGAAATTGTAGTATGTGATTATGATGGAATACTATTGTTCCACAAGAAGTGATGAGCAGGTGGATTTCAGAAAAATCTGGGAAAACTTACATGTACTGATGTTGAGTAAAGTGAGCAGAATCAAGAGAATAGTATTGTACACAGTAACAGCAACATCATACAATAATCAACATTGATAGACATAGCTCTTCTCACTAATACAATGATTTAAGAGAATTCCAAAAGACTCATAATGGAAAATACTATCCACATCCAAAGAAAGAATTATGGAATCTGAATGCAGATTGAAGTATACTATTTTCATTTTTTTTCTTTTTTGTGGTTTTTCCCTTTTGTTGTGATTCTTCTTTTACAACATGACTAATGTGGAAACATGTTTAATATATTTTTACCTTTATAGCCTATATCTGATTTTTTTTCTATTTTGGAAAGTGGGGTAGAGCAGAAGATGGAGGGAGAAAAAAATTTAGATGCAAAATCATATTAATTTGGAAAAAAATAGTCAAGAGCTTGGAAAAAGAAAACAACTCCTTTAAAACAGAATTTTCCAAATGGAAAAAATACAAAAATCCACTGGGGAAAAAAAAAGCAGCTCCTTAAAAATGGAATTGACCAAATGAAAAATAATTTAAAAAGCTAACTGAAGAAAATAATTCCTTACAAATTAGAATGTGGAAATTACAATGTGGAAGCTAATGTCTCTATGAGACATGAAGAATCAACCAAAAAAATTGAAAAGAATGAAACAAATAGAAGGAAATATAAAATTCTTCACTGGAAAAACAGCTGTCCTAGAAAATAATCCAGGAGAGATAATGTAAGAATCATTGGACTATCTGAATGCCATTATCAAAAGTAGAACTTGAACATCAATATTCAAAAAATTATCAAAAAAAACTACCCTGATGCCCTATAATCAGGGGATAAAATAGACATTGAAAGAATATATCAATTACCTATGGAAAGAGATACCAAAATGAAATCTCCCAGGAATATTATAGCCAAATTCCAGAGCTCCCTGGGGAGGGAAAGACTATTGCAAGCAACCAGAAAAAAAATCAAATATTGGGCAACCACAGTCAGAATTACAGAAGACTATGAAGCTACTGCATTAAAAAGTATCAGAAGCCATGGAATATGATATTCTGGAAGGCAAAGGGGCTAGGAATGAAACCAAGAATCACCTACCCTATGAAATTGAGCATTATCTGTCAAGAGAAAAATCGTCATTCAGTGAAATGGAAAACTTTCAATGTTTCCTGAGGAAAAGACCAAAGCTGAACAAAACCTTTAAATCTCAATATCAATTCTCAAGAGAAGCATAAAAAGGCAAAAAGGAGAGAGAAAACATAAGGGATTCAAGATGGCTAAACTGTTTATGTCACTACATGGGAAGATGATACTTGCAATTCTTCAGAACTCTCTCAATAATTATATAGTTATAAGAAGTATACATAGACAAAGATTAAAAGTACAAGGTGACTTTGAGGAGCAGACAAAAATTAATTAAGGGGGAAGAAAGGATTACACTGAGATCAGAAGGAAAGGAGAGGTAGAATGGGGTAAATTGTCTCACATGAAGAGACCAAAATACCTATTGCAATGGAGACAAAGATGGGAGTGTGAGTAGTGGGCATCACTTAAACCTAGCTCTCATTGGAGTTACCTCTAAGAGGGCATAAAGTAAACAATCATTTGGGTATAGAAATCCATCTTATACTATAGGGAAGTAGTAGAGGAGAGGGGTAAGTGAAGAAGGAATAAGGCAGCTTGGGTTTGCAGAAAGTCATGATGATACCATTTTCATCTTTTCCCTTCTAGTCTGCTCTCCCCCTCCCATGGACAGAGTACCTTTTCCAAAGTTTATCTTTTTTTTTAATTTGCTTTTATTTATACATGCTGGATTAATAATGATGATTAAGATAATTTAATAATAAGATAAGATAAAATTTTATCAATCAAAATGACTTCTGAATTGTATTCATTTCATTTGGGAGAATGGAGAGCCATAAAGATATGCGTAACTGGTGTGATATAAAGATAAAGGAAATGAAACTAAGAAAAATAGATTCTTTGACAGAAATTATCAGGGTTTTCACCAACTATAATTAAATGAAAAGCTATTGATTTTTAATTTTCTTTAAATCTCCCAAATGAGAAAAATATTCAAGCCACATGAATTGAAGTCAATGACTCTAAGCAATGGTTCTAAGCTATAGAAGGAGATTTGGTGAATAAGAAGCATTTTCTTTACTTAGAGGCAGGCAGCCTAGGTCAACTTTACTTGTCTATTGTTCTTCCCAAGCATGTTGAATAGATCCTATGCATTACTGAGTGACAGGCAGAGTGAAGGTATTGGCTGAGGAAAAGTCATATTTACAATGGGGCCTATAAAGAAGAACTAGAAAAAAGTAGCTTTACACATGTGATAGTGGGAAGCAGCTAGGAGAAAGAGTAGCTAGTTTTCCTATTAAAGGAAACATCATCACACCTCCACTAAATGTTACATATCTGGATCTTATCTTGGGGATTTTTAGAAAACTTTATAAAATTATCTTTGCTTTAGAGCTAACATTAAAGCAGAACTTCTTGCTTTGTTTCTTTAAGTATTGTAAATATCTGTACTACAAACATTTTATTTTAATTTTTTAATTTTAGTTTTAATACTTTCATATCATTTCATGTTCCTTCTTTGACACTTTGAGTTTGAGGCTAAATTTATTTCAAAATTTTATTATTTTTGAGAACAAAATTTTCATTTGTTACTTCTTTGATATATAATTTTCACATTTTTTTTACTTCCTTTTGTTTAATTTTACCTCCTTTATCTAAATGAAGTTTTGCAATTTGATGTTATTCTGAATCCTTTTTTTCAGTTTTTTTAAAATTTCTTTGACTTTGCTGTTATTTTGTTAATATTTAGGTTTAAAACTTTCTGTGTATTGTCTTTACCACTACATATCTATATTGCATTTGCAAATGAAAGTTTGTTAATGAATGATGCTGATGTGACAATATTATTTCATTGCTTGTAAGTATATGAATTTTATTTATCTTATTGCCGCTAATTTATATGCTTGTCTTAGTGCTACTTGCTTATACTATTGCTTCTTATATTGATATGTTTGAATACTGCATGGCTACTTTGTTTCATTATTGTGTGTTTGTTGTATGAGACACTTTAGATCAGTCTATTAACCAGATATAGTATAAGTTACTTGAATAATATTTCAATGAGTTTTAATTGAAAACTCATAGGGATGTCTTGATTGTGGGAGTGGACTTATAGAATAAAGATAAGAATTTAAATATTATAAGGGCATTGAAAAAATAGGACAAAGAGTTAGGAGGTTGGAAGCCAAATCATAGTAAAGTTTGAGCTAAAGAGATAGCTACTACACTACAAGTTATCGGATCTCTTGGAGTATTTGAAAATATGAGATACAATGAGAGTTGGAGACAAAGAGTATGAAAGAGTATGGTATAGTATATGGTGTTCTGAAATTAGATTCAGGAAGACTTGAGTTTGAATTCTGCCTCAGATATTAGCTGCATAAACTGGGGCAAGTCATACCCTCTCTGGTCCTTACTTTCCTCACCTCTGAGGGTTGGATATAATGACTTCTAAGGTCCCTTATGACTCTAAACATATAATGCCATGCTCCTATGATTTTATGAACTTACCTATACACCGCCTCATGAGGATGATTAAGTGGAGGTAGACAAGAAAATTCTGGCCTTGATGAGCAAAGAGTATAGAGCAAGGGGTTAGAAGGGAATTTTTGGAGAAGGAAGGTGCAGCTCATTCATAGAAAGAAGAAAGTAAGTCAAATCTGAGTTTCTCACATCAATAAGTGATAGCTCACCTATACATAGGACTGAAATTGGGTCCTCTTTAGCAGAAAGATGAGTCTCAACAGTTTGTCCAACAAAACATAGACCATGGTAAGCAGATCATAGATTAGATATTTTGTTTCAGACAGAAAAGCTATGCCTGAGATAGGAATTTCTTAGTAATGGATCACGGCTTAGAAAGATTCTGTAGAGGTCTTTGGTGAATGTGTGATAGAACTACTAAAACATTGGAAGGCATTGGAGTAGGACAAGATGAAATGTTTGATGTGAAAGTACCAAAGACTCTGCATTTGAATAACTGAGCGGTTTAAAGGAAAGATATCTTGGAATCATATATTAGGAATACCTAAAAGATTTTAAGTTTTTCTATAGTTTTGGACAAATGGAGCAAATGATACTTTGGAAGTTTGACAATACCATTTAATACAAAGGGGAATCATCATCTCAGTTTTTGGCATGGGTGAATAGAAACCTACTGGAGTGGAGCAATTTTTGTTGCTACTGCTGTTTATTGAGTGCCATTCATCAAGCAGAAAGATGAGGACTGGTACCTCTGTGAAAAAAGGAAACATAAACAGAAAGACTCCAGCTGTCAAAGAACTAGAGGATTCACTTGAGATGAGAATATTAATGAATATTGCATTAGCAATGAACATCATAAACCCGTGGCAAATAACTTAACCATGTAACAATGTTTGAGCAAACATAAAATTCCTCAGATGTTTCTTACTCTTACAAATATGCAACTGCAATCATCTCAAGAATGTATTCTCATGTATGGATCATGGAAAATGAGCCAGGAAACTGTCTTGTAGGTTCAAAATCAACTAAAGAGACTCATGGGATATGTGACAGAAGGTGGACTAAAGGACAAAATGCTCCACTTGGAAAGGTAATGAGGCAAGGCATTTGTGCCCATGTCAGCCTGACACACAAACCCACAGACATGAAAAACCTAGAAAGGCTGTACTTTGTATTAGAAACACAGAAAAGAGGGCCATGCATAAGTCACATGCATGCATAAGGAGAATGCAGTATCGGTTCCTTTAACACCTGAAGTTTATAGCACCAACAAAGTAGAAAGGAGATGGAACCAAGAAAATATGGAACTCCATGCAAACACTGAGAAAAACCTTATCAGCAATTTTTTATGGATGTTTTCTGCCTGAACTCTTAGGAAACTCTAAGGTAACAGTGAAGATTGAAGATATGGACTGCCCAACTCTACTGTAATGTATAATGCAGCAAAAGTTATCATCACCTTCCAATCATTTTAGGACAATTAAGGAAAATAGTTTTGTAGACTCAGGAAGGATTTGACTTGCAATGACAAAAAATACTCATACTTGAGATACGTGGAGGTGAATTTGAAACTTCCAACTTAGTTGTTAGTATTAAAAACTGCCTCCAGCCTATATTTCACCCTTATTATGCATTACTATCCTTTCCATAATCTGTGATCCAGATACAATGGCCTTCTCTCTACTTCAAATGTGTTCATCCCCCTATCTCTATACCATGGTATTGGTTAGCCTCATGCTTGAAATGTTCTACTTGGAAAGTTTTCCCTCCTTATTTATGTCTCAAAGAAACAAAACACAGTAAAAACATTACCTCATACAAGAAGCTTTTCATTATCCACCAGCAAATATAATTCTTTATATCTATCAAGTATTTGTTTTCTTTATATTTATTCTGTATACTTACATATGTAATTGCTATCTAATCAATTGGAATGTAAGCTCCTTGAGTAGAGATGGAGTCATTCTTTTGATTTGTATCCTCAATTCCTAGCAGAAGGCCTGGCAATTAGTAAGTATTTACTAAATTATCAATTGATAAGGATATCAGTTATCCATTAAATACCACAAACCCCAGACTTATTTTATTTTTCCTTTGCAACTTCCTAGAATTTTAGAAGGAAACAAATTTTGCATATATTTTTTCTAACAAAATGAAAAGGAAACAAAATGCTATATTAATAAACTTAAAATACACCTTAATAATTTAAAATGTCTATTAAGAGCACAATTTACAATGCTAATTTTGTACTTCTCTAGATTACCAGTGAAATAACTTGAACATCTGAGTGTAGCCATGCTACTGTGCAAATGAACACAGTATTTCTTATTTAAAAATATAACTAGAATCTTTAATGAAAGATGATAACTACAAGACCTCAAATTGTTGTTATTTTTCATTGGAGAACTCCAAGTGCTGATAAAGAAAAACAAAACCTTATTTTTTTTGGGGGAGGAACTATACTACTAACAATTCATGATGCCTATAGAATTATCACAACATAGCAGATATCTTGAGAAGAAAGCAACAGGTTTTTGTCAAGTTCAGGTTATAAACAAATTTTTATTTAATTAATACATCTTCTATGACTCCTGGAGAGCTCTGGACATAAATGACTTTTTATTTAACTCATAGGTCATTTTCAGACCTCTTATTAGAGAACTAATCTTTCTGAATAATTTACATCTGATTGCTCACTTACAACAATAAGCATTTACTAACTTCCTAGCATGGTATCAAGCACAGAGATAGATATAAAAATGTAGAGAAGGTAAAACAAGCTTTCTAGCAAGTTTATGCACACATATATACATATGTACAATATACATAAGTGTATGATTGTGCATATGTATGTACATTTACATAGTACATATATGTGCATTTGTATATATGCACACATACATATATATATATATATGTATACAACATAAACACATATGCATATATACAACAGAGGCACTGTAGTAAACAGATAAAGACCCACCTTCAGAACTAAGTAGATCTTCATTCAAATCATATTTCTTATACATACTGACTATGGAACATTGGAAAAGCCACTAACCCTCTTACTACTTTAGTCATATTTATAAGATATAAATTTCAGAGACAGTGCCAATACATACAGGTAGAGGAAGCTTCCTAGTCTATGAGTCCTTTCTATAAATTAAAATAAACAATTCAATCCCTCTCCCTACTTATACATTATGTGTAGGAAAGTTGACCACCAGTTGATATATTCTTTTTGAACAAAAAACCTCAAAAGACCACATAGTAGGGCATAGTAAATATGCATCAGGGCAGAAAAAGATAGTAGGCTGTTTCTGGGTTTGAAGGTGGCCATCTGACATATGCCAACACAAAAACAAAAATATGGCAATATTGATAAAATTGAAAACAGGCTTTTCAGAAGTGATGGTAATGGAATCATAGTAAGAAGAAAGAGAGGAAAGTAGGAAGGGTTGAAATAGAGATCATTTAGGCAATTTAACAATTGTTTGTCCTTTTTCTTACAGTTTTACAGAGAGGAACAAAAGGAACAAATAATGATTAACAGTTGCAGATAAGTTGGGTTGGCATCATAGGATTTTCTTTATCCTACTTCATGTCTGTAGTCCAGTCCAAAATATATTTAATTTTCTAACAAATAGCTAAGCTAGAAGTTAGGAGATGGGCATCACTGGAGATCTTTTAGATTCAGTCATAGGTCTCAGCACTAATTTCCAGTGTTGAAAGGTAGTGGTTGTGCCAGCTGAAGACATGGCTTGGGCAGGGCAGAAGAGAGAATTATAGGTTCAAAAGAAGGATAATAAAACATTGTAAGAGATAAGCCAAAGAATAGAATAGAATTCTTACTCCAATATCTTAGCACATACTGGACAATCCAAATTGAAATCTGCTCTCCTCAATCAGAATTAGCATTCTTGAAACTAGATTTTGGATCATCCTAGAAAGGTTAAAGAGTAAGAAAGAACTTGAAATGAGAGCAATACTTATTGGAAAGAGGCATTAAAATTACACCAATAATAAGAAGAATGGATCAATTGAGTAGGAAAGAAGGAATAGGTATAAAACTCTTATTTGAACTGGTGGAAGAAAATATAAAATAAATGAGTAGAAAATAAAAGAAAACTCAAAAATATTGGATTGAGTGGGGTAACAGAAGGAAAAGATTATTGCAGGATAATAGGAGGAAATGGGTATGGTAAGAAAATTATGTTAAATTCTTTTATTACCTTTGTTCCAAAAACCTCTGCCATTTGGATTCTGACATCATTACTCAATTGGAATTGTTTTCTCAAAAGCTATCAGTAGGTGCAGCTAGGTGGCGCAGTGCATAGAGTATTGGCTCTGGAGTCAAGAGAACATGAATTCAAATCTGGCCTCAGACACTCAACACTTATTAACTGTGTGACCCTGGGCAAGTCACTTAACCCCATTGCCCAAACCAAAAAAAACCTACCAGTGATCTCTTAATTATTTAATGTAGAAGCTTTTTTTTAATCATTAATTTTTCTGCAGTGTTTGATAGTATTAATACACATTTTCATCTTGTACACTCTCTTATCTGTGGGTTTTTATGATGTTATTCTCTTACCTGTGTGACTGCTTCTTCTCAGTTTCTTTTGCTGAATAATCATCCAGTTCATGTTCCCTAACCATATTTGTTATCTAAGGGGCTGTCCTAGGCTCTCTTGTCTATCTCCCTTGGTTACTTCATCAACTCTCTTCAACTGAATCATCATCCTATTCAAATAACACTCAAATCTTTAAGTCTCTCAGATCTCTATTTTTCTCCCAAGGTCAAGTCCCATTCCACCAACTGCTTATTGGACATTTTGAAATAGATATTTCATAGATATCTCCAACTCTCCATGTTCAAAGTAGAACACATTATATTTCTTTAAAACTCACTCCTTTTCTTAATTTCCCTACTTCTGTACAGGACACTCCCAACATATAATTCACCTAACATCACAATCTTAGTGTCATCCTTGACTCATTCTTACTCACATCACATATACAATCTAATGTCATAATAATGTCTAATGTACAGATAAAGACCTGTGCAACATTTCTCATATATGTACCCTTCTTTCCACTCTCACAACTGTTACCCTAGTCTAGGTCCTCATCACCTCTCACTTTGACCATTTCAATAAACTCCTAGTTGTCCTGCCTGTCTTTCCCTACTGATATCCACCCCCTGCCAAAGTCATTTTCTTAAAGTGCAAATCTAACCTTGTCAAATCCTACTGAATAATATTCAGTGACTCCCTATTTATTTCTAGGCTCAAATGTAATAACCTCTTCTATTTGGTACTTTTTTTTCAGGATCTAGAGAAAAACAATAACAAATTTAAATAGTAAGGGATAATCTATTGACAGATAAACACTCCATTGGCATCTTCATGAAGACAAGAAAACACTAGGAATCTCTGTAGTATATTGGGTATATCACCTGTAACTAACTTATAGGAAGAAATGGAAAAGAGTCACATGGGATGGGCAGACAGGACTGGGTTACCATCTTCATTACTGCATCTAACACTGGTTAGAGCAGAGATTCATTGGCATTTTGCAGTTCTCTTACTATTATATAATGGGGAAAAATCTTAACTCATCATTCCACAATATCAAGTATATTGCATGTCAAGATTAAAGGTGAAATACTTCTCAAAAAATTTCAAGAAAACACATAAAAATAGGCAGTGCTCTAAATCGGAGGTGTTAAACTCACAACCCCTTGGTTCCATGCATCCTTGTAAAGTCCCCTACTCTGCACATAATCAGATTAAAATATAAGTGAGATATATTTAATATAATAAGTAAACACTAAAGTAAAACATGGAGATTGTCAATTTGTGGTATTCTAAGTCAATATGTAGCTAGCAAGTGTACATTTTTATTTGAGTTTGACTTCACTGCCAAATGACAGAAGAGGAAGCCATAGATATTATATCATTTTATTTGATGACATTGAAGGAAAATCACCACCTCACTTGTGGCTCAGAAGTGTTTCATAAATGTCACAGAATCTTAAAAAGGAATGAGTTCAGTTAACTACCAAAGAAAAGAATCTTGAACATTTATTTTAAAAGGAGATGTGACTATATTTAAAAGAAGGATGTGGGCATCAAGTATAAAATGAGATTTGAATTGAAAACATGGGAGATTTTGAGTATCCAAAGGGGAAAAAATGAAATAATTCAGGGGTTTCACTGAATCTAGTAAGAGAGCATGTTGGACTTGCTGTTCAAAGTAATGGAAAAACCTGTAATTTTAACAGCCTTCTACCTGATCTTTCTACTTTTCTCTCCTCTCCAATCCATCTCCCATGCAGGAAGAAACAAAAGTGGCATTGTAGTACACTATAAACCAACTAGACAGAAAGATGAAATAGATGAGTTTTTGAGGGGAAAAAAATCACAAACCTAGCACAGTCCTGATGTAGCACTGAGAGGGAAGTTTAATTATCCATCTATTTGGATCTCTTACTTGCCTTTATCCAAATATTTTTTTTTTTACTTCTCTTGAGTCTCATATTTGAAAATCAATTCTGTTCAGCTCTGTTTTTTTTTTCATGAGGAAAGGTTTGAAACCCCCTATTTCATTGAATGTCCATCTCCTCCCCTGAAAAGTTGTGTTCAGTTTTGTGAGTAGTTGATTATTGATTGTAATCAAAGCTCCTTTGCCTGTTGGGTTATTGTATTCCAAGCTCTCTGATTCATTTATGTAGAAGTTGCTAAGTCCTGTGCAATTCTTACTGTGCTTACACAATATTCAACTTGTTTCTTTCCTGCCACTTACAATATTTTCTACTGGATCTGATAATTCTAGAATTTGGTTACATAGTATTCCTGGGAATTTTCATTTTGGGAATTATTTCAGTAAGTGGTCAGTGGATTCTTTCAATAACTATTTTGCCCTCTGGTCTAGGACCTTAGGGCAGTTTCCCTTCATAATTCCTTGAAAGATGCTGTTTAGGCTCTTTTTTTTGTCATGGTTTTCAGGTAAACCAATAATTCTTGAATTATTTTTCTGGGATCTATTTTCCAGGTCAGTTATTTTCCAATGAGATATTTTACATTTTCTTCTATTTTTTCATTCTTTTGTTTCTTTTTGACTGATTCTTGATGTCTCATAAAGTCATTAGGAACCACTTGCCCCATTCTAATTTTTAAGAAATTATTTTCATTAGTTAGTTTTTCTACCTTCTTTTCCATTTCACCAATTCTATTCTTTTTTTTAAATTTTTTTTTCATTTTTAGACAATTGGGGTTAAGTGACTTGCCCAGGGTCACACAGCTAGTAAGTGTCAAGTGTTTGGTTTGAGGCCAGATTTGAACTCAGGTCCTGCTGACTTCAGGGTTGGTGGTCTATCCACCACACCACCTAGCTGTTTTATTTAATGGATTTTTTCCCCCATTGGGCCAACTGTATTTTTAAGGAATTGTTTTCTACAGTCAATTTTTGTCTTTCCTTTTCCAAGCTATTGACTCTCTCTTGCATACCTCTCATTTATTTTTTTCCCATTTTTTATTCTACTTCTCTTATTTGACTTTTAAAATCCCTCTTGAGCTCTTCCAAGAAGGCTTTTTGGTCTTGAGATCAAATCATATTCCCCTTTGAGGTTTCAAATGTAGGTATATTGACAATGATCCTCTCCTGAGTTTGTATTTTGATCTTCTTTGCCCCTTAGAAACAATCTATCTTCAGTGTTCATTTATGCTTTTTGCTTATATTGTTTTTCTATTTCCTGCCTTTTTAAGTTGAGCTCAGCTCCTGGGGCACAGGGAGCACTGTCTCAAGCTTTTGGTCTGGGGTTGGGAGCGGGGAACAAGAGCCTGGTCACTGGTTGTGTGTGCTGGGGCCTCAGGTGCTGGCAGCTGGAGGCTATAGTGATCTGGCAGCTTATTTGGTGCTGAGCTGGGGTCCTAGTGGTGGTGTTTGCTCTGTGCTGAGGCCAGGTGGCATTTTATCTGCATTTTCCCCTGGCTACACTGAAGTATTTGGGGTCTGGCTGCTGGAGTATGCTTTTCCATCCTAGGCTCAGCTGATATATAGGGTGGTCTGCTACTGGAGGGCACCTCCCTGCCTGAAGTGGCAGTAGAACAAGGGCCAGTGAGGCCATTGGAGGCCACCTCCTGACCCAGGGATGCATAGGTTCATGTGGTGTTTCTCCTCGGTGGAGTCTGCTGGTTCCATGTGCTAAAACATGTGAGGGATCCTGGTTTTGGTGTTCACCCTATTCACATTGACAGCATTGAGACAGTACTGATGAAAGTAAGGTTAAAGCAATGCCCATTGCCCAACCTCCTATCTTCCAATCCACTGTAATAAGTCCTTTGTGCCTCCTCATGTGAAATCATTTAACTCATTCTGCCTCTCTCTTCCTTCTGCACCCAGCATACTCCCAGTTTTCATCTACTCAACTACTCTTGTGACATTTCAGGTTAAATTTTGGTTTAGATGGAAGTTTCCTGGAAAATGTTATATTTCTTACTCTTTGTAAATGAGACTATCTTTCATTATTTCAACTAGAGCTAACCAAAATAAACAGACTGAAAGACAGGTTTTTATTGTTGTTGTTGTTTGGTTGGTTTCTGTTTAAGAAAAGAATGTAGATACATGGCACAAAATAAAAATTAAGGAGATGAAAGGAGGGAGTCAAGGAGACTAAGCAGGATATGAATAGAATAAATTGTAGGAGCAAATTTGTATACATGTCAATCAATCATCATAAATATTATACATATGAAAGAAAATTTTCTTTCTTTATTAAAAAAGTTTACCTTTCTGTTGTATTTTCTTTTTTAAATTTATTTATTTTTAGTTTTCAACATTCACTTCCACAAGATTTTGAATTCTAAATTTTCACTCAATCTCGCCCCTCCCCCCACCCCAAGATGGAAAGCATTCTGAATACCTCTTCCCCTAGTCTGCCCTCCCTTCTGTCTCTCCCTCCCCCCCTTCTCTTATCCCCTTCCCCTTCTATTTTCCTGTAGGGCAGGATAGATTTCTGTACCCCATTTCTTATATTTCTTATTTCCCAGTTGCGTGTGAAAACATTTTTTTAAACATTTGTTTTTAAAACTTTGGATTCCAAATTTTCTCCCTTCCTCCCTCCCATTCCACCATCATTGAAAAGGCAAGCAACTCAATAGACATACATGTGCAGTTATGTAAAACACTTCCATAGCAGTCATGTTGTGAAAAACTAACTCTATTTCCCTTAATTCTTTTCTGCTCCCCATTTATTCTGTTCTTTCTTTTGACTATGTCCCTCCTCGGAAGTGTTTGTTTCTGATTACCCCCTTTCCCAATCTGCCCTCCTCTCTATCATCCCCCTACTCTCTTGTCCCCTTCCCCCAATGTATTTTCCTGTAGGGTAACATAGATTTCCATACCCAATTGAGTGTGTATGTTATTCCCTCTTTAAACCAAATCTGATGAGAATAAGATTAACTCATTCTCTCTCACCTTTCCCCATTTCCCTTCCACTGTAAGAACCTTTTCTT
The DNA here is from genome assembly GCF_900497805.2 of Vombatus ursinus. Classification (NCBI taxonomy): domain Eukaryota; kingdom Metazoa; phylum Chordata; class Mammalia; order Diprotodontia; family Vombatidae; genus Vombatus; species Vombatus ursinus. The sequence goes on from NW_020954583.1 coordinate 9,959,992, forward strand.
TTCTGTTTTTTTTTTGGTAAGATAATTTACCCTGCTCTACCTCTCTCTTTCTCTGTCTCCCAGTATAATCCTCTCTCACCACTTAATTTTATTCCCCATATCTCACTGTTTCATCTTCAACTCACCCTGTGCCATCCATCCATCCATCTATCTATCTATCTACCTATAAATCTATATCTATATCTATATCCATACACACATACATATTTTTTCCCTCCAACCACCTTAATATTGAGAAAGGTCTCATGAGTTACAAATACATCTATCCATGCAGGAATGTAAACAGTTCAACCTTAATAAGACCCTTATGATTTCTCTTTCCTGTTTACCTCTTCATGTTTCACATGAGTCTTGTATTTGAAAGTCAAATTTTCTATTCAGCTCTGCTCTTATCATCAAGAATGCTTGAAAGTCCTGTATTTCACTGAATGACCATGTTTTTCCTTGAAGGATTATACTCAGTTTTGCGGGGTAGGTGATCCTTGGTTGTAATCCTATCTCCTTTGCCCTCCAGAATATCATATTACAAGGCCTCTAGTCCCTTAATGTAGAAGCTGCTAAATCTTGTGTTATTCTGATTGTGTTTCCAAAATACTTGAATTGTTTCTTTCTGGCTGCTTGTAATATTTTCTCCTTGACCTGGGAACTCTGGAATTTGACTACAATATTCCTAGGACTTTTCCTTTGGGGATCTCTTTCAGGAGGAGACCGGTGGATTCTTTCAATTTCTATTTTGCCCTCTGGTTCTAAAATATCAGGGCAGTTTTCCTTCATAATTGCTTCAAAGATGATGTCTAGGCTCTTTTTTTGATCATGGCTTTCAGATAGTCCACTAATTTTTAAGTTCTCTATCCTGGATCTATTTTCCAGGTCAGTTGTTTTTCCAACGAGATATTTCACATTGTTTTCTAATTTTTCATTCTTTTGGATTTGTTTTACAATGCTTTGATTTCTCATAAAGCTATTAGCTTCCAATTGCTCTATTCTAATTTTTAAGGATGCATTTTCTTCACTAAGCTTTTGGACTTCCTTTTCCATTTGGCCAATTTTGCTTTTTAGAGCATTCTTCTCCTCATTGGCTTTTTGGACCTCTTTTGCATTTGGGTTAGGCTATTTTTTAAGGTGTTATTTTCTTCAGTATTTTTTGATTCTCATTTAGCAAGTTGTTGACTTGTTTTTCATGATTTTCTTGCATCACTCTCATTTCTCATCCCAGTTTTTCCTCTACTTCTTTTATTTGCTTCTCAAAGTCCTTTTTGAGCTCTTCCAATGCCTGGGACTGATTCATATTTTTCTTGGAGGCTTTTGGATTACAATCTTCTGATTGTGTGTTTTGATCTTCTTTGTTACCAAAGAAAGATTCTATGGTCTGATTCTTTTTGCAAGGTTTGCTCATGATCCCAGACAATTACTTGAGTTATAAATGCTTTGTTAAGGTAGGGGTCTGCTTCCAGTGTGGAGAATGTACTGTCTCAAGCTTCAGGTGTTTTGTGCAGCTGTTTTCAGAGATACTTCTAGGGACCTAAAATTTTCAGTTATTCCAAGGTGCTATGATCAAGGGTGAGGTGTTTACTCCTTTCCTGCTCTGTGCTCTGGTCTATGAGTGACCACAAGCACATGTTTCTGTCTTGAAACTATGAGGAGGATTTCCTCTCCACTGCCACTACAAGTTCCACCATGCTGGCGCTCCTCCTCATCCCAGGACCACCGCCCAGAACTGTGACCCAGATCCAAGCATGGGCAAAGCAAGAGAATCCTACACCAGCAAAGAGATTCCTGCAATCCTCCTCTGATCAGCCACTTGATTCCCCCTCAGTCTGTGGGCTTGAAGCTCAGGAAGCAGCTGCTGCCCCAGGGTTGCACTAAGAAACTGGGGCTGGGACCTAGCTTCTCTCTTTCACCACAGAAACAGACTTTTCCCACTGATATTCTAAGTTGTCTTTGGTGATTCTTGGTTGTAATCCTATCTCCTTTGACCTCGGGAATATTATTTCCCAAGCCCTTCAGTCCCTTAATGTAGAAGCTGCTAAATCTTGTGTTATCCTGATTGTTTCCACAATACTTGAATTGTTTCTTTCTGGCTGCTTTGCTATATTTTCTCCTTGACCTGGGAACCCTGCAATTTGACTAAAATTTCCTAGGCATACAACTGAATCTGTGATTTAGTCCTCTGAGGCCTGCTCCAGGTTCGCTGTGGCCTGTGCGCCCATGCTGAACTGTGCTCCTCTTCCAGCCCGGCATGAAATACCTTTCTGATCAACCATCGAGGTTGTCTTGGGCTGGAAATTTATTTCACTCCGTCTTTTTGTGGGTTCTCCTGCTTTAGAATGTGTTTAGAGCCATTTTTTACAGATATTTGCAGGAGTTTGTGGGAGAACTCAAGCAAATCACTGCTTTCACTCTGCCAACTTGGCTCTGCCCTTTCTATTGTATTTTCAAGGAAACATTGGCAAAATGTTACATTACAAAGTCCAGGAACATGTATTAATTGTTGCTCGGGGATCAGATAACTACTATAGCTAATATATTTCACAAAAGGCCCAAACTGAATAGATTTCTTTTGTTTCTTTGTTTACTTCCCCTCCCCTTTTTGTGGTGACAATGAGTATCCTTCATTATTATCAGGTAATACTTGTGAGCATGCTTAAACAGAGTTTTATTTAAATTGAATCTTAATACTATGTTACTGTCTTCACATTAAATTCTTACTGGTTATTAAAAACATATTTCTGGAAGGTTATGAATGCTTTGCCAAATGCCAAATTTTTATATAATTGCTAATTCTCAGTAATTATAATTTTAACAGTCAATTGATATTGGCTTAATAAAAAAAAAACCCCTATATTTTATGATAGCTAAAATGTGTGTTTAGGAGAATTTTTAATTGTTTTTATGTGATAACATAAGAAGGATAGAGTAGAATCCAAATATTTGCATTTGATTAGCTTTGATTGTTCAGTCTTAATCTTTAAAATTTTCAGGGTACAACTTGACCTGAGTTGTTATGGTTTGTTAGATGATCACTTCTCTGTAACCAGTTTATCCAGTTTTTAATTCAATTTTATTCATCTTTCCACCATTCTTCTGGATTCTCATGTTAAAAAAATCTTAATATAATCTTGCCCTAGGTGATTTATTCCCTAAGGTTGACCCTTCCTCTTTATTCCAAATAGGCCCTCATCAACTCAGTTCTGAGTTACTGCAAGTTTCTTTGATACCATTCTTGACCCACTCTCATGCTAACAGCAAATTACAACTTCACTAATCATTTTTAATTAGTATTCTAATTATATGCTTACCTTATTTAAGAATCTATAATTTCCTTCCTATCATTCTACAACATAGTTTTTCAAACTATGGGAGACTTTAACCTCCCTTTCTACTAAATGTTCAGTCATTCCATCTTCTTTTTCAAGAAAATTATTAAATTATTTCATTTTTGTTTTCACCATTCATTTCCACAAGATTTTGAGTTCCAAATTTTCTCCCCATCTTATCCCTCCCCCAGCCCTAAGATGTTCTGAATACCCCTTCCCCTAATCTGCTTTCCCTTCTAACAACCCCCCCTTCTCTTATGCCCTTTCCCTTCTATTTTCCTGTAGAGCAGGATAGAATTCTATACCCCATTGCCTGTATATCTTATTTCCCAATTGCATGTGAAAACAATTTTTAACATTTGTTTTTTCAAAAAATATTTGGGATCTAAATTTTCTCCCTTCTTCCCTCCCCATCAACCCTCATTGAGAAAGCAAGCAACTCAATACAGGTTATACAAGTGTGGTCATTCAAAACACTTCTTTAGTAGTCATGTTGTGAAAAGCTAACTATATTTCCCTTCATCCTATCTTGCACTCCATTTATTCTATTCTCTCTTTTGACCCTGTCTCTCCTTAGAAGTGTTTGTCTCTGATTACCCCCTCCCCCAATCTGTCCTTCCCTCTATCATCCCCCTGCTCTCTTGTCCCCTTCCTCCCATATTTTCCTGTAGGGTAAGATAGATTTCCATACCCAATTGAGTGTGTATGTTATTCCCTCCTTAAGTCAAATCTTATGAGAATAAGATTCACTCATTCCCTTTCACCTTCCCCCACTTCCCCTCCACTGTAAAAGCCTTTTATTGACTGTATTATGTGAGATAATTTACCCCATTCTACCTTTCCTTCTCTCCTTCTCCCAGTATAATCCTTTGTTGCACTTTAATTTTATTCTCCAGATATCACCCCTTCATCTTCAACTCAACCTGTGCCCTATATCTATCTATCTATCTATCTATCTATCTATCTATCTATCTATCTATCTATCTATCTATCTATCTATGTATCATCTGTCTATCTATACATACATATAATTTTCCCCCTCCAATTACCTTAATACTGACAAACGTTTCATGAGTTAAAAAGATCATCTTTCCATGTAGGAATTTAAACAGTTTGACCTTAATAAGTCTCTTATGATTTCTCTTTCCTGTTTACCCTTCATGCTTCTCTTGAGTCTAGTATTTGAAAGTCAAATTTTCTTTTTTCTTTTTTATTAATTTATTTTGATTTATCAACAATCTATTCCACATACATTTGAGTTTCAAATTTTTCTCCCCCTTCCTCTCCACCACCCTCCCCAAGACAGCACACAATCTGATATAGGCTATACATATAAATTCCTATTAAACATATATTCACATTGATGATGTTGTAAGTAAAAATGAGAACCAATAGGAGGAACCACCAGAAAGAAGAAACAAAATTCAACAGAAGAGAAAAAAATAGCAATTCAACCTCCATAGCTCTTTCCTTGGATGTGAAGAGCAAATCATCATGAGGCCTTTGGAGATGTCTTAGATCCTTGTATTGCGGAGAAGGATTAAGTTTATCAATATTAATCATTGCACAATGCGGCTGTTACTGTGTACAATGTTATCCTGGTTCTGCTCTCTTCACTCAGCATCAGACCATACAAGTCTTTCCAGGTTTTTCTGAAGTCAGCCTGTTCATCATTTCTTATAGTACAATAGTATTCCATTACATTCATATACCACAACTTGCTCAGCAATTCCCCAATTGATGGGCATCCTCTCAATTTCCAATTCTTTGCCACCACAAAAAGAGCTGCTATGAAAATTTTTGTACATGTGCATCCTTTTCCCATTTGTGTGATCTCTTTGGGATACAGCCGTAGAAGTGCTATTGCTGGGTGAAAGGGTATACACAATTTTATAGCCCTTTGGTCATAGAGCCAAATTGCTTTCCAAAATGGTTGGATCATTTCACAACTCCACCAACAATGCATTAGTGTTGCAATTTTCCCACATCTTCTCCAACATTTATCATTTTCCTGTTTTGTCATGTTGGCCAATCTGATAGGTGTGATGTGGCACCTCAGAGTTGTTTTGATTTGCGTTTCTCTGATCAGTAGTGATATAGGGCATTTTTTCATATGACTATAGATGGCTTTAATTTCTTCATCTGAGAACTGCCTGTTCATGTCCTTTGACCATTTATCAATTAGGGAATGACTTGTATTCTTATAGATTTGATTTAATTCTCTATATATTTTAGAAATGAGGCCCTTATCAGAGAGACTATTTGTAAAAATTACTTGCCAATTTTCTACCTTTCTTCTAATCTTAGTTGCATTGGCTTTGTTTGTGAAATACTTTTCAATTTAATGTAATCAAAGTTATCCATTTTGATTTTCATAATGTTCATAATGTTTAGTCATGAATTCCTCTGTTCTCCATAGATCTGACAGGTAAACTACTCCTTGATCTCCCTGTTTACTTATAGTATCAGCCTTTATATCTAAATCATGAACTCATTTCGACTTTATTTTGGTATATGGTGTGAGCTTTTGGTCTATACCTAGTTTCTGCCATACTCTTTTCCAGTTTTCCCAGAAGTTTTTTTCAAAGAGTAGGTTTTTATCCCAAAAGCTAGGGTCTTTGGGTTTATCAAATAATAGATTACTATGTTCATTGACTGCTGTGTCTTGCATATTTACCCTATTCCACTGATCCACCACTCTATTTCTTAGCCAGTGCCAAGCAGTTTTGATGATTGCTGCTTTATAATACAATTTAAGATTTGGAATAGCTAGGCCACCTTCCCCTGCATTTCTTTTCATTAGTTCCCTTGATATTCTGGACCTTTCGTTCTTCCAAAAGAATCTTGTTATTATTTTTTCTAACTCTATAAAATAATTTTTGGCAGTTTGGTTGGTATACCACTGAACAAATATATTATCTTAGGTAGAATTGTCATTTTTATTATATTAACTTGGCCTACCCATGGGCAACTGATGTTTTTCTAATGAAAGTCAAATTTTCTATTCAGTTCTGATCTTCTCATCAAAAATGCTTGAAAGTCCTCTATCTCATAGAATGTCCATTTTTCCCACGAAGGATTATGCTCAGTTTTGCTGAGTAGGTGATTCTTGGTTGTAATCCTATCTCCTTTGACCTCAGGAATATTATTTCCCAAGCCCTTCAGTTCCTTAATGTGGAAGCTGCTAAATCTTGTGTTATCCTGATTGTTTCCACAATACTTGAATTGTTTCTTTCTGGCTGCTTGCAAAGAAAATCTCCTTGACCTGGGAACTCTGGAATTTGAAAGGAGTTTTCCTTTGGGGATCTCCTTCAGGAGGTGATCAGTGGATTCTTTCAATTTCTATTTTACCCTCTGGTTCTAGAATATCAGAGCAGCTTTCCTTGATAATTTCTTGAAAGATGATCTGTAGGTTCTTTTTTTGATCATGGCTTTCAGATAGTCCAATAATTTTAAAATTCTCTCTCCTGGATCTATTTTACAGGTCAGATTTTTTTTTCCAATGAGACATTACACATTGTCTTCTATTTTTTATTCATAATTTTGGTTTTGTTTTACAGTGTCTTGATTTCTCATAAAGTCACTAGCTTCTATTTACTCCATTTGAATATTTAATGAAGTATTTTCTTTAGAGAGCTTTTGGACTTCCTTTTCCATTTGTCCAATTATGCTTTTTAAGGCATTCTTCTCCTCATTGCCTTTTTTGGACCACATTTGTCAATTGGGCTAGTCTATTTTTAAAGGTATTATTCAAAGTTTTCTTCAGTATTTTTTTAGGTCTGCTTTAGCAGGCTGTTGACTTGTTTTTCATGATTTTATTGCATCACTCTCATTTCTTTTCCCAGTTTTTCCTCTACTTCTCTCATTTGCTTCTCAAAGCCATTTTTGAGCTCTTCCATGGCCTGGGACTGAGTCATATTTTTTCTTGGAGGCTTTGGATGCAGGAGCTTTGATTTTGTTGTCTTCTTCTGGTAACATGTTTTGATATTCTTTGCCACCAAAGTAAGATTCTATGGTCTGACTTTTTTTTGTGCTGTTTGCTCATTTCCCCAGCAAATTACTTGAGTTATAAACTCTTTGTTAAGGTAGGGGTCTCCTTCCAGTGTGAAGAATGTACTGTTCCAAGTTTTGTGGGTTTTGTGTAGCTGTTTTCAGAGATACTTCCAGGGACCTGCAAATTTTCAGTTATTTCAAGGTGGTATGACCAAGGGTGAGGTGTTTACTCCTTTACTGACCTGTTCTCTGGTCTATGAGTGACCACAAGCACTCTTTTCTGCCTTGGAACTGTGAGGAGGATTCCTTCTCCATTGCTTCCACAAGCTCCACCACCCCAGCACTCCTCCTCGCCCTGAACAGCAAAACAGATCTAAGGATGACAAACAAGAAAATCCTGCCTCAGTGCCAGCAAAGAGAACCCTGCAAGCCCCCTCTGATTAGCCACTCAATTCCCCCTCTGTCTTTATGCCTAGAGTCCTGGAAGCAACCACCAGGGCTGGGCTAGTACTGGTGCTGGACAAAGTTCCTCTCTCACCATGGTCAGACATACCTTTCCTACTGACCTTCCAAGTTGTTTTTGCTGTTTTGGAGTTGGGAAGTCTGGAAACTGCCACAGCTCCTCTTGATTCAACCCCCTTAGGACTGCTCCAGGTTCACTGAAGCTTGGTCTTTGCCTGCACAGCCTGTGTGGCCCATGCTGCACTGTTCTCCTCTCCCAGCCCAATAGGTTGTCTTGGGCTGGAAATTTGTTTCACTCTGTCTTTTTGTGTGCTCTGCTCTAGAATTTGATTGGAGCCATTTTTTTTTATTTGGAGGGGTTTGGGCCATGCCATTGATTCTTGAGGAATTAACCCTACTTTTCATCCAATGTAAAATTAGACTTCATCTCTCATCTTACAAACCTCTCTGGACTTTGATAGGCCAGCTTTGGCCTTATCTTCACAGATATCTCTAGCCATTTCAACACATCCACCCCTTTCAGATCCCTTTCATATATTACCTTCCTCCATTAAAATGTAAGCTCATAGAAAGTAGCTATGATGTTTTCATCTCCAGTATTTAGCACGCTACCTGGATCAGAGTAAGTACTTAAAAATAGATAGATAGATAGATAGATAGATAGATAGAGAAAGAGAGAGAGAGAGATAGAGAGATCTATAGATATCACATAAATATCTATTTTTATCTGTCTAGCTAGCTATCTACATTTCTTCATCTCCAACACTTTTTTCTTTCTTTCTGCACATACTATATTTCCTGCCATCTGTGCCCTGGATGGTGTTATTACCCCTATGAGTGATGCCTATCCCAGGAATACCTAACCTATCCTGCAAAACTTAACTTAATTCTTATCTCTTTTTTGAACTATTCATAAACTATTTTACCCCTATCTAAATTTTTCATAATCTGAGTTTCATTTATACTCATAGTCAAATATAGCCCATTTGTGTCTTTCTATGTAGGGGGCATAGTGACTTAGTGTAAAGTATTGATATACAAGAAGGGAGGGTATCTACATTCCCAAGTTTCTCTCCTAAACTTTACTTTGGAATTAAGTGGGCTTATTGGAAGAAGAAACAGGAAGTGTTGGCAAGCAGAGAGCTATGCAATGAACCAGAGAGAACTGCTATTACAAAAACAATATCAATAACAAAAACTCCTGAAGAGGTAAGTCAGCAAAAGCAAGTGTGATTATCTAAAATTTATAACTTACATTTAAAACTCTTTAAAACCTGGCACCTTCCTGCCTTTCTATTCTTTTTAAAATTCATTGTTCATCATGAACTCAGTGATTCAACTAAACTATCTGTATGTTGTTATTCATTCACAATGTACTATCTCTCCTCTCCCTTCCTTTACATTGCTGTCCTTCATGTCTAGAATGCTCTCCCTCCTTACCTAAGTTTCTCAGGATGTTTCTCAGAATCAAGATTCAATTTAAAATCCACCTTCTGCTGGAGGCCTTTCCCAGTCCTCTTCTACCTTCTATCTACCCTATATATATCCTGTGTGTACCTATTTATAGATATGTTATCTCCAACCTGACAATGTAAGTTCCTTGAGGTCAGGGTTTACTTCTGTCTTTCTTTGTATACTAGTACAATGACCACCAAATTATAAATAAGAAAACAAGAAAGGAAAAAGGGAAGGAGAATAAGGAAGGAAGGAAGAAGAGAGAGAGAGAGAGAGAGAGAGAGAGAGAGAGAGAGAGAGAGAGAAGGAAAGAAGGAAGGAAACAAATAAATAAAAAAGAAAGAGAAGTGAAGAGAAGAGAAGCAAAAAGAAAGAATACATTGTTTACTATCTGCTAGGTGACTCAGTGCTAGACAGCTGGACCTGGAGTCAGGAAGACCTAAGTTCAAAGATGGCCTCAGAAACTTACTAGCTGTGTGAACCTGGGTAAGTCACTTAACCTTTGTTTGCCTTAATCCTCTGAAAAAGTGTTGGCAAACAACTCCAGCATCTTTACCAAGAAAACTCCAAGCAGTCTGGTCCTTAAGGTCACAAAGAGTCAAACACAACATGCAAAGCACTGTGCCAAGCTCTAGGCAAACATGAAGAAAAGCAAGACAGTTCTTATTCTCAAGTTGTTTGTCCTTCATTTTTTGATGAGGGTCAATGACATCACTTGAATTGTATTTAAGTGAGGCAGCCTCACTCTGTCTTCCAGAATCTTCCAACTCCAGTGGCAAAACAACAAAACACAATGGTTGGCAGTGGTCCAGGATGCAGTGGGTGATTTTGGTGTCTTCAATGTATGACAAATACATTATACAAATACTAAATGCTCTGATGACCTGACAGTACACAGAAGTGCTTCACAGCATCTTCTTCAGCTGTTTTCATAGTCATTGGAACAAATTGTCTGTATCTTCCCATAGAATGTTCTTAGTTTCTATTTACAGGACTCACAGACCCAGAGAACCAAAATTTATAAGAGCTGGAAGGGCTTTAGAGATTCAACTTTCTCATTCCACAGATGAAGAAACTGAGGTACTAAGATGTGAAAGTCATGCTCACTCCCTCATAATATTTAACTGGATTTTTCAAAGATGTTAACTGATATTCATTCCTTTTAGCTTCTGATTGAGAAAAACCGTCCACCTATAACCCTTCCCCTACCACAAGGAAGTCATTGAATAATTCATAGCATGGCACTCTGAAAGAGGTTGAAACTTGTTTTGCTTTCATGTCATCATATATTGTACTTGTAGGAAATAGTTGCTCCCTGGTGCCTGAGAAACCAAGTCCAATCCTCCTTGGCATGACATTCAGGGTCTTCTATGTTTTTATTCCAGACTCTACTTTGGTCACAATGAATTACTAGGCTTAAAAAAAGTTTGTTTCATGTATGATCATTTTTATTATTTTTAAAAATTTTGCTTTCCTTAATGTTTGTTTTTTTTAATGTTTGTTTTCATTGATGGTTAACTAAGTTTAGAACAAATGAAACAACCTAAAAGAAACTATTTTTAGTGTTCATACTCTGGACCTGGGAAGCATTATAATGTAAAAACAAACACAAGACTCTCTAGAGACCAAATTAAATTCATTGTGATTTAAACAATTCACAAAAATGCAAACATGATGCTTTAAATCTGTTATAAACATAACCTCCTGTGCCCATCCTGAATGAATGCTGTGAGAACAGCAAAACTTGACTATCTATGGCTACTAATTAGACCCTTTATGCTGGTTATTTTTAAAATCAAGGTTCTATGTTACACATAAGTTGAGGTGTTTGCCAGTTTTACTGAACTATTTTTTTCTCTTTCTTTTTTTACTGTTTTTATTACAAAGGATGACTATAGGGGAAGGAATGCTATATCTGGAAACCAAGACAATGATAAAAACAGAAGATGTCAATAAAATGCTTCAAATATTAAAAAAAAATGGTATTGGCAAAATGGAAAAGTAGATACAAAAATTCACTGAAGAGAAGACCTCCATGAAAAATTAGAATTGGCAAAATGGAAAAGGAGGCCCAAAAGTCAACTGAAGAAAACAATTCCTTAAAAATTAGAATTAGATGCAAGCTTCTGGGATAAGAACTCACTATTTGACAAAATATTTGGTAAAATTGGAAAAGAGTATGGCAGAAACTAGGCAGATCAAAATCTTACACCATATTCCAAAATAAAGTCAAACTAGGTACATGATTTAGATATAAAGGCTGATACTATAAGCAAACAAGGAAAACAAGAAATAGTTTACCTGTCAGATGTATGGAGAATGGAAGAATTATGACCAAACAAGAAATGGAAAACATTATGAAATGCAAAATGGATAATTTTGATTACAATAAACTGATTTTTATTTTTGCACAAACAAAGCCAATTCACCCAAGATTAGGAGTGAAGCAGAAAACTGGGAAAGAATTTTTACAAACATTGTCTGATAAGGGTCTCATTTCTAAAATGTATAGAGAACTAAGTCAAGTTTATAAGAATACAAGATATTCCCCAATTGATAAGTGGTCAAAGGATATGAGTAAGCAGTTTACAGATGAAGAAATTAAAGCCATCTATAGTCATATGAAAAAATGCTCTAAATCACTATTGATTAGAGAAATGCAAATCAAAAAGACTCTGAGGTACCACATCATACCTATCAGATTGGCTAACATGACAAAACAGGAAAAAATAATACATGTTAGAGAAGATGTGGGAAAATTGGAATTGGAACACTAAACCAACCATTTTGGAGAGCAATTTGGCCCAAATTATGCCCAAAAGTCATTAAAAATGTGCATACCTCACAATCTAGTGCAGAAAGGTAGAAATATTAAATGCATCCTTTTCAGATAATGATGCAATAAAAACTCCATGTAATAAATGGAAAGATAGACTAAATTGGGCATGCAACTGAAAAAGCTGGAAAAGGAGGAGCCAAGACAGCAGAATGAAAGCAGTGACTTCCTTGAGCTCTCCTACAAACCACTCCAAATACTTGTAAAAATGGTTGTAATCAAATTCTAGAGCAGCAGGACCCACAAAAAGACAGAGTGAAACAAATTTGCAGCCCAAGACAATCTGGATGGTTGATTGGAAAGTTCTATTGTGCCGAGCTGGGAGATGAATACAGTACAGTGTGGGTACACAGGCAAAGACTAGGCCTCAGCAAACCTGGTGTAGGCCTCACATGACAGAATAACTGGCAGCAGTGGGGGTTTCCAGACTGCTGTTTTGTGTCTTTAATTTCTTCATCTGGACCTGGAAAGCATTATAATGTAAAAACAAACACAAGACTCTCTAGAGACCAAATTAAATTCATTGTGATTTAAACAATTCACAAAAATGCAAGCATGATGCTTTAAATCTGTTATAAACATAACCTCCTGTGCCCATCCTGAATGAATGCTGTGAAAACAGCAAAACTTGACTATCTATGGCTACTAATTTGGCCCAAATTCTGGAACTCACAGCCCACAAATTGAGGGGGAGTTGATTGGCTGATCAGAGTGGAATGCAGGGATCTATTTGCTAGAGCTGAGGCAGAACTCTCTTGCTTTGCCCATGCTTGGATTTGGGGTCACAGTGCTGGGTGGTGGTCCTGGGGCAAAAATGAGTGCTGGCTTGGGATAACACAAGATTTAGCAGCTTCTAGCTTGCATCTAATTCCATTCTCCATACATCTGACAGGTAAACTATTTCTTCTTTTCCTTGTTTGCTTATAGTATCAGCCTTTATATCTAAATCATGTACCTATTTTGACTTTATTTTGGAATATGGTGTAAGATTTTGATCTGCCTAGTTTCTTCCATACTCTTTTCCAATTTTACCAAATATTTTATCAAATAGTGAGTTCTTATCCCAGAAGCTTGCATCTAATTCTAATTTTTAAGGAATTGTTTTCTTAGACACAAACATCAAAGACAAGTTAGAAGGTCAGTAGGAAAGGTCTGTGACCAAGATGAGAGAAAACTTAGGTCCCAGACCCAGTCCCAGTGCAGCCCCAGGGAGGTGGCTGCTTCTGGAACTCACAGCCCACAAACTGAGGGGGAATTGATTGGCTGATCAGAGTGGAATACAGGGATCTATTTGCTAGAGCTGAGGCAGAACTCTCTTGTTTTGTCCATGCTTGGATTTGGGGTCACAGTGCTGGGTAGTGGTCCTGGGGCAAAAATGAGTGCTGGCTTAGGATAACACAAGATCCAGCAGCTTCTACATTAAGGAACCGAAGGGCTTGGAATATAATATTCCAGGAGTCAAAGGAGATGGGATTACAGTCAAGAATCACCTACCCAGCAAAACTGAGTATAATCCTTCAGGAGAAGAATGGACATTCAGTGAAATAGAGGACTTTAAAGTATAAACAGGGGGAAATAAGATGGAGAGAAAGACACAGATAGTAATCAATAACTTCATTCAACAGAATGAAAACAATAAGACAACATGACAAAACTTATGGGATGCAGGGAAAGCAGTTCTTAGGGGAAATTTTATATCTCTTATTGCTTACACCAATAAAATAGAGGAACTAATTTGCCCAATGGCATGCCAATAAATTTGACAATCTTAGTGAAAAGGATATATATTTACAGAAATATAAACTGCCCAGATTAACAGAAGAGGAAGTAAAATACTTAAATAATCCCATCTCAGAAAAAGAAATTGAACAAGCCATTGATGAACTCCCTAGGAAAAAATCTCCAGGGCCAGATGGATTTACATGTGAATTCTATCAAACATTTAAAGAACAATTAATTCCAATACTATATAGACTACTTGGTAAAATGGGTGAAGAAGGAATCTTACCAAGTTCTTCTTATGACACAAATATGGTACTGATACCTAAACCAAGAAGAGTCAAAACAGAGAAAGAAAATTATAGACCAATTTCTCTAACAAATATAGATGCAAAAATTTTAAACAAAATATTAGCAAATAGGTTACAATAACTTATTACAAGAATAATACACTATGGCCAGGTAGGATTTATACCAGGAATGAAGGGCTGGATCAATATAAAGAAAACTATCAGCATAATTCATCATATGAACACCAAAACTAACAGAAACCACATGATCATCTCAATAGATGCAGAAAAAGCTTTTGACAAAATACAACACCCATTCCTATTAAAAACACTAGAGAACATAGGTATAAATGGATGCTTCCTTAAAATAATAAATAGCATCTATCTAAAACCTTCAGCAAACATAATATGTAATGGGGACAAGCTAAAAGCATTTCCAATGATATCAGAGGTCAAACAAGGATGTCCATTATCACCACTGTTATTCAGTATTGTACTGGAAATGTTAGCTTTAGCAATAAGAACAGAAAAAGACATTGAAGGCATTAGAATAGGCAAAGAAGAAACAAAGCTAACACTCTTTGAAGATGACATGATGTTATACTTAGAGAATCCCAGAGAATCAAATAAAAAATTACTTGAAATAAAAAACAACTTTAGCAAACTTGCAGGCTATAAAATAAACCCACATAAATCATCGACATTTCTATATATTACCAACAAACCCCAACAGCAAGAAATAGAAAGAGAAATTCCATTTAAATTTACTGTAGACATTATAAAATGTTTAGGAGTCTACCTCTCAAAACAAACCCAGGAACTCTATGAACACAATTACAAGACACTTTTCACTCAACAAAAGTCAGATCTAAATAACTGGAAAAACATCAGTTGCTTATGGGTAGGCCGAGCTAATATAATAAAAATGACAATTCTGCCTAAGCTAATTTACTTATTCAGTGCCATACCAATCAAACTACCAAAAAATTATTTTATAGAGTTAGAAAAAATAATAACAAGATTCATTTGGAAGAACAAAAGGTCCAGAATATCAAGAGAACTAATGAAAAGAAATACAGGGGAAGGTGGCCTAGCCATTCCAGATCTTAAGTTGTATTATAAAGCAGCAATCATCAAAACTGCTTGATACTGGCTAAGAAATATTGTGGTGGATCAATGGAATAGGTTAAGTATGCAAGACACAGTAGCCAATGACTATAGTAATCTACTATTTGATGAACACAAAGACCCCAGCTTCTGGAATAAGAACCCACTCTTTGAAAAAAAAAAAACTTCTGGGTAAACTGGAAAAGAGGATGGCAGAAACTAGGCATAGACCAAAAGCTCACACCATATACCAAAATAAAGTCAAAATGGGTTCATGATTTAGATATAAAAGTTGATACTATAAGCAAACTGGGAGAGCAAGGAGTAGTTTACCTGTCAGATCTATGGAGAACAGAGGAATTCATGACCAAGCAGGAGATAGAGAACATTACGAAAAGCAAAATAGTTAATTTTGATTACATTAAATTGAAAAGTTTTTGCACAAACAAAGCCAATGCAACTAAGATTAGAAGGAAGGTAGAAAATTGGGAAAGAATTTTTACAGCCAGTCTCTCTGATAAGGGCCTCATTTCTAAAATATATAGAGAATTAAGTCAAATTTATAAGAATGCAAGCCATTCCCCAATTGATAAATGGTCAAAGGATATGAACAGACAGTTCTCAGATGATGAAATTAAAGCCATCTATAGTCATATGAAAAAATGCTCTAAATCACTATTGATTAGAGAAATGCAAATCAAAACAACTCTGAGGTACCACATCACACCTATCAGAATGGCCAACATGCAAAACAGGAAAATGATAAATGTTGGAGAAGATGTGGGAAAATTGCAACACTAATGCATTGTTGGTGAAGTTGTGAAATGATCCAACCATTTTGGAGAGCAATTTGGAACTATGCCCAAAGGGCTACAAAAATGTGCATACCCTTTGACCCAGCAATAGCACTTCTAGGGCTATATCCCAAAGACATAACACAAATGGGAAAAGGACCTACATGTACAAAAATATTTACAGCAGCTCTTTTTGTGGTGGCAAAGAATTGGAAATTGAGAGGATGCCCATCAATTGGGGAATGGCTCGGCAAGTTGTTGTATATGAATATGATGGAATACTATTGTACTATAAGAAATGATGAACAGGCTGACTTCAGAAAAACCTGGAAAGACTTGTATGGTCTGATGCTGAGTATAGTGAGCAGAACCAAGAGAACATTGTACATGATAACAGCCACATTGTATTATGACTAATATTGATAAACTTAACCCTTCCTAGCAATACAAGGATCTAAGATATCTCCAGAGGCCTCGTGATGGAAAGTGCTATCCACAACCAAAGAAAGAACTATGGAAGTCGAATTGCTATTTTTTTCTCTTCTGTTGAGTTTTGTTTCCTCTTTCTGATGGTTCCTCCTATTGGTTTTAATTTTTACTTACAACATCACTAATGTGAAAATATGTTTAATACAAATGTAAATGTATAGTCTATATGAGATTGTGTGCCATCTTGGGGAGGGTGGTGGGAAGGAAGGGGGAGAAAAATTTTAAACTCAAAAGCATATGAAAATGATTATTGATAAATCAAAATAAATTAAGAAATGCCAATGTGGGTTTATTTTATGTCCTGAAACTTTGCTATGGTTGTTAATTAGTTTAAGTAGGTTTTTAGTTGATTCTTTAGGATTCTCTAAGTATACCATCATATCATTTGCAAAGAATGATAACTTTGTTTCTTCTAATTCCTTCAAATACTTTTTCTTTTCTTATGGCTAAAATTAACATTTCTGGTAAATTATTTAATAACAATGGTGATAATGGACATTCATGTGTCACTCCTGATCATATGGGAAATGATTCTAGCTTATTCCCATTATGTAAAATTCTTGCTGATTGTTTTAGAAAGATACTATTTAACATTGTAAAGAAAATTGTATTCATTTCTATGCTTTCTAGTGTGTGTTTTTTTAATAGGAATGTGTGATGCATTTTGTCAAAAGCTTTTTCTATGTCTATGAGATAATCATGTGATTTCTGTTAATTTTGTTATTGATATGGTCTATTATGCTGCATTGCTGGTATAAGTCCAACCTTGTCAAAGAGTATTATACTACTGATAAATTTCTGTAATCTCATTGACAATATTTTATTTAAAATGTTTTGCCTCTATATTCATTAAGCAATTTATTTCCTTTTTCTGTTTTTGTTTTTCCAAGTTGCGGTGTCAGCACCATATTTGTATCATAAAAATAATTTAGTAAGAATATTTCTTTACCTATTTCCCCAAATAGTTAATATATTATTCAATTAATTGTTCTTTCACACATGATCATAGTGTATTATCCTTGTGGTAAGTTGTTGTAATCTGTTTGCAAATATGTTATTTTAAAAATATTGTTTCAATAATCATTAGGGAAATTTGTGTACAATTTGCTTTCTCTCTTTTGTCTCTCCTGGATTTAGATATCAGCACCATATTTGTTTCATAAAACAAATTCCCTAGGAATACTTCTTTACCAATTTTTTGAAATAAGTTGTAAAGTATTAGAACTGATTGTTCTTTAAATGCATGGAATCACTTGTAAATTCATTTGATCCTGGGGTTTTTTTCATAAGTAGGTCCTTTGTGGCATGTTCAATTTCTTTTTCCTGAAATGGGGTTTTAAGTATTTTCTTTCCTCTCCTGTTAATCTGGGCAATTTATATTTTTGAACTATTCATCTATTTCACTAAGATTGTTGGATTTATTGGCAAAAAGTTGGGCAAAATAGCTCCTAGTTTCTGTTTTAATGTCTTTTTCTTTGGTGGTGAATTCACCCTGTTCAGTTTTGATACAGGTAATTTGGTAATTCTTTTTTTTAAATCAATTTAACAAAAGGTTTATCTATTTTTTTCTTCATAAAACAAGCTCTTTGTTTTACTTATTAGTTTGATGTTTCTTAATTTCATTTTTATTAATCTCTCTGATTTTCAAATTTTCTAATTTAGTATTGAATTGGGGATTTTTATTTTTTTCTTTTTCTAGCCTTTTTAAAAACATTTATTTATTTATTTATTTTTAGTTTTCAACATTCACTTCCACAAGATTTTGAGTTTCAAATTTTCTCCCTATCTTTTTTTATAGTAAAAACTTTCATTTATATGGTACTGCAAAGTTTCAAATAACATTTTGCCCATAACAACATTTCAAAGAATAAAGAATAAACATTATTATCTACATTTTACAGATAAGGATGAAACTCAGAGAAAATAAGTGACTTGCCTCAGGTCACAAAGCTACCATATGTTAGAAATTTAAATCCTGTATTCACTTTACACTCTTTTTTAAGTTTATTAATTTATTTTGATTTATCAGAAATCACTAGTATAAGCCCCTGAGTTCCAAAATTTTCTCCCCCTCCCTCCTCACCTTCCTCCCTAAGATGGCATACAATTTTATATAGGTTGTACATATACATTCCTACAAAACACACCTTCACATTAGTGATGTTGTAAGGAAGAATTAGAGCCAATAGGAGGAACTGCCAGAAAGAGGAAACCCAATTTTTCCACATTTTCTCCAACATTTATTATTTTCCTGTTTTGTCATGTTGGTCAATCTGATCGGTGTGATGTGATATCTCACAGTTGTTTTGATTTGCATTTCTCTAATCAATAGTGATTTAGAGCATTTTTTCATATGACTATCGACAGCTTTAATTTCTTCATCTGAGAACTGCCTTTTCATATCCTTTGATGATTTATCAATTGGGGAATGACTTGTATTCTTATAAATTTAACTTAATTCTCTCTACATATATTTTTGAGAGACAGTGGGAATGAATCTTGTGGCATTTTCCTTTTAAAACTTTGGGTTACAAATTTTCTCCCTTCCTCCTTCCCCACCCACCCTCATTGAAAAGGCAAGCATCTCGATACAGGTTATAGGTGTGTAGTCATTCAAAACACTTCCATAGTAGTCATGTTCTGAAAAACTAAGTATATTTCCCTTCATCCTATTCTACCCCCCATTTATTCTATTCTCTCTTTTGACCCTCTCCCTCCTCAGAAGTGTTTGCTTCTGATTATCCCCTCCCCCAATCTGTCCTTCCCTCTATCAACCCCCTGCTCTCTTGTCCCCTTCCCCCCACATATTTTCCTGTAGGGGAAGATAGATTTCCATACCCCATTGTGTATGTTATTCCCTCCTTAAGCCAAATCCTATAAAAATAAGATTCACTCATTCCCTCTCACCTTCCCCCATTTCCCCTCCACTGTAAAAGTCTTTTCTTATCTGTTTGATGTGAGATTATTTACCCCATTCTACCTCTCCCTTTCTCCTTCTCCCAGTATAATCTTCTCTCACCCCTTAATTTTATTTTCCAGATATCACCCCTTCATCTTCACCTCAACCTGTGCCCTCTGTCTATCTATATATCTATACATACATATAATTTTTTCCCTCCCACTACCCTAATACTGACAAAGGACTCATGAGTTACAAATATCATCTTTCCATGCAGGAATGAAAACAGTTCAACTTTAATAAGTCTCTTATGATTTCTTTTTCTTGTTTACCTCATCCATGTTTCACTTGAGTCTTGTATTTGAAAGTCAAATTTTCTATTCAGCTCTGGTCTTTTCCTCAGGAATGCTTGAAAGTCCCCTATTTCACTGAATGGCCATTTTTTACCCTGAAGGTTTATACTCAGTTTTGCTGGGTAGGTGGTTCCTAGTTGTAATCCTATCTCCTTTGCCTTCCAGAATATTATACTCCATGTCCTCCAGTCCCTTAATGTAGAAGCTGCTAAATCTTGTGTTATCCTGATTGTGTTTCCACAATATTTGAACTGTTTCTTTCAGGCAACTTGCAATATTTTCTCCTTGACCTCGATATTGGCTACAATATTCCTAGGAATTTTCTTTTGGGAGTCTCTTTCAGGAGGTGATCTGTGGATTCTTTCAAATTCTATTTTGCCCTCTGGTTCTAAAATATCAGGGCAGTTTTCCGTCACAATTTCTTCAAAGATGATGTCTAAGCTCTTTTGTTGATCATGACTTTCAGATAGTCCAATAATTTTTAAGTTCTCTTTCCTGGATCTATTTTCCAGGTCAGTTGTTTTTCCAATGAGATATTTCACATTCTCTTCTATTTTTTCATTCTTTTGGATTAGTTTTACAGTGCCTTGATTTCTCATATAGTCACTTGCTTCCAATTGCTCCATTCTTATTTTTAAGGAAGTATTTTCTTCAGTGAACTTTTGGACTTCTTTTTCCACTTGGCCAATTTTGCTTTTTAGGGCATTCTTCTCCTCATTGGCTTTTTGGGCCTCTTTTGCCATTTGGGTTTGGCTATTTTTAAGGAGTTATTTTCTTCAGTATTTTTGGGGTCTCCTTTAGCATCATTCTCAGTTTCTCCTCTATTTCTCTTCTTGCTTCCCAAAATCTTTATGAGCTCTTCCACGGCCTGGGACCAATTCTTATTTTTCTTGGAGGCTTTCAATGTAGGAGCTTTGGCTTCATTGTCTTCTTCTGGTTATGTGTTTTGATCTTCTTTGTCACCAAAGATAATATAGTCTGATTCTTTTTTCTCTGCTTGCTTATGATCCCAGCCAATTACTTGAGTTATAAACTCTTTGTTAAGGTAGGGGTCTGTTTCCATTGTGGAGAATGTACTGTCCCAAGCTTCAGAGGTTTTGTGCAGCTGTTTTCAGAGATACTTCTAGGGACCTGTAAATGTTCAGGTCTTCCAAGGTGCTATGATCAAGGGTGAGGTGTTTACTCCTTTCCTGGCCTGTGCTCTGGTCTATGAGTGACCACAAGCACTCTTTCCTGCCTTGGAACTATGAGGAGGATTCTCTCTCCACCAGCACTACAAGCTCCACCACACCAGCACTCCTCCTTGTCCCAGGACCACCACCCAGAACTGTGACCCAGATCCAAGCACTAGCAGAGCAAGAGAATCCTGCACCATCTGAGAGATCCCTGCAAACCCCCTCTGATCAGCCACTCAATTCTGCCTCAGTCTGTGTGCCAGAAGCTCAGGAGGCAGCCATCACCCAGGGGCCAAGCTTGGGGAATGGGGCTAGGACCCTGTGCTTCTCTCTCATTGCAGAAATAGACTTTTCCCACTGACCTTCTAAGTT
Source organism: Vombatus ursinus (assembly GCF_900497805.2). Classification (NCBI taxonomy): domain Eukaryota; kingdom Metazoa; phylum Chordata; class Mammalia; order Diprotodontia; family Vombatidae; genus Vombatus; species Vombatus ursinus. Next base: position 9,981,253 of record NW_020954583.1, read on the forward strand.
GTCTTTGGCATTTATGGGTTGAGAAGTCTGGAAACCACCACAGCTGCCCATGATTCAATCCTCTCAGGCCTGCTCCAGGTTCACTGTGGCCTGCGTGCCCACGCCAAACTGTCTTCCTCTCCCAGCTTAGCGCAATATACCTTTCCAATCACCCATCCAAGTTGTCTTGGGCTGGAAATTTGTTTCTCTTTGTCTTTTTATGGGTTCTTCTGCTTTAGAATTTGTTTTTGAGCCATTTTTATAGGTATTTGGAGGGGTTTGGGGGAAAGCTCAAGTAACTCACTGATTTTACTCTGCCATTTTGGCTCCACCCCCTCTATATATTTTAGAGATGAAGTCCTTATCAGAGATACTGTTTGGAAAAATTATTCCCGAATTTTCTACCTTCCTTCTAATCTTAGTTACATTGGTTCTGTTTGTGCAAAAACTTTTCAATTTAATGTAATCAAAGTTATCCATTTTGCTTTTCATAATATTCTCTGTCTCCTATTTGGTCATGAATTCTTCTGTTCTCAATAGATCTGATAGGTCAACTGTTCCTTGCTCTCCCAGCTTGCTTATAGTATCAGCCTTTATATCTAAATCATGAGCCCATTTTGACTTTTTGATCAATGGCTAGTTTCAGCCACACTCTTTTCCAGTTTTCCCATCAGTTTTTGTCAAAGGGTGAGTTCTTATCCCAGAAACTGGGGTCTTTGGATTTATCAAATAATAGATTACTATAGTTATTGACTACTGTGTCTTGCATATTTAACCTATTCCACTGATCTACCACTCTATTTCTTAGCCAGTACCAAGCAGTTTTAATGATTACTGCTTTATAATATAATTTAAGATCTGGAATGGCTAAGCCACCTTCCCTTGCATTTCTTTTCATTAGTTCCCTTTATATTCTGTACCTTTTGTTCTTCCCAATGAATCTTATTATTTTTTTCTAACTCTATAAAATAACTTTTGGTGGTTTGATTGGTATGGCACTGAATAAGTAAATTAGCTTAGGTAGAATTGTCACTTTTATTATATTAGCTTGGCCTACCCATGAGCAAGTGATGTTTTTCCAATAATTTAGATCTGACTTATTTGTGTGAAAAGTGTTTTGTAATTGTGTTCATATAGATCCTGGGTTTGTTTTGGGAGGTAGACTCCCAAACATTTTATAATGTCTGCAGTAAGTTTAAATGGAACTGGGCTTTGTTGTTAATATATAGAAATGCCAATGATTTATGTGGATTAATAAATTTATTATTTGAAATAGTTTTTACTTGATTCTCTAGGATTCTCTAAGTATATCATCATATCATCTGCAAAGAGTGATAGCTTTGTTTCTTCTTTGCCTATTCTAATACCTTCAATTTCTTTTTTTCCTCTTATTGCTAAAGCTAACATTTCCAGTATGATATTGAACAACAGTGGTGAAAACATCATAAGATATCATAAGATATGTATATATATCTATAAGATATACATATAAGATATACATGAGATATATATAAGATATATATAAGATATACATACATATATATAAATATCATAAGATAAAAACAATAGTATTTGACTAGGAAAATGGTGAAATGACTTTTAATACTGATTCATTCATTTCACTCAAATATACCTCTATTTTCTACAATGATGGATGTGAATGGTGTGTTGGATAAAAACATTAAAATCGAAACTGAAAGACTTGGATTTAAGGCCTAATTCAAAACACTTCCTAACTGTGTGACTATGGATAAGCCACTTGACTTCTTAGTCTCACTTTGCTTAACTGTTGGATGTATATAACAAAATTTTCATTACTTATGTTATACTGTTATTGCAAGTAAGCATGTTATAACCCTTGAACAGTTAAATAATTTTGAGAGTTATTATTACAGAAGCTTCTATTATTACAATAATATTCTGTGACTATAACTGCTACTATTTTGGTTCAGAATTATTCTGATTATATATCATATGTTATAATATGTGATTAGACTAATCTCATATTAACATAGTCATATGATAAACATGAACCAACATTATGAATCCTCATTTTTTCTTAAATACCCCTGAAAACAATTGAAATGGTCCAGTTACTACACATCTAAGGGTCACACCAATCTACATAGCTGTTTGGATCTTCCTATTTCCTGTCATCCACAAAATCAAATAGTTGTTGGTAAAAAGCTTCCAGGACACTTTTGTAGCAACTGAGGCTGAATCAAATATGCATGTGAATACATGTTATTGTGAGAAGTTCATACACAAAAGAAAAAGCAAATACCTTTCCAATGGGGTATTCAACCTAGATCTTATTTTAATTTAATGTCCTACATCTGTGCCACTATCAAAACAAAGGAATTTTTGTTTCTTTTAATTTTTCTCCATTTGTGTTAAGGAAATGCATCCCATCACACTGGTACATTATTTGTGTTCTGCTGTAGTGAAGTAAAATTTAAAATGCATGCCTCCCACCCATAGTTTAAGCAGTTCCATAATCAAGCACTAATTAAGCAAGTTAATTTTTCCGTTATACTTTTTCAACACAAAGTTACTGCATTAGCACTTTTGTGGCATCCAAGCTCAAAATTAAAGAATATTTTCAAGAAAAGACTAGCAGAGAGACTGTAAGAGCAATTGGAGGCCAACTTTGATATTTCCTCTTTAGAATTTTTTTTCTCTTTAATCACTTTTAAAAGGAAATATAATATTTAAAAACATTTAAAAATGTTAACATTTATAAAAATATTTAGTAACTGCAGCATTGTGAAAAGAAGCTTCATTCTTTACAACTTTTTAACAATTGCTAATCCCATCCCCTTATTGGCTGAATTCCCTGAAAAATATAGGAAAATAGCTTTGGAGCTGCAATTATCGGAGAATAGAAGAATGACATCAAAGTTTCCTGCTGTTTCAATCTAATCATTCAAATCAGGCTTTCAGGCATACATCATGTTGTTAAACAGCCATTTGGAAGGGAGGCAGGACTTAAGCACTGTTTTGTTTGATTATTTGGAAATTGTGATTTGGAAAGAACAACAATGGGAGGCAGGGACTTGCCTGAGCTTTCCCCCAAACCCCCAAATACCTTTAAATAATGACTCTAAACAAATTCTAGTATGGTGGAACCAAAACAAGATGGAGAGAAACAATTTTCCAGCCCAAGACAACTTAGAGGTTCAATAGAAAAGGTCTGTCACACCTGGGTGACAGTGGAACAGTACAACACAGGCCCAGCCAGCAGATACCTGACCCCAGCAAACCTGGAGCAGGCCTTAGGAACCATCAAATCAAAGCAGCAGCAGCAGTGGCTTCCACGGCTTTCAGCAAGTAGATGGTAAGGAGGTCAAAAAACTAGTCAAAAGGAGATTACAGGTAACTCTTTGCTAGCACTGAGGCAGGACTCTGTTGTGTTGCCCACACTTTGAGGCAGATCACAAACCTGCATGCAGGCTCAGGGAAAGGAGGAGGACTATCATACCAGAGCTTGTGGCTGCAGTGGAGCATGGACCCAGGTCACTGTTCCAGGGCAGAAAAGAGTGCTTGCAGTCACTCATTGATCAGAGCACAGGCCAGGAGAGTCATAAGCACCTCTCCTTGTGTCACTGAAAACCTACAGATCCCTAGAAGTGTCTCTGAAACAGCTTGGGACAGTAAGCCCACCACCCTGGTAGCAGAGCTCTACTTTAACAAAGAGTTAAAAGTCAGCTGGAAAAATGAGGAAACAACAAAAACAAATTCTGACTGTCGAAAGTTACTGTGGTGACAAGGAAGATCACAACACACACTCAGAAGACAACAAAGTCAAAGCTCTATATCCAAAGCCTCCAAGAAAAGTACCAACTGGTCTCAGCCTATGAAAGAACTTAAAAAGCATTTTGAAAATCAACTAAGGGAAGAAGATGAAAAATTGGGAAGAGAAATGAAAGTGTTGCAAGAAAATCATGAAAAATGAGTCATCAACTTGGTAAATACACTGAAGAAAATACACTGAAGAAAATAACACCTTAAAAAAACATACTAGGTCAAATGGTAAAATGGATGTAAAAAGCCAGAAAGGAGAAGAATGCCTTAAAAAGTAGAATTGACCAAATGGAAATAGAGGCACAAAAACATTGAAGCTCAGATTCTTAAAACCTATCCAAATGCCCACATTCTTATAATCTAGCCAGGGCTTAGATTCCCTAAGAGTCTAGCCAAGGACTTGGATTCTTAAGATCTGGCCCACTTACATTAGCAATACAAATGCTTAGTTTCCTTAACAGTCTGGCCAATATGGGGAACCCTTTAAATCTCACCCATCCTCGATCGATGTTCTAATAAACCTTGTCTTTGGCTGAAAGAAGGCTTGATTCTTTCAATCAGGCCAGGACCTGCATGTTGTGATTTTGGGGTCCTAGAACCACTAAACCTCTAAACTTCAACATTTTGGTGGCCCATGTGGGGAAACTGCCCAACCCCAAGCTCTTCTCCAGCCAAGTCTCGAAGGTATGTAAGCTCCCCCCCCCCCGATTTTCTTGCCCTGCAGGTAGGGCAAGCACCTAGGAAGGCTTATAGGTGCTTTTCAGGCATACAGTTATGAGGCTGTCTTGTAATTGGCCTGACACTCTCAGGCTCTCAGTCAATTGGTTCAGTTCGAGGTCATGGACCTTGGTACACCTTCTGCAGCATAGAGGACAAGGACAGATGCCCTATCTGAAGTGTATGCCTAATTCTGTCAATTCTCTCAGCAGGAGGGAATTGGGAAAACTCCAGGTGCTTTTTAGTTCCCTGAGTCTTACTTACTCCCTTCCTTCTACATCCCTAGATCGTCCTTCATGGAGGTTACAAGGAAAAGTTAGAACACATACAAACATCTTAGCAGATTCTGGAGGTTTTGTGATCGATCATTAAGGAGTTTTGAAACACCTCCTTAGAATCCTGGTCACTCCCTTAACACACTCCCTTCCCTTGAGTCTTGAAAGTATCTCTGTCAACCCTTCTCATAGGAGAAGAGAGTTTCACCCTGGCCCCCCACTTCTAATTTGCCCTCCCCAACCTAATGAAAGGAAGAAGGGGGGAGGGTAGCAGCTACAGGGTGGACCCCACTGGCCTTAGGGCCTACAGTGACCTTTGCCTGAAAGCAATACTCAGGTTCAGCACATCCTGCTCATCCCCCAACCCCACTTCAACCCTCAGCAGCCACAGGGAGAAAGGGAAGGGGGATGGGTAAAGGTAAAGAAGCTATCCAGCCTCTGAACTTGGGTAAGCCCTCTCTTTTAAAGTTGTAGTTTTAACATATTAATGATAAGATGCTGATTCTCTGTGTAAAGGAATTTGGAAACGCATTTAACAAAATTGAAGTCACATGATTGGTATTAGTTTCAGATTGGTAAATTTTTGCATCTGTTATTTCAAGTAACTTTTCATGATTTGGTTACAGCTAAAACAATTAAGCTATTGTTGGTTATTATTTTAATGTGTAAACTTGGCCAAAAGCTTGTTTGGGTTATGGCTGGATGAGAATTTGCAAGTATATAGAAATAATCTCTAACAATTGGTTTTTTAGACCAGGACAAATTTAAATTTCAGATGTAAATGCTGGAAAAGTTTTTCCTAAGCTGTGATTAGTGAAACTTGCTGTTTGAGATAAAAGCTCATGGGACCATAAATTATTTTAATTTGAGTTGTCTGGTGGATCATAACAATCCATCAATAATCAATAATCCACCATCTCTGAGAGAAATTCCACAAGCTACTTAGAGAGAATGTGATATTGGTGGGAAGTCCAAATCAGGAAAAGCTGAGAGGATGCTTTTAGCCTTAGTCTAAGATAGGATCCTCCTGGTCAGTTTCTCCATTATGTTCTTTTGAAACAGAATGTTACACACCTGGTTAGTCCTGAGTCTATCTATGAGGTGGATTTGACACTGTATGGTTGGAAAATTGTGAATTATTTGAATCCAAACAGAGCTAAGGATATTTTCTCCTGTCATATTTGTGCCCTAAATCTTGTTCCTGCTTTATCATTTTATAGCAAATTTCTATAATCAGAGCAAGTGGTTAGTAAAAGATCAATGTAAGTATGTTAGATCTTGCTATTTTGACCTGAATGTGTAGTCATTTGATACGGCCAAACAACTGAAATTAAATCAGAAACATTTTAAGTTTGCTTTGGGGAGGAGAATTACAGTGATAATTGAAGTGAAAGTCAGTCTCTTGGCAAATTCATTTGTGTAACTATTGAACCCAGGGGTGGAAAACTTCTACCTGCAAAAGTGTTAGTTAAACTTTTGAAAAAGTAACAAAATCAGATCATCCTGTGGGTCAAATGTAAATGATTTTAATGGAGCTCTTACACTTTTACTTTTCCCTATATCTGAGCCCTGCAATCTTTTCTGTCAGATTTGTGTCTTCCAGACTACAAACCATTCACCTACAGTTGGTAGCAAACAGCGAGTGCCAGCCAATGTCACTTCATTGTCCCCTGGATGCAACCTGTCCTCAGTTCCAGTCAACCTCCTCTTTGGGACCCCCTCAAGGCAGGGACAGTTCTATGCCCCTTGCCAGCAAGAAGTAGCTTCAGAAGCCAAGACCTTTGCCTCTCACTCCAAAACAATTTGGGTCCCATTTGTTTGAAGGGAGAATGATGGGGATGGGGTCTAAACCTCTTAAAGGAAAAGACCATGTCTTTTGGATCTAGACCACAAAAAAGAAAATCCCTGGGCTTTCCCCAAATCTCTGGCATTTGCCAGAGACTGTAATCCACTCAACTGGTCTTTCCTTGTGACTATGTCCAACCTCCCAATTTTGTTCTGTTACTTCCTGATTGCCCCTGGCTACTTCCTACCCTTAATCCTATCTAGACTTTGTTTTTCCTTGGCCAAGAGGTCCAGGTCTCTGGCATTTTGTTACATCACAGTCATCCCAGCTTACTGGTCACTCCCATCCAGATCTTCCTTAGACCCTTCCTCCAGTCACCCCAGACTACTTGGCCACTCCTGGATCCTTCCCACAGTCTTTCTGTATATAAGATTCATCATGTCTCCATTAAGATGCTCAGATTCTTAAAATCTAGCCAAATGCTCAGACTTTTGTAATCAAGTCAGGGCTCAGATTTCCTAAGAGTCTAGTCAAGGGCTCATATTCTTAAAATCTGGCCTGCTTGCATTATCAATACAAATGCTTAGATTCCTTAAGGGTCTGGCAAATATGGCAGATTCTTTAAATCTCACCCACCCCCATCAATGTTCTAATAAACCTTGTCTTTGGCTGAAAAATAAAACACAATTCACTGATGACAAAAACAAACAAACAAACAAAAAACCTCCTTAAAAAGTAGAATTGGACAAATGCAAAAGGAGGTTCAAAAACTCACTGAAGAAACTAATTCCTTAAAAATTAAAATTGAGCAAATGGAAGATAATGATTGATGAGAAATCAAGAAAGAATAAAACAAAACCAAAAATATGAAGCAAAATAGAAGAAAATGGGAAATAAGTCATTGGAAAACCCACTGACCTGGAAAACATATCGAGTAGAGATAATTTGAAATTTTTTGACTACCTAAAAGTCATGATAAAAAAAGAGCCTAAACATATTTTAAGAAATTATTAAGTAAAATGGACCTGATAGCCTAGAACCAGAGGGTAAAATAGAAATTGAAAGAATCCATTGATCATCTCCTGAAAGAGATCCCAAAAGGAAAACTCTTAGGAATATTACAGTCAAATTCCCAAACTCGCAAGTCAAGGAGAAAATATTACAAGCAGCCAGAAAGAAACAATTCATGTACAGTGGAGCCACAGTCAGGATACACAAGATTTAGCAGCTTCTGCATCAAAGGATTGGAAGGCTTAGAATGTGATATTCTACAGGGCAAAGGAACTAGAATTACAACCATGAATCATTTACCAAGGGGTGGAATGGACATTCAATGAGATAGAGGACTTTCAAGCATTTTTCTCTCTATGCTAAGGATCTCTACTTCTCACAACTATTACTCACATAACTTATTGAATAATTTTAGATATAGAGAGCTTGATCCCATAATAACAGATCTCATATTTATTGTACTGATCTGAATCAAATTGACTTTAGATGTTTTAACATCTGGACAGGTTTATAAGTATAGGATGGATGTTGACAAATTCAAATGCATCCAGAAGAGGATGGTCAGGGTACTAAATTCCTGCTTTTACTTAGTGGACAGAGCTAGGTAGGAGTTGTATATGCCCAAATTTCACATAACATAAGAACAAACTTCCTAACAAATAAAATCATCCTAAAGTTTAATAAACTGCTTTCAATGGTAGTAGGTTATACCTACATAGGAACCTTTAATTTAAACTCCAAATGTGATCATGAAGAGTTGGACTTGACTTAGAAATGACTGAATAGCAGTTGCTAAGAATCATCTTCCTAACTATCATTACATACAGCACCAGAAAAAAAGCAGTATAAAAGAGTGGATAGAGAGAAATGGACTGAATAGGAAGACCTACATTCAAATACTATCTCTGAAACACACTGTGTGATCCAGGGTAAGTCAATTATAATTTGAAAAATAGCTGCTTATCTATATTGGTAGAAGGAGTTTAAGGGGAAAGAAGATAGCATTGATCAGGACCAAAATAGTAAAAATAGCAATAACATACATCAGTTTAATGCTTTTTTTACCTTTCATAAGCCTTTGACACTATTGATAACCCTATCCTCCTTGATATTCTCTTCTCACAAGCCAAGGTGGCAGAGTGGAGGAAGCACTATGGCCATACTCTCCTAACATTCTCTTTGAACCAGTTTTAAGATAACATCTCAAATTGAATTCTAGAGTGGAAGAGACCAAAATAAGGGTATGGTGAAACACAAGACAATTTAGGAAGTAGAAGGAGACATCTGTGACATGGGAGTAGGTGCTAGCCTAAAGTCCATATGTATACACTACCAATGGTGGGGCTTGGTGATAGTGGCTGAAACATCAGCAGTTTCAGGAGTTCTCTAGCAGAAGACAATTTTTTTGCAGTTCCCCCAGAAAAAGCTCTGAAAACAGCAGTATGAAAAAAGCCTGAAGTATGACACAGTGCCTCCCCACCCCAAGGTGAATAGAGCACAGCTTTAACATGAAGCTCAAAATCAATAAATAGACTGAAAAAAACGAACAAAGAAAAAAAAAAAAGAAGAGAGAGAGAGAACCTGACCATTAAAAGGCACTAAGGTGACCAGAAAGACTAAGACACAATTCCAATGGAAGACAATGCTGTCACAACAGCTTCAATTAAAGCCTCAAAGTAAAAAAAAAAAAAAGTGAATTGGACACAAGACCAACAAAAATTCATGGAAGAACAAAAATGATTATCAAAATCAAAGTGGCAGAGAAAATGGGAAAAAGAAATGAGCCATAAAAATAGTACGCCTCTATCTGTATTCAGACTCCATAGTTCTTTCTCTGGATGTAGAAAGCATTTTCAATCATGAGTCTTTTGGAATCATCTCAGATACTTGTGATGCTGAGAAGAGCTAATTCTATTGAAGTCAGTCACTGCACAACGTGGCTGTTACCGTGTACAATGTTCTTCAGGTTTTGCTCATTTTACTCAGAATCAGTTCACATAAGTACTTCCAGGTTTTTTCTGAATTCTGCCTGCTCATCATTTCTTATAGCACAATAGTATTCCATTGCATTCATATACCACAACTTGTTCAGCCATTCCTCAATTGATGTGCATCCCCTCAAATTCCAATTCTTTGCCACCACAGGAAGAGCTGCTATAAATATTTTTATACATGTGGGTCTTTTTCCCATTTTTATGAGCTCTTTGGGATATAGACATAGAAGTTGTATTACTGGGTATGTACATTTTTATAGCCCTTTGGGCATAGTTCCAAATTGCTCTCCAGAATGATTGGATTATTTCACAACTCCACCAACAATGCATTAGTGTTCCATTTTTCCCACATTTTCTCCAGCATTTATCATTGCCCTGTTTTGTCATGTTAGCCAGACTGATAGGTGTGATGTGACACCTTAGAGTTGTTTTGATTCGCATTTATCTAATCAATAATGAATTAAAACATTTTTTCATGTGAATAGAGATATCTTTAATTTTTTCATCTGAAAACTGACTGTTAATAACCTTTGACCATTTATCAATTGGGGAATGACTTGCATTCTTATAAATTTGGTTCAGTTTTCTATATATTTTAGATATGAGGCCTTTAGTAGAGACATTGGTTGTAAAAATTCTTTCCCAATTTTTGGCTTCCCTCCTTATGTTTGTTGCATTGGCTTTGTTTGGGCAAAAACCTTTCAATTTAATGTAATCAAAATGATCCATTTTGCATTTCATAATGTTTTCTATCTCTTCTTTGGTCATAAGATCTTCAATTCTCCATAAATCTGGCAGGTAAACTACTCCTTGCTCTCCCAGTTTGCTTATACTATCAGCCTTTACATATAAATCATGAACCCATTTTGACTTTATTTTGGTATATGGTGTCAGATTTTGGTCTATGCCTAATTTCTGCCATATGCTTTTCCAGTTTTTCCTGCAGGTTTTGTCAAAGAGTGAGTTCTTATCCCAGAAGCTGGAGTCTTTGGGTTTATCAAATAGTAGATTACTATAGTCATTGACTACTGTGTCTTGTATATTTAACCTTTTTCACTGATCCACCACTCTATTTCTCTTTTTCATTTCTTTTTTTTTATTTTTGGCAAATGCTAAAGCTTAAATACATAATAAGAAAAGAAAAAGAAACATAATAAACAAATATGAAATAAGAAAAACCAAAAAAATCATGTGCACAGCAGAACATAGGACAGGATTCAAATTATATAGCAATAACTTTTCATTTCAAGAAAGCCTATATATTAAATACTGTTAATTATATTGAAAACTGGCCATCTTTTTCTTTTCTTCCTTGTAGGTTTTCTTTTTTTTCTCTGCTGTACATTTTTTACTTTGTTCTTTTTTACTCCTTCCTCTCCCACTACCCACACATCCCAAGACTACAGTTGAGCATTGGATATATTTATATATAGGTATATAGATATAGATATAGATATAGATATAGATAGATATAGATATATGTGTGTGTGTTTGTGTGTGCATGTATATATGTATATACACACACTTATAAATATATACACATACATACATTATATATACATGTATGTATATATGCATATATATGTATATGTGTGTGTGTATACACATATACATATACTTTCCCTAAGAGATTCTATTCCTAATCTTTGTTTTATGTTTTTGCATTTCTCTTTATTTTTCTTATCTCTCCTAACTCCTCTACTTTACTTCCACCTGCTACCTTACCCTCCTATTACTTAACCTACCCCCACTCCACAAATCCCTTCCTTATTCTCCCATTCCCCTAAATCTAAACCCCTTTCTGTATCCCCCTTTTAACCTATTCCCAAATCCTCCCCTGTGCCAGTCGCGCCGTGCACTCTCCTCCTATAAGGAGCAGGCTGCCAGAGTCATACTTACCAGTCTTTGGTGCCCACCCGGATAAACACAGAGACGAGCCAATCAGGAGGTGCAAACACTCGAGCTTTATTCAGAGGCCATCACAGCAAGGCCAAGCAGGAAAGCAAGAGCAAGAGAGCAGGAGCAAGAGAGAGTGAGCTCCGATCTCTACTGTTCCTTAAGTACCTACTTAGCCCCTCCTCCTCAGCCCGTCTCCTAGTCATTGATTGTAGGATCAGATACCGGAAGGGGATGTCTGAGTTTAGTGCACCAAGGGAGAGGAAGTGACGCAGGAGGCTAGGACCGGATACAGGAAGGAGACGTCTGGGGTTAGTGCATAGACAAAGGGAGAGTACGTGACCCAGGAAGTCAGGAAGGAGATGTCTGGGGTTAACGTTGCACCTAGGGAGAGGACTAGACAAAGGGAACTCGTTCTCTGCCGTCCCACTCCCACGTGGCACAGCCCCCTGCCTCAGGAGCATGTGCTCCAGCTACTTCCTTGTATCTTATTCCTTCCCCAGCTTTATCACAGCTCCACATAGCACTGCCTACTGCCTCGGGAGCGTGAGCTCCGGTTACTTCTCCATATCCAGTTCCCATCCCAGTTCACCACAACTCCACCTAGCACAGCCCCTGCCTTAGGAGCATGAACTCCAGTTACTTCCTAATATCTTGTTCCTACCCCATCTTGCCACAATCGTCATGTGGCAGTAGTCAACATCAGACAATCCCTCACACTCCCCTCTAAAGATCTCTCCTTTATCCTCTGCTCCATCCCTATCCCCTTAGAGTTTTATTTCTTTCTATATATAGAAGACTTCTATACTCTTCTAAATGTATATGTACTTTCCAGGTTTCCAGAACTAACAACCCCCCTTCCCCAACTAATTACTCTGAATTGGTTCTTCCTCTTGCCCATCATTTGTGAAAAATAATTACTTTTTTAGCTGTACTTGAATCATAATCAGGTCTACCTCAATCTTCCTTATAAGTTACCTAATTACTAGTAACAATTTTAGACACAGATTTTACATTTTCCATATTTAAAAGGTAAACATTCTATCCTTATTTAGTCCCTTGTAAATTTGTAATTGGTACACACCTTATTTTTCTCTTGGCTCTTGTATGATAAATCTTCTATTGATTTCAGGTTTTTTTAAAACAAAGATCTGAAAGTCTGACAAATGATGAAATGTCCTTTTTTCATTCAGAATTATGCTTAGCTTTTCTGGGTATGGTATTTTTGATCAGAAGTCCAGTTCTTTTGTTTTTCAATACACAGTATTTCAAGACCTGCAATTTTTTAGTGTCACCACTGCTAGGTCTTGTGTGATTCTAATTGTGGTACCAATATATGTAAATTGATTTTTTTTCTTGCTGCTTATAATATTTTGTCCTTGATCTGGGGGTTTAAAATTTTGACTATAATATTCCTGTGAGTTTTCCTCATATGATGTGTTTCAGGTGGTGATCAGTGGATTTTTTTTTCTATGTCTGTTTTCCCTCTTGTTCTAATGCTTCAGGACAATTTTCTTTAATTATTTCTTATGTTATTGTATCAAGATTCTTTTTTGTTCAGAACATTAAGGTAGTCCAATTATTCTTATGCTTTCTCTTTTTGATCTGTTCTCTAGATCCATTGTTTTTCTTATGAGATGTTTTACATTGTCTACTTTTTTTCATTCTATATCTATCTATCTATCTATACATATATATATATATATATCTGTGTGTGTGTGTATATATATATTTCTTCATCTCTTATAACTTCACTGGCTTCCCCTTGCCCAATTCTGATTTTTCAAGGAGTAATTTTCTTCCTTAAGATTCTGGATTTCCTTTTCTAATTGGTTGGCTTTCTTTTCATAATCTTCTTTTGTTTCTTATATTGTTCTTATTTTTCTTTTTAATTTTTCCTCAGTCTCTCTCATTTGATTTTTAAAGTCTTTTTTAATTTCTTCAGTGAGTTCTTTTTGGGCAGGTGACCATTTGATATTACTCTTTGAGGTAGAAAAGTGTTTCTTTGCTTAGTATCCTCCTCTGAAGATGAACTCCCATGTTTTCTATTCCTATAATAGCTCTCTATGGTTGGATTCTTTCTCCTTTGATTGTGCATTTTTTTGTAATAATTTAGTTTTTATAATCACCTCTAGTCCTGGGGAATGGATGGTGGTGCTTCCAATCCTCTTCAGTTGAAACTTTTGACCTTGAATTCAAACCAAGACCTCAAACCTCCTGTAAGTGCCCACAGCAGAGCTATCCCCACTCCTGTTCTGCCCCAATCTTATTTGTTTTCATAGATCTATGTTTACTCAGAGGTGCTATTTTATCTGTTTTGTGGAGGAAAATCTTGAGAGCTTGAAATTTTCTGACCCACTCTACCATCTTCCCAGAATCCTCTCCCTCTATGTTGTTTTGATAATTACTGCTTTATAATACAATTCAAGGTTTAGAACTGCTAGGCCACCTTCCTTAGCATTTCTTTTTCTTATTTCCCTTGATATTCTAGATCTTTTGTTCTTCCAAATAAATTTTGTTATTATTTTTTCTAGCTCTATATATTAATTTTTTGCTAGTTTCATTGGTTTGGCACTAAAGTAGTTTCAAGTAGTTTTTTACTTGATTTTCTAGGATTCTCTAAGTATAGCATCATATCATCTGCAAAGAGTGATTGCTTTGTTTATTCTTTGCCTATTTGAATTTCTTCATATCATTTTTCTTCTTTTATTGCTAAAGCTAACATTTCTAGTTCCATAATGAATAACAGTGGTAATAATGGACATCCTTGTTTCACTCCTGATCTTATTGGAAATGTTTCTAGCTTATCACCATTACATATAATGTTTGCTGACTGTTTTGGGTAGATGCTACATATCATTTTAAGGTAAGCTCCATTTATTCTTATTCTCTCTAGTGTTCTTATCAGTAAGAATTGGTATTGTATTTTGTCAAAAACATTTTTTGCATCTATTGAGATAATCACAAGGCTTCTGGTAGTTTTGTTGTTAATATGATAAATTAAACTGATAGCTTTCTTAATATTGAACCAGCCCTATATTCCTGGTATAAGTCCTACCTGGTCATAATGCATTATTCTCATGATAACTTGCCATAATATTTTTGTTAATATTTTATTTAAAATTTTTACATCTATATTCATTAGGGAAATTGGTCTATAATTGTCTTTCTCTGTTTTGATTTTTCTGGTTCAGACAACAATACAATATTTGTATGATAAAAAGAATTTGGTAAGACTCCTTCACCCATTTTCTCGAATATTCTATTAATTATTAGAATTCATTGTTCTTTAAATGTTTGATAGAATTCACTTGTAAATCTATCTGAGCCTTAAGATTTTTCCTAGGGAGTTCATTGATGATTCATTCAATTTCTTTTTCTGAGATGGGGTTAATTAAGGATTTTATGTATTCTTCTTTTAATCTGGGCAATTACTATTTTGTATGTAATGAATGTAAATATTCATTCATTTTACTAAGATTGTTAAATTTATTAGCATAGAGTTGGACAAAATAGCTCTTAATTATTGTTTTAATTTCCTTTTCATTGGTGATGAATTTTCACCTTTCATTTTTGATACTAGTAATTTGGTTTCTTCTTCCTTTTTTTTTTAATCAGATTAACCAAAGGTTTATCTCTTTTATTTTTTTTTTAGCCAAGGACAAGGTTTATTAGAACATACATCATATTCAGCAGATTCTAAGCATTTGTATTGCTAATACAAGCAGGCTAGGTTTAAAAAATCTGAGCACCTTAATGGAGACAAAATGGACCTTATATACAGAAATACTGTGGGAGGGATATAGGAAAGATTTCGATGGGAGTGGTCACTAATCTGGGGTGAAAAGAACTCCAGGGACCTGGACCACATGTTGGAGGAAGAATGCAGTATAGATAGGGTCAAGGTTGAGAAGTAGCCAGGGGCAATAGGGAGGCAAGACAATGAAGGGCTAGTCTAGGTTAAGGGTAACAGAGAACTGGCAGATTAGGTGTATGAGATAATGAAAGGCCATTTGATAGGATTATAGCCTCTGGGGAACACCAGAGACCTTCTTGATCAAATGGGAGAATTCAAAGAGAATCCCTTAGACAAATGTGACCCAAATTATTTTGGGGGTAAGGGACAAAGGTCATGGCTTCTGAAACTGCTCCCTGATGGCAAGGGGCATAGAGCTGACCCTGTCTCAAGGGAGTCCCAAAGAACAGGTTAACTAGAACCAAGCACAGGTCGCATCCAAGGAACTATGGGGGGGGGGATGTGGGCTGGTACCTGCTATTTGCTATCAACTGTAGGTGAATGGCCTATTGTCTGGAAGGCACAAATCTGGACAGAAAAGACTGCTGAGCCCAGATATGACAGGATAAAACATCCTTAGCTATGTTTGGATTCAGCTAATTCAGTTTTCCAACCATGCAGTATTAAATCCACCTCATAGTCAAACTCAGGATAGCCAGGTGTGTAACATTTCTTTTCAAAGGGACATAATGGGGAAACTGAGCCAAGAGGATCCCATCTTAGACTGAGGCTAAAATTGTCCTCTCAGCTTTTCCCAATACTGACTTCCCACCAGCATCACATTCTCTCTGAGTTGCTTTTGGCATTTCTCTGATGGTGGATTATCAATTATGGATGGATTATTCTGATCCATGACATAGCTCAAAATAAAATCTTATGAGCTTTTACCTCAAATGGCAAGTTTCTCTAATGATAGCTTAGGAAAAACTTTTCTAGAATTTACATCTCAAATTTAAATGTGTCCTGGTGTAAAAAGCCAATCATTAGAGATTATTTCTATATACTTGCAAATTCTCAGCAAGCCAAAACCCAAATAAGGTTTTTGGCAAGTTTACACATTAAAACAATAACCAACAATAGTCAAATTATTTTAGTGGTAACCAAATTATGAAAAGTTGGTTGACATAACTGATATAAAAAGTTTTACCAATTTGAAACTTGAAACAAACTCATTTTCAATCAGGTGACTTCAATTTTGTTGAATGCCATTTCCAAATTACTTTTACACAGATAATCAGCATCTTATCATTATCTTCTTAAATCTATAACTTTAAAAAAACATGCTTTCACAAGTTCCAAGGCTAGCTTCTTTACCTTGAGCAAGATGTGCTGAACGTGGGTGATGCTTCCAGGCAATGGTTGCCCCAGGGACCAAGGCCATTGCCAGTGGGGCCCATGCTGTAGAGGGTGAATTCAGAGGTGGGAGGGAGGAGGGTGAAACTCTCTTCTCCTATGACAAGGATTAATAGATACCCTCTTAAAAGTGTGAGAAGGGAGTGACAAGGGTTGTAAGAATGTGTTTCAAAGGTCTTTAATGATTGATCATAAAACTTCCAGAATCTGCTAAGATGCTTTGACCAGTTCTAACTTTCCCCTGTAACCTCCATGAAGGAGGATTCAGAGGTGTAGAGGGAATAAAGTAAGGCTCAGGGAACCAAAGAGGGCTTGTAGTTTTCCAAATTCCCTAGTGCCAAGAGAATTGACAGAACTGGGCATAATCTTCTGGATAGGGTGTCCATCCTTGTCCTCTTTTCTGTGGAATGTATACCCGGGTCCATGGCCTCAAACTGAACCAGTGGACTAAGGTACTGAGAGTGTCAGGCCAAGTATGAGACAGCCTCATAACTGCCTACCCAAAAATCATGTCCAAGTCTTCCTAGGTACTTGGAGAGAAACCCCAAGCAGGACAAGAAAGAAGGCGGTGGGGGGAGGCTTACGTACCTTCCAGTCTTGGCAGGAGAAGAACTTGGGGTTAGGCAGTTTTCCCTGAATGGACCACCAAAATGTTGAGGTTTAGGGGTGCTCACAGCCCAAAATCACTACATGTGGGTCCTGCTCAAATGAATTTGACCCAAGCCTTCCTTCAGCCAAAGACAAGGTTTATTAGAACATCTATCATATTGGGCAGACTCTTAAAGAATCTAAGCATCTATATAGCTAACGCAAGTGAGCAAGATTTTAAGAATCTGAGCCCGTGGCTAGATTTGAAGAATATTAGTCTTCTGTTTTTTCCCACTAAAAAAAACAACTCTTAGTTTTATTTATTAGTTCAACAGTTTTCTTAACTTCAATTTTAAGTCTCTCCTTTGGTTTTCAGTATTTTTAATTTAGTATTTAATTGGGGATTTTTAATTTGTTCTTTGTCTAACTTTTTTTGGTTGCATGCATAAACCATTGATCTTCCCTTTTTTTGTATTTTATTCATGTAAACTTTTAGAGATATAAAATTTCTCCTAGGAACCATTTTTGTTACATCCTATAAGTTTTGGTATGTTGTCTCATTATTGTCATTCTCTTTTATGTAGCTGATTGTTTCTACGATTTGTTGTTTTATTCACTCATTGTTTAGGATTAGATTATTTGTCTTCAAATTAATTTTTAGTCTATCTTTCCATGGTCCTTTATTACATATAATTTTATTTCATCATGATCTGAAAAGAATGAATTTAATATTTCTGCCTTTCTGCATTGGACTATGAAGTTTTTATGCCCTAGAACCCGGTCAATTTTTGTGTAGGTGTCATGTATCACTGAGAAAAAGGTATATTTCTTTCCAACTCCATTCAATTTTCTAAAGAGTTCTACCATTTCTAACTTTTTCTAAAATTCTATCCACCCCCTTTATCTTCTTTCTTGTTTATTTTGTGTTTAGATTTATCTAATTCAGAGATAAGGGGGTTGAGGTCCCTCAATAGTATAGTTTTGCTGTCTATTTCTTCCTGTAACTCCCTGAACTTATCTTCCAAGAATTTGAATGATTATATATATATATATATATATATATATATGTGTGTGTGTGTGTGTGTGTATACACATATATATGTATATGTATATGTATGGTGCATATATGTTTAGTAACCATATTAATTCATTGTCTATGGTGCCTTTTAACAGGATATAGTTTCCTCCTCTATATTTTTTAATTAGATCTGTTTTTGCTTTTGTTTTGCTTGAGATCAGGATTGCTACCCCTTCTTTTTTTTTTTACTTCAGCTGAAGCATAATGTATTCTACTATATCATTTTACCTTTAGCCTGTTTGTATTCCTCTGTTTCAAATGTGTTTCTTGTAAACAACATATTGTAGGATTAAGGTTTTTAATCCATTCTGCTCTCTGCTTGTTTTATGGGAGAGTTCATTCCATTCACATTCACAGTAAATGATTATTATCTGTGTCTTTCTCTCCATCCTATTTCCCCCCTGTTTATGCTTTTCTTTCTCCCACCTCCCTTTCCCTCCTCAAAAGAGTTTTGCTTTTGTCCACTGCCCCCCTCAATCTTCCCTCCATTCTATCAGTCATCTCCCTTTTCTTTCCCTTTTCCCTTACTTCTTCCCTCCTTTCAAACGACCCCCTCCTTTTTCTTTCCCCTTTCCCCTCCTACTGCCTTTAGGGCAAGTTAGATTTCTATACTTAACTGATTATGTTTTTCCTTCCTTGTGCTAAATCCAATGTGAGTAATGTTCAAACAAGACTTAGCTCCCTCTCTTCTTTCTTTCTACTGTAATGTTTTTGTGTCTCTTCATGTGATGTGATTTACCCTTTTCTGCCTCCTACTTTCCTTATTCAGCCCTCTCACACTCAAATCAAAGTCAATTTCAAGTCATGTCATCATCTCCTTGATGTGATGGTCCTCATTGAGAACAATGGACAGGGGCCGCTAGGTGGCACAGTGGATAGAGCACCAGCCTTGAAGTCAGGAGGACTTGAGTTCAAATCTGGCCTCAGACCAAACACTTGACACTTACTAGCTGTGTGGATCTGCACAAGTCACTTAACTCCAATTGCCTAAAAGTAAAAAAAAAAAACAAACAAAAAAGAAAACAAAGGACAAACACAACAATCTCCCATTACTATCCCTTTTCATCCCTTAATTAGGTTTTTTATCATCACATCAAAGCAATTCATACCCACACCCTCTGACTATGTATATCCAGTTCTCAAGAGTTAAAAGTATTATCTTCTCATGTAGGGATGTAAACTATTTGCCCTTATTAAATAACATGTTTTTTTTTTTTTCCCCTTTGCCTTTTTATGCCTCTCTTGAGTCTTGTATTTGAAGATCAAATTGTTCATTGAGCTCTGGTCTTTTCATCAAGAAGGTCTAGAAATCCCCAATTTCATTGAATGTCCATTTACTTGCCTGAAAGATTTTGCTCAATTTTGCTCCTTAGCCTTACAGAATATCATATTCCAAGCACTCCAATCTTTTAATGTAGAATCTGGGAGGTGCTGCATAACCCTAACTGTGGTTCCATGATATTTGAATTGTGTCTTTCTGGCTGCTTGCAATATTTTCTCCTTGACCTGATAATTCTGGAATTTGGCTGTAATATTCCTTGAAGTTTTCATTTTTGAATCTCTTCCAAGAGGTGATCAGTGGAGTCTTTCAATGACTATTTTATCCTCTGGTTCTAGGATCTCAGGACAATTTTCCTTGACAATTTATTGGAAGATGCTGTCCAGGTTCTTTTTTCATCATGGCTTTCCAGTAGACCAACAATTCTTAAATTATCTATCCAGGATCTATTTTTTCAGGTAGTTATTTTACCAATGAAGTATTCTGTTTTCTTCACTTTTTTTCATTCTTTTGATTTTTTTAAACTATTTCTTGATGTCTCATAGAGTCATTAGCTCCCATTTGCTCAATTCTAATTTTTAACAAATTGTTTTCTTAACTTAGTTTTGTATGTCCTTTTACATTTGCCCAATTCTACTTTTTAAGGAGTTATTTTTTTTCAGTGAACTATTTCCATTTGACCAATTGTATTTTCAAGGACTTGTTTTCTACAGTCAATTTTTGTCCTTCATTTTCCAAACTATTGACTCTCTATTGCATACCTGTCATTTCCTTTCCCAATTTTTCTTCTACCTATCTTATTTGACTTTTAAAATCCATCTTGAGTTCCTCTAGAAATGTTTTTTGGGTCTCATACTGGTTCATATTCTCCTTTGAGGTTTTAGATGTGGGTAAATTTACAATGTTTTCCTCTTCTGAATTTATGTTTGGATCTTCCCTGGTCCTATAATAAGCTCTTTGTTTTTATGTTGTTTTTGCTCATAGTCTTTGCCTTTCTCCTGGCTTTTAAAATTGATCTCTGATTCTGGGGCACAGGGGGCATGCTTCTTTTGCTGGGGGTGAGGGGTGTGGCTTTGAATTCTGGAGCCTCAGGTTCTGGCAGCTGGAGGCTGTATAGGCTGTAGCTTACCTGGTGCTGAGCTGGAGCTGGTGGTGGTGGCTGGTATATGCCAAGGCCAGGTGGGGTTTTCTATATTTCCCATCATTACACTGAAGCTCATGGGGTAGGGTGTGAGGGTGGAAGTGGTTCTGAGACATGTATATAGACTTACTACTTACTCCACCATCTTGGCTCTCAGAAGTCTGAAAATAGAATCTTAAATAAATAAAAGAATTGGTCAAATAGGTAAAGGGTTGCAAAAGTTCACTGAAGAAAATAATTCCTTTAAAATTGGAAATGAGCAATTTAAGCTAACATGAGACTTCAAGAAACAGTAAAACAAAACCAAAATGAAAAAGTAGAATATATGAAATATCTCATCAGAAAAACCAATGGTCTAAAAATAGAGAAGAGATAATTTAATAATTATTGAACTACCTGAAATATGTGATTAAAGAAAGTGCATAGACATAACTTGATATTCTAAAACCATAGTGTTAAATAGTCTATCTTAGTGTCAAATGAGTCTATCAATCACCACTTGAAAGAGATCCCAAAATGACAACTCCCAGGAATATTATAGCCAAATTTCACAGCTACTAGGTCAAAGATAAAATATTTCAAGCAATCAGAAAGAAACCATTGAAATCTCGTAGAGCCATAGTCAATATTACACAAGTTTAGTAGCTACTATCATAAAGGATTACAGTGCTTGGAATATGGTGTTCTGGAAGTCAAAGGAGCTAGGAATACAACCAAGAATGACCTACACAAACCACAAAACTGAGCATAGCCTTATGTGGGGAAAATGAACATCAATTAAATAGAACTTTTTTTTAATATTTTATTTTTAATTTATGAAATAAACAAGAATTTCCATAACATAGTAGAATAAATAAAAAGATGATTGCACATGCGATTGAAAATCTATTATGTCCAACTTGTCATTCCCATTAAATATATAATAAAGTCATCAAGTAATTATTTTTTCCTTTTTCCCCTCCCCCCCATCCTAGAGATGGCTACGTTAGACATAAATGTATGTGTGTGTAAAATCATTCTATACATATTTAAATCTATCAGTTCTTTCTCTGGATGCAGATAGCAATTTTCTTCATAAATCCTTCATTGTTAATTTGGATGTCATAATAGTCAATATTAGTCATTACAACTTGTATTTCAAACAATATTTGTATCACTATATATAATATTATTGGGCTATCTGAAAGCCATGGTCAACAAAAGAGCCTAGACATCATCTTTGAAGAAATTTTCAAGGAAAACTGCCCTGATATTTTAGAACCAGAGAGCAAAATAGAAATGGAAAGAATCCACTGATCACCTCCTGAAAGAGATCCCCAAAAGAAAACTCCTAGGCATATTGTAGCCAAATTACAGATCTCTCAGGTCAAGGAGAAAATATTACAAGCAGCCAGAAATAAACAAGTCAAGTATTGTAGAAACACAATCAGGATAACACAAGATTTAGCAGCTTCTACATTAAGGGTCCAGAGGGCATGGAATATAATATTCCAGTGGGCAAAGGAGATAGGATTACAACCAAGATTCACCTACCCAGCAAAACTGAGTATAATCCTTCAGGGGAAAAAATGTTCATTCAGTGAAATAGAGGACTTTCAAGCATTCTTAATGAAAAGACCAGAGCTGAACAGAAAATTTGACTTTCAAATACAAGACTCAAGTGGAACATGGATGAGGTAAACAAGAAAAAGAAATCATAAGAGACTTATTAAAGTTGAACTGTTTTATTCCTGCATGGAAAGATGATATTTATAACTCATGAGACCATTGTCAGTATTAAGGTAGTTGGAGGGAAAAAATTATATGTATGTATATATATCTATATCTATATATGTATATATAGATATAGATATATAGGTATAAATAAAGATATAGTAGATAGATACATAGATAGATAGATAGATAGATAGATAGATAGATAGATAGATAGATAGATAGATAGATAGATAGAGGGCACAGGGTGACTTGAAGATGAAGGGGTGATATCTGAAGAATAAAATTAAGGGGTGAGAAAGTATTATACTGGGAGAAGGAGAAAGGAAGAGGTAAAACAGGGTAAACAATCTCACAAAAAAACAGAAAAGAAAAGGCTCTTACAGTGGAGGGGAAACAGAGGAAGGTGAGAGGGAATGAGTGAATCTTATTCTCATAGGATTTGGCTTAAGGAAGGAATAACATACACACTCAATTGGGCATGGAAATCTATCTTACCGTACAGGAAAATAGGAGGAAAAGGGGACAAGAGAGTAGGGGAATGATAGAGAGGAGGGCAGATTGGCAAAGGGAGTAATCAAAAGTAAACACTTCTGAGGAGGGACAGGGTCAAGAGAAAGAATAGAATAAATGGGGGGGCAGGATAGGATTAATGGAAACAGAGTTAGTTTTTCATAGCAAGTCTACTAAGGAAGTATTTTGCATAACTGTATATGTATAACCTATATTGAGTTGCTTGCCTTTTCAATGAGGGTGGGTGGGGAGGGAGGAAGGGAGAAAATTTGGAACCCAAAGTTTTAAAAACACATGCTTAAAAAAAATGTTTTCACATGCAACTGGGAAATAAGAAATATAGGAAATGGGGTACAAAAATCTATCCTGCCCTACAGGAAAATAGAAGGGGAAGGGAATAAGAGAAGGGGGTAGAGATAGAAGGGAGGGCAGACTAGGGGAAGGAATATTCAGAATGCATGACATCTTGGGGTGGGGGGAGGGGTGAGATGGGGTGAAAATTTGGAACTCAAAATCTTGTGGAAGTAACTGTTGAAAACTAAAAATAAATAAATTTAAAAAAAAATAAAAAAGATGTTTCACTGGGGAAAAAAGAGTCCTACAAAATGCCTTTTATATCACAAATATAGTTCTAAAATTATTTTATTTCATTATATATTCCCCATTACATGTAAAAAATTTTACAATCAACTAAAAACGTGTTTTTCAAATTCTCATCCTGCCTCCCTCTCCTTTACCCTCCTCAAAAAGGCAAGCAATTTGATAATTATTTTACATGTGAAATCATGCAAAACATATTTGCATATTAGCCATGTTGCAAAAGAAAACAGAAATGAAGTAAAATTATAAAAATAGATTTTTTTTAAAAAGTATACTTAGATATACATTAAGAGTTCATCAATTTTTCTCTGAAGGTGGATAGTAGTTTTTCATCATGGGTCCTTTGAAACTACCTTGGGTCCCTGTCTTGATCAGAGTAACTAAATCTTTTACCATTGATTGTCCTTACACCATTGTTGTTCCTGAATACAATGTTCTTCTGATTCTACTCACTTCACTTTGCATATGTTCATTTAAGTGTTTCCAGGTTTTTTCTGAAACCATCCTGCTCATCATTTCTTGTAGCACAATAGTATCCCATCACAATCATATACCACATGTTCAGCAATTTCTCAATTGATGGATATTCTTTCTATTTCTCATTCTTTGCCACTGCAAAGAGTTGTTATAAACAATTTTATGTAAAAAGGTCCTTCTCTTTCTTCTTTGGGATATAGACCTGGTAGTAATATTTCTGGATCAAAGGGTATGCACAGTTTTATAACCCTTTGGATGTAGTTCCTAATTGTTGTCCATAATGGTTGGGCTAGTTTACAACTCTACCAAAAGTACTTTAATGTCCCAATTTTTTCCATATCCTCTTCAGCATTTGTGAATTTCCTTTTTTATCATGTTAACCAGTCTGATAGCTCTTCTGTGTTATTTCAGAGTTGTTTTAATTTGCATTTGTATAAAGAGTTGTGATTTATAGCATTTTTTGATGTGATTTAATGGCTTTGATTTCTTCTTCAAACTGCGTGTTCATCTCCTTTGGGTATTTATCAACTTGTGAAAAGCTCTTATTTTTAAAAATTTGGCTCAGTTCCCTATTTTTTGAAAAAAGAGGTCTTTATCAAAGAAACTTGCTCTAAATGTCCCTCCAGATTTTTCTCCTTCTAATAATAGCTACATTGTTTTTTCTTGGTTCAAAAGCTTTATAATAAAAATTATTCATTTTATAATGTGTGATGCCCTCTACCTTATATTTGGTTAAAAATTCTTCCATTATCCATCTATCTGAAAGGTACGTGTTTTCCATGCTCCCCTAATTTACTTATGACATTATCCTTTATGTCTAAATTCTTTATCAATATTGACCTTATCTTGGCACACATCGTGAAATATTCATTTATGACTAGTTTCTATCAAATGGCTTTTCAGTTTTTCTTGCATTTTTTTTTGTCAGATGGTGAGTTTTTACCCCCCAAATCTTTAGTCTTTGGATTTATCAAACACTAGCTTACTCTGATCATTCACTATTGTGTATTGTGCATCCAATCTATTCTAACGATCCACCACTCTATTTCTTAGCCAGTACCAGATTGTTTTGATGATTACTACTTTGTAATATAGCTTGAAATCTGGAGCTGTTAGGCTGCCTTCCTTAACATTTTTTTAATTGATTCCCTTGATATTCTTGACCTTTTGTTCTTCCAGATGAATTGCTACTATTTTTTCTAGCTCTATAAAAGAAACCTTTGGTAATTTGATTGAAATGGCATTAAATAAGTAAATTGACTTAGGTACAATTGTCATTTTTATTATATTTGCTAAGCTTACTCTTTTCTTTCTCTACCCTCAGAAAGCTTATATTCTTTATTTTCTTTATTAATAATTGATTAATTTATTTTTAGTTTTCAATATTCACTTCCATAAGATTTTGAGTTTTAAATTTTCTCCCCCTCTCACTCCCCCCCCAAGATGGTATACAATCTGATATAGGCTTTATATACATTTATGTTAATCATATTTTCCCATTAGTCATGATGCAAAGACCAATTAAAACTAATGGGAGGAACAATGAGAATGAAGCAATAAACAAAGCAACAAAGGAAAAGAGAGTAAATAGTATGCTTCCATCTGCATTCAGACTCCATATATCTTTCTCTGGGTGTGGATAGCAATTGCTATTGTGAGTCTTTTGAAGTTGTTTTAGATTCTTGCATTGCTGTGAAGAGTCAAGTCAATCAAAATCAGTCAGCCCATAATATGGCTATTACTGTGTACAATGTTCTCCTGGTTCTGCTCACTTCACTCAGAATCAGTTCATGTCAGTCTTTCCAGGTTCTTTTTTTAGGTCTGCCTCCTCAGCTTTTTCTTTTAGTACAGCAGCATTCCATTACATTCATATACCACAATTTGTTCAACCATTCCTCAATTGATGGGCATCTCCTCAATTTCTGATTCTTTGCCACCACAATAAGAGCTGCTATAAATATTTTTTGTACATGTGAGTCTTTTTCCTGTCTTTATGATCTCTTTGGGATATAGACCTAGAAGTGGTATTGCTGGGTCGATGTCAGCCTACTCTTCAGCAATTAATATTTCTCCATTGGTTTAGCTCTATCTTATTTATGTAAAAAAAGCTTCATAATTGTGTTCACATAATCCACTGACTTATCTTGAAATGCAAAGTTCCAAGTATTTTATATAACCTGTTGCTATTTTATCTTATTTTCACATTGGAAATTGTTTATTTACTAAGGTACAATAATCAGAATCAAAACACAAATGTCTCTTCTACTGAAGTTTGAATCTATCATCATGTTGAATTGACAAAGGCTATTATGGATAAAATGCAGTCTCTGCTGTATTCTATACTAAGTTGTGATAGGATGATCAACCTGGCCTAATGATAACTACTAGTCATAAGACTAGTGACTTAGTTTTAGAAAAGTCTAGAGTGGGTCAAGCACAGAGTCATGGATTTTCAGTCAAATCAACTCTTTAAAAATTACATTCTTCAGATTACAAACTCTATATATGGAGGAAATAACAGATCCTTGGAATATAATCACCATTTAAAATAGAATCTCTCACTTTTCTTGGACTAAAAGGTAGTACCCATTTAAAATGTGATAAATTAGGCAGACTAAGGTAAAACAAAGTGTAGAATTAAGTTTTTTTTTAATTTACAGGACACTGCAAGACAGGAAATTCCACATAGACATAAGAACATTATTGAGGGTAGAGGTTTCATATAGTATGCACACAGTTCAAACTGTTCAAGTATGCATTAGTGTTACATTAAAAGTCACATTTAAAAAAAGATATTAAAGTGGAGAGACAGTAAGACAAAATTATACCAACAGCAAGACATATAAGACTTGAAGGTCTGACTGTAAAATCTAAAAGTGAAAAGTCCCAGACATGCCATCTTGACTCTGGACTATATAATAGCCATCAGAAACAAATTCTGGTACAACATTTTGATCTTCCTCTGCAGAGAAATACTTTTCAATAGCTTCTTTCTGTGACTTAAAGTCTGCCTTTGACAGAATTCCAATGAAGTATGGAACTAGTCCATAATTCACAGATTGCTGTATTTGGTCCTGACAGCCAACTGTCATATTTGACGTGGTCTATGAAGCCTCTTTCTGGGTATTGGTTTTGGAGTGAGTAAACATGCTAGGAAAGATAGCAAGTACTCCTGAATTTATTACAATCTGAGTTTGTTCATCTGTTCCAGTGACAAAGTTTCCTATAGTCCTTAAGGAAGGAGTCTTGTTGATCCAAATCCTGTCTTTTTAGCCATATATGAGGAAGGGAATGGTCCAACAGGTATCTTCTAGAACTTCTGGATTATCATGACACAAAACACTAAGGTAGGAAGAATTTGCTCAATAGCATCTATTGGGGGAGCAGGGTTCTTGTTGCAACAAAGATTTGAAAGTGTCCAGGTAAGATTTTTTAAGTAATCATATGCTAATGATGATATATCAGGAACTGCAAGCAGAGCTAAAAGAGGGTCTGTTGCACCATACTTGATAACTACATCCCTGTAGGCTGAACCATCACTTGCAATGTTTCCCAGAGCCCACACTACCTGTTCACTGATGTGAGCCTGAGGAGTGACTAACAGGGCAATGAATGCAGGTATAGCCCCTCCATCTACCACAGCCTTGTCTTGGTTTGATGTTCCAGAAGCAATGTTAGTAAGTGCCCAAGAGGACTCAAACTGAATAAGATTAAGATCTGTCCTGCCCAAGAAGCCTATAAGCTTTCGAATCACACCAGCCTCAATTATTTGGTCTATGGGAGGCTGTTTTTTTCCTTAGAAGGAGTTTCTTAGCAGCTTGGGTAGCCTGAAGTTGAACCTCCAGATTATTACTACTTATGTTTTTGACAATATCTTAAACAGATCAAACTGAAGAAGCTTGGTTATTTCAGTTTTCTTGCAGAGGAGAAGCAGCAGCATCAGGAAAAAAGTGCTGACATTTCTTCTTTTCAGCATTTGGTCATCTTTTTTTTTTAGCTTTCCTCAGTTCTATATTCACTTCAATATGACAGTGTCCCATTTCTGTGCTGTCTTTCCCTTTGTTCTTAAAACCATTAAGCCAGGAAGCTGATGAATTACGCATTTTCATTGATGGGCATGGTTGTGTTCAACACTGAGAGAAAAAGAAGGAAGGAATGCCCACAAAGAAAGCAGGAGGAGGTTGCAGCTACATCATGGTTAGACTTTCAGTAATCACCACAGCTCATCCCCAAAAGTCATGTTCCTGTTGTTATTTTAAATGGAATTGCTCTTTCTATCCCTTATTGCTGAGTTTTTTGCATAGTGTATAGAAATGCTGATGATTTACATTGGTTTAATTAAATCCTGAAACTCTTAGAGTTGTTGATTTTTTTTCTACTAGGTTTTTAGTTGATTAGCTATGGTTCTCTAAGTACACCATCACACCATTTGCAAAAAATGATAGTTCTGTTTCCTCATTGTCTATTCTATTTCCTTCAGTTCCTTTTTCTTGTCTTATTGCTATACATATCATTTCTAGTATAATATTGAATAATAGGTGTGATAATGGACATCCCTGATGCACTTCTGATATCTTGGGGAAGTTTTCAAATGTATTCCCATTACAGATAATGTTTTTTCTTGGTTTTAGATAGATACCATTTTAAGAAAAAGTTCCATTGGTTTCTAATGCTTTCTGGTGTTTTTAGTAGGAATGCACATTGTATTTTGTCAAATACTTTTTCTGCATCTACAGTGTTATCATTTTTTTTGTTTTTGATATGGTCAATTATACTGACAGTTTTCCTGATCTTGAACCAGCCCTGCCTTCCTGTTTTAAATCCCACCTGGTTATGATCTTTGTGATATATTGCTATAATCTCCTTGCTAGTATTTTAAACAAAATTTTGCATTGATATTCATTAAATAAATCACTCTATAGTTTTTTTTTCTGTTTTTGCCTTCTCTGGTTTAGGTGTCAAAGACATATTTGTGTCATAAAAGGAATTTGTTAGGATTCCTTTTTTGCCTACTGCCTCAAATAGTTAATATAATATTGGGATTGCCTTTTAAATGCTTGGTAGAATGTGCCTTCAAATTCATCTGTTCCTGAAGATTTTTTCTTATGGAGCTCATTTGTGGTTTCTTCTATTTCTTTTCTTAAGATAAGATTAATGAAGTATTATCTTTCTTCTGGTAATTTTGGCCATTTATTTTTTTTGGTGAATATTCAACCATTTTATTTAGATTGTGAGTTTTACTGGCACATGTTTGGACCAAATACATTTTAGTAATCACTTTAATTTTATTTTCATTTTTGGTTCAATCACTTTTTTAATTTTTTAAATATGGTTTTGAAACTTAGTTCAATCAGCTTGAATGAGAGAAGTACAGAACTAATGCTAATCAAGTTTCCATGCTAAGTCTAACAACATTACAGTGAGCCCTGGAAGCATAGGTCACTAGCATGCCTAAATAAGAGCAGACATGCCTAAGTTGGAAGATCAGAGCACATTCAAGTTCTTGTGCTGAAGACTATTGTGGCCAGGCCTGTGAGAATCATTTATACTTCTAGCTTGAATAAGGTAGGGAGATCCAATTTCAAAATAATTGGAGAAATATTAGTTACACATTCATGGGCCATGTTGCTAATATAAAAAATTAGAATATTATCTAGATTAATTTCATTACTCAGTGTTGTACCAAATCATCACAGGGTATTTTTTATACAGTTAGAAAAAATATTAACAAAATTTATCTGGAAAAAAATACTAAGAAAATTCACAAGATTGAAAATGTCAAGGGAAAACTGTAATCTATCTATCTATCTATCTATCTATCTATCTATCTATCTATCTATCTATCTATCTATCTGAAAAGAAGCCTAGCAGTACCCACCATATCACAAACTATACTTCAGCATTCTCCGTTAATGGCTAAAATACGGAGAGGTCTCTCAGCCGAACAGGGTAAACAACAGCAGAAATAAATTTGACTATTAGCTTACTTTTTAATGAACCAAAGACCCCAGCTATTGGAGTAAGGAGTCATTTATAGCATCAATGGTGTGCTGGCTGAAAACTCAAATGCCAGAATAAAGAGATGTTGGAAAGTTCTCTGCCCCTTAAGAACACAAGAGCTTACAATCCTTTAATGAATTGCTGAGCTCTTTCAAAAGCTCTGTGGCAAATAGCAGACAGAAATTGAGAGGCATTTTTAACAACTTTATAGTCAAAGAGCCTTGTGTTCATCATGTTTTTAGATGAACTGAACAAATCTCAAAATATGCATGATCCAGTCTCTTCAAGTTACTGCTTTTATGTATCATCAGCATTTTCCCAGAATTGGTTTCCTAGTGTCCTTGATATGTAGCGATGTTATCTGAAGTGGTCTGGATTTTCATCAGATGCCTATTACAAAATAAATAATTGTCCCTTCATTTGAAAACTCCTAGAACTTTCTAAAGAGAGTTTAGGAAGACTCTTAACCTCTCATTAAAATTTCTACTTAAGTGGCTTCCTTTACTGGCTTCTCTTTTTCATTAAAGTCTAGGCTGAAGTGGTA
This sequence comes from Vombatus ursinus, assembly GCF_900497805.2. NCBI lineage: Eukaryota > Metazoa > Chordata > Mammalia > Diprotodontia > Vombatidae > Vombatus > Vombatus ursinus. The sequence continues at coordinate 10,011,797 of NW_020954583.1, forward strand.
ACTTCTCCATGAATTTCATATAATTTTTAACCAAGCAACCAATTCCTGAAATACAAATCCAGAATAGAATTTCCCTTTGTTGTTTCCTCCATCACAATGACATAATCATTGAGACAAGTCTAGAAATCATTAGTTATTCTGTCTTTGGCAAAGAAAGATTTCTAGAAAATAAATAGGTGAAAAAAAAATCTTATCAGTACTAACATATATATTTGTTTCAAACGTGCAATCAGTTTCCTGAACTCATCATCTATTTCCTCTTCCTTGTTTAGGGAACCTGCAATATATTCTGATAAAAAAACAACAGCAACAACTTGCTTCAATCACTCCTCAAAATGATTTCCACCATACTTCCTTCTTCTGATTTCTCATATGAGTATTCCTTCCTAATATATGTTACTCTGCATCTAATACAAATTTCATATAACTTTTTTTTCTTTTGAGGAAGGTCTATCTAGAGCCATATTCAATCCTGGATCTCTTATGATTAATGTGAAGTCACATTTTCTTCCTTTTTTTTTTTTTAGGATATCTAGGCCATTTTGTTTATTTTCTATATTACATACAGTTGTGAAGAGGGATTTAACTACACGAGTTTTACTGCTAGCTCCATTCTTGGATTTTATCTCTTATGAATTTCTGATTAAATCAACCACTATTCTTCCTACTACACTGTAACTACTGTCTTTGACATTTAGCCTGGTGGATTTATATAGATGATTTTCTTGCTCCCATTTTATTTTTGGCTTAAAATTTCTTTCACAAGGCAATAGGCCAATATATTCTTCTCAATCTGTACACTATATATCTACCCAAGATTCTTTTATTTCTATATTTTAATCTGAGATTCAGAAACCCACATCCTATTCTTGGACATTATTCTATAACCAAACATAAATCCCCAAAATCTTCATTTTTTTTTATCTATTGGACATGGAACCAATTAATCAAATAAATAATAAGCATTTAAAAATAAATTTTATTGATATTTTTATTTTATATCACTTACATTGCTCCTGTGTCCTTCCTATTCACCCACCTATATGATAAATATTTTTTGAGAAAAAGAGGATGAAAAATAATAAAATAATCAGTAAAACTGATCAATATATCAAAAAATGAAAATATATCAATATTCCTTTGCAAAGGAGCATGGAGAGTCATCATATCATATCTCTTATTTGGAGTTCTGCTTCTTTTTTTTTTGTAATTTTGCACACAAAATTGTGCTCTCAGAATAGCCATATGCATTGTAACAGGATGACATGGTTCTAAAGTTACTCACATTCAAATATGTAAACATCACCACTTTCCCAACCCTTCTATTTGACTTGTTCCCATATTCTATTAATCATTCTGAACATTATGATAGTTTAGGGATGTATTTAGGGATGTATATCATCATTATTTATAAGATTTAAACATCTCTCTCATTTATTCATATAAGTCAAACAACAATTGATCAGCACATTTTCTGTTCTTATCAAGCTCAGAGTCACCTCTCACCCATTCATCAAATATCATTTATTAAATAAACTGGAAAGATTTTCTTTCCTAATCGATATCACTCACATCTGTATATTATATACCTAAATCTCCTAGGATTAAAGGACTTAAATGTTATTGAATATACAATTCGTTACCAATGACATAAATAATAAAAATAGATAAATATTTATATTACTTTTTTTCTGGGAGAAGGATAGTGGTCCAAATCACCTCAGACTCTCACTGTAATGGCAGATGATTTCACTGCCAAGAATGTTGTCCTATGCCATTTAGTTCATTCATGAACCAAACAAATTCTTTTATTTTCAAGTCTCTTAATCTTCTTCATAAGAAGATTAAAATAATGCTACCAAAAAGAAGGCCTCATCATCTGCTTTTTTCTGTGTTCTCCAGCTTTTCTCAATCTATGATAGGAAAATTGTTTCTTCAGCTTCTCTTAATCTTTCACTCTCAATAAACAATATTTCTAAACTGATATTTAAAACAGAAATTTCCACAACATTCCATTTGACTCTTAAAGCTATTACAACTATCATTTCTACAAAAGAAGCTTTTGAAAAATATGTTACCTGAGTATGTATAGAAGAAATATAAATATAATAAATACAAATAAATTAATAATAAAAATACAAGGTAGTTTAAGAGGAAGGACACTAGAAGTTGGACAAATACTTCCTGTAGATAGTGGTACTTGAGCTGTGTCTTGGAGAAAGACTGGCTAAGGTAAGGAAGGAGTAGAATGCTGATGGAGGGATGCCCCAATGAAAAGTCCCAGAGAAAGAGAATGAAGCATTATATATGAGGAACAGAAAGAAGGCCAATTTGATAGTACTGCAAAGTACAAGACTGAAAGCAATGTACTATGAAAACAGAAAGATTAATTTGGGCTGTTGTGAATAAATTTAAAATATAAAGGTGTGTATGTTTTAGCTTAGTCATGAGAGGTAGTCATTGGAGTGTACTGAATAGATGAGTGGAATGAATGTTCAGATCTATACTTAAGGAAAATATCTAGCAGTAATGGACTAAGACAGAGAGGCTTAAAGCTAGGAAATCAATTAGGAAGATGTCACAATTATCTAGGTGAATGGTGATTAGGGCCTGAAGTAAAATGTAGTTAGAGTGAATATTTTCTGCTTTATTACCTTAAAATTTCCCTGAGTGCCTAGGCCATTTTCATTCCAGAACTTCTCTCTACCATGCAGGCTCCCTTCTCCTAGTGATGAATTTGTTCTTAAAAAAAATAAAAGAAGGAACTTTCAGGACAGGCTTAGGTCAGTCATTCTTCATTCCTCTCCCCTGTGTGTTTCTGATCATGTTTGGATACTTTCTCCCCTGCCACTTTTCAGCTTCTTTGATATATTCTATCTCTAGAAAATAAGCTCCTTGAAGGCAGGGATTATCTTACCCCTAACCCCATTTCTTCATATTTCCAGTGCTTAACATAGTATCTGGAACAGTAAATATTTAATAAATGTTTGTTGTCTGCCTTTGGCCTATGTTATATGAAGTAGGTTTTCATTCAATATTTAGCAATTATGTGATACTTTGACATATTAATTATATTTACTTGTAATCTAGGACTTGCAAATAAATTACGAATGAATGAATAAGGGATTTATTAAGTGCTTACTATTTACAAAAGACTATGCTAAGTGCTGGGGATAAAAATAGAAAGTAAGATAGATAATCTGAGCTCCCATGAAGCTCACATTCTAAAGAGGAGAAATCACACATAGAAGATTTCAGATACAAGTCAGATGAAAAGTCCCAACATTCCATAGGGTGTAGCAGCAAAGCAAATGGAGTACCTCTTCTTCAACAATATGTTCAATGAAAAATCATATCATTTAACAACCTTAAGCGGTTTCTATGATCTATCCAAGACACTTTGATTATTCTTAGTATGATATATATATGTGTCAGTTAAACAAAGGTGGTTTGTCTTTTATTTTAAGTTAGCTAGTTATTTTTATTATCCATTTTATACAGTTGTTATTTTTAATGGGCATTATTGAGTTTCATGAACATTAATTGCTAATTACAAACAACCATTGTGCAAACTTTTAATAAATATGCGTTCAAATTCTGTATGCTTCCAAGTAAAAAAACACATGGCCTCAATCACTCCCACAGTTGTAAAACCATTTCCATCGGGAAAATCACTAAAGAAGCTTTTGTTGGGGGGGGGGCAAGGATTAAAATTCCAGGGGTTTATTTTTGGAATTTAAATTGTATTTAGTATTCTCAGCTACATAATCCCTATCAATGTGGAGGAAGTTAAAGCTTTAACAAAAATAAAATCATATCTACCTACTGAAACAAACCCAAGAACTATATGAACACAATTAGAAAACATTTTCCACACAAATAAAGTCAGATCTAAATAATTGGAAAAATATCAGTTGCTCAAGGGTAGGCCAAGCTAACATAATAAAAAAGACAATTCTACCTAAGCTAATTCACTTATTCAGTGCCATACCAATCAAACTGCCAAAATTATTTTGTAGAGTTAGAAAAAATAATAACAAGATTCATTTGGAAGAGCAAAAGGTCCAGAATATCGAGGGAACTAATGAAAAGAAATGCAGGGGAAGGTGGCCTAGCAGGTCCAGATATTAAATTGTATTATAAAGCAGCAATCATCAAAACTACTTGGTACTGGCTAAGAAATAGTGTGGTGGATCAGTGGAATAGGTTAAGTATGCAAGACACAGTAGCGAATGACTATAGTAATCTACTATTTGATGAACACAAAGACCCCAGCTTCTGGGATAAGAACTGACACTTTGACAGAAACTACTGGGGAAACTGGAAAAGAGTATGGCAGAAGCTAAGCATAGACTAAAATCTCACACTATATACCAAAATAAAGTCAAAATGGGTTCATGAGGCTGATACTGTAAGCAAACTGGGAGGGAAAGGAGTAGCTTACCTATCAGATTTTTGGAAAACAGAAGAATTCATGACCAAACAGGAGATAAAGAACATTATGGAAGGCAAATTGGATAATTTTGATCACATTGAATTGAAAAGTTTTTGCACGAAGCCAATGCAACCAACATTAGGAGGAAAGTAGAAAATAATTTTTACAACCAGTATCTCTGATAAGGGCCTCATCTCTAAAATATATAGAGAATTATGTCAAATTTATAAGAATCAAAGTGATTCCCCCAATTGATAAATGATCAAAGGATATGAACAGGCAATTCTGGGATGAAGAAATTAAAGCCATCTATAGTCATGTGAAAAAAATGCTCTAAATCACTATTGATTAGAGAAACGCAAATCAAAATAACTCTGAGATACCAACATCACACCTTTCAGACTGGCCAACATGACAAAACAGGAAAATGATAAATGTTGGAGAAGATGTGGGAAAATTGGAACACTAATGCATTGTTGGTGTAGTTGTGAACTGACCCAAACATTTTGGAGAGGAATTTGTAACTATGCCTAAAGGGCTATAAAAATGTGCATACCATTTGACCCAGCAATAGCCCTTCTAAGGCTGTTTCCCAAAGAGATCATAAAAATGGGGAAAGGACTCATATGTACAAAAATATTTATAGCAGCTCTTTTTGTGGCAGCAAAGAATTGGAAATTGAGGGAATACCCATCAGTTGGGGAATGGCTGAACAAGTTGTGATATATGAATGTAATGAAATACTATTGTGCTATAAGAAATGATGATCAGGCAGACTTCAGAATAACCTACAAAACTTCTATGGACTGATGCTAAGTGAAGTGAGTAGAACCAGAAGAATGTTGTACACAGTAACAGCCACATTGTATAATGACTAACTTTGATAGACTTAGCCCTTCTCATCAATGAAAGAATCTAAGACATCTCTAAAGGTCTCATGATGGAAAATGCTATTTACATCCAAAGAAAGAACTATGGAGTTTGAATGCAAATCAAAGCATACTATTTGCTATTTTTTTCTTCTGTTTTGTTTTGTTTTCTCTTTGTTGTGGTTCCTCCTATTAGTTCTAATTCTTCCTTACATGTGAAAATATGTTTAATAGGAATGTATATGTATAGCCTATATCAGATTGTTCAGTGTCTTGGGGAGAGAGGTGGGAAGGGAGGGGGAGAAAAATTGAAAACTCAAAAGCTTATGGAAGTGATTGTTGATAAATTAAAATAAATTAATTAAAAGTCAATACTGAAAAAAAGAAAAAAGTAAAGTCTTAAATCGTAAATTCTTATTTAGTTTTCTAAAAATTCAGATCATCTAGTTGACTATTTCCTCTTATACTTTTCTATGAAATTTGATGTAAATAATTATTTCCCATATTGTAATAAAGACACAGAATAAAATATAAGTAGATTTCTTTGCAGAACTGAAGTGAAAAGTCAGAATTTCACACTTGCAGTTGATACTTGCATTCATCAAACTGTTACAACTGTAGGAGTACAGGACTCCTACTGCAAGAGTAATTGGTAGTTATTTGTAAGTAATATCTTAAGTGGATTCTGTACTCATGCAGCTTTGGAAAACCACACCAAATAATATGGCCAATGTACATATGTAAAATGCTTGTCACTCATGTTGGACATCTGCCCAAATCTATTCATTGCCACATCCAACCTGAAAGAATAAGAGGGAGAGATAGTAGTGAAACATTGGGAATGTTTTTTTTTAAAGGGGACAAAAGAAGGGTCATGTATTAAATGATCAGTGATTCTATTAATAAGAAAAATGTTAAATATGTTAAAATGTTATTTTCTACCCTTTTTAGTTGTCTTAAGTAAAATAAGAATGCATTAAACATCCCCTGCGGAGAAGTGTGTCTTAATGGTGGGAAAGTAAATAATTTATGATTTTTTTTCTTCACATGGTTATAGTTTGCTTTATTTCAGAGAGGGTTGGGGTCATATACAGGAAAATTAAAATAATTGGAAAACATCCCTATACCAGGCTTTCTGCTGAATTGTGTTTTCATAATTGTTTGGGATTTCTAATGATTATTTAAAATAAATCTGACTGGTGCTTACTTGTGTGTGTAGTATGTGAACCTAGCCCTGAGTACTTTGAAACACAGAAGTCTACTTTCTCATTGTTTAACCTTTTTATAATTGTCTGAGCAGAGAGTTATATTGAGTAGTTATACAGTGTAGGGTGTGTTCAAAGAAGACTGGTACCTGTGGTGTGAAGGCTGCTGAGCCCTTTTCAGGGCTGCTTTCCATTTTTGGTGTTCACTTGTTCCGCCTAACTCTCACCTGTTGCAGTGGCTATGAATTGGAAATTGAGGGAATGCCCATCAGTCTGGGAATGGCTGAACAAGTTATGGTATATGAATGTAATGAAACACTATTGTGCTATAAGAAATGATGAGCAGGCTGACTTCAGAAAAATCTAGAAAGACTTGTATGGACTGATGCTGAGTAAATGAGTAGAACCAGAAGAATGTTGTACACAGTAACAGCCACATTGTGTAATGACTAACTTTGATAGACTTAACTCTTCTCAGCCATTTCAACAGATGGGCTAAATCAGGTTGAGGGTAACTGAGGGATCTCAAATCTGTTGGGAGTTAGGAGAGTGCATACTCCAAGCATGTGGAGACTTCCCCTGGTGGAATGGATGGATGAAATTTGTTCCAGTGGACATGAAGGCAGCTGAAGCAGGTGCTGTGGAATGCTTAGAGCTTGATTAGACATTGAAGACCCCAAGATCATCCATCACCAGTCATCTTTATTCTGTCCTGCCATGGACTGTGATGACCATGGAGCAGAAAGTGAGGCTGACAACTTCATGTAACTCTGCCTCAGTTAAATCCAGTTTATGCACAAATCAAACCATATTACTCTTACCATTTTTACCATTGTTCCTATCTCAAGGTCCTGTGGTAAAAGGCAAGTGATGAAGCAGCAGGTGTGGGAGTACTGGGAGCTATAGTCACAATCCTACATACAGGCAGCCCAGACCATAAGGTTATTTTCTCACTGGATGCACCACAGGGATTCAGGAGCCCCCTGGGTGTCTGAGCAGACTTTTAAGGATCATACTGCTCACCTGCTGGTGTAAGGAAGGGGCTAGAAAAGATGCCCTAAAAATTGTCTGTTTACCCAACCCTGGCCTAGTTACAGTGGCAGGTGGGGAATCCCACTCTGCAATTGAAACACAAAAAAAATGTACAAAAATTTCTGCAAAGACAATTCCACAATAGTGCACACTTATGGACAACACAAAACCCCATAGACCTGAAAGATGAACAGCTCTAGTTGCAAGAGAACTCAGCAGATATTGCATCCAAATAGCAGTCCTGAGTGAAACAAGGCTGACAAGGCCAGTTTACTGAAATTACTGAAATTGTTTTTCTGCAGTGGTCACAGTGAAGATGAGCACTATGAAGTTGATGTAGGTTTTGCAATAAAAAAAACTAATCTAGTCACCAAGTTTGTATGCCTACCAAAAAGAGTGAATGACAAGCTCATGCCAATGTGATTGCTACTTGCAAGAAAATGTCATGCCACCATCATAAGGGCCTATGTTCCCACCATGACGAACCCTGATGAGGTCAAAGAAAAAAGTTATGAATACCTAGAGACCCTTATCCTAAATGTGCCAAAAGAGTACAAGCTTATAATTCTGGGTGACTTTAATGCTTAAGTAGGCTCAGACTACCAGACTTGGCAGAAAGTCCTAGGGAGGAATGGAGTCAGAAATAGCAACAATAATGGTCACTTACTACTGAAGACTACTGAAGACCTTTTCATCACCAACACTGTCTTCCATTTACCTAATTGCAATAAAACTTCATGGATTCACCCTCAAAGAAAACATTGGTATTTAACAGACTACATGATTATAAGGAGAAGAGACAGACAGGACGTGAGAGTGATGAAAGCAATGTGTGGTGAATACTGGTGGACTGATCATAGATTTATGCCCTCTAAGGTAAATATTCACATTCAACAATAGTGATGTCCCCAAGGCAAAATTACTACCAGAAGAATTAATGTCAACAGACTAGAGCTCTTCTCTTAGTGGAAACAGTTTGTTGTTAACTTGGAGGGAAAGTTGAGCCAACACATAGTTGGCAACAGTGGAGCAGAAAAGGAGTGGGCAGCTTTCAGAAATTTGGTATAGAGCACTGCATTTGGTCATCTGGGTGAGAACACTCACAAACATCAGGACTGGTTGGATGAAAATGATGGGGAAATTCAGAAGCTGCTAAATGAAAAATGAGAACTCCACAGGGTTTACCAGCAGGATAGTTCATCCATCTCTAAGAAGGTAGCATTTATACAAGCAAAGTTTAAACTTATGCAGGATTCTTGACTCTGTAAGAATGCAAATGAAATTCAGTTTTATGCTGATAGTAAATATCCAAAGCACTTTTATGATGCCCCAAAGGCTATTTATGGGCCAAAGACCTATGGTGCATCTCAACTACTCAGCACTGATGGAGCCAAATTGATTAGTGATAAGGACATGATAAGGACATGTTAAGAGATAGGCTGAACACCTTTGTAGTGTTCTCAACAGACTGTCATCAATCAATGCTGAAGCCATTGACCATTTACCTCAGGTTGAAGTGAATCCCTCCCTAGCTGATTGAAATTTTCCATGTTATATGGCAAGAAGAGGTTATTCCCATGAGTTCAAGGATGCCTCCATTGTCCATCTCTATAAAAGTAAAGGAAATAGATTGTCCTGTGAAAATCATGGTTGGGGAGAGGGGTCTCTCTCTTAAGCATTGTTGGCAAGATTCTTTCCAGTGTCTTCCTTAATAGGCTAATCCTTCACCTGGAAGATGGTCATCTGCCTGAGAGCCAGTGTGGCTTCAGAAAGGGCTGAGGAATGGTAGATATGGTGTTTGCTGCCTGAAAACTCCAGGAGAAATGCCAAAAGCAGTTCAGAGGTCTGTACACAATGTTTGTAGATTTGACCAAGGCTTTTAATACTGTCAGTCATGAGGGCTTATAGAAAATTATGTCAAAATTTCGTTGCCTGGAGAAGTTCATCACCATTGTAGCCCAGGTTCTTGATAATGAACAATGCTCTTGTGCTTTTCCAGCCACCAATGGAGTGAAATAAGGTTGTGCACTTGGCTCCCATGCCTTTTAGCATAAAGTTTTCAGCCATGTTGTCAAATGCTTTCAAAGAAGATGAACATGGCAATAAAGGTCAGCTACCACACTGATGGTAAATTCTTCAAATTGAAAAGACTACAAGTCAAGAACAAAGTGGAAGGAGTGTTCATGCATGATTTTCTGTTTGCAAATGATTGTGCACTCAATGCAGCCTCTGAAGCTGAGATGCAACAAAGTATGGATTGATTCTCTGCTGCTTGTGCTAATTTTGGCCTAACAATTAACACCAAGAAAACACAGGTGCTCTATCAGCCACCACCACACAATCCATGCAAGGAACCATCAGTTATAGTGAATGGAGAAGTTTTGAACACTGTGGATAAGTTCAATTCTTCTTTGCTGATAGAAGAAAGCACCTTCTCTGATGTGGGTATGCCATGCTGAGTGGTCCTGTGTCAGTTTTTCCCATGTCACATAATCAATTCCAAATTTTTTAAGAGAGGCCTTGAGAGTTTCCTTGTATTTCTTCTTCTGACCATCATGTGAACACTTGCACTATGTGAGTTCTCCATAAAATAGTCTCTTTGGCAAGCCTACATTTTGCCACTGAACAATGCGGGTAGCCCATTGGAGCTGCACTCTCTGAAGCAGAGTTTGAACACTTAGCAGTTTAGTTTGAGAAAGAACCTCAGTGTCTAGTATCTTATCCTGCCAGTTGATCTACAGAATCTTAGTAAGATAATTCAAATGGAAACAATTCACTTTCCTGTCATGGTGCTGGTATACTGTTCAGGTTTCACAGGCATACAACAATGAGGTCAGCACAACAGCTCTGTAGACCTTCAGTTTGGTAGTTAATGTAATCCCTCTTCTTTCCCATACTTTCCGTTGGAGCCTTCTAACCACTGAGATAGCTCTGGCAATGCATGCATCAACATCATTATCAATGTGTACATCCTTGGAAAGTACACTACCAAGGTAAGTGAACTGTTTCTCAGGATGCCCCACTATTTCAGGTAGGATGACCTGCCTAACCTTTGAGAAATAGTTGATTGGCATTTGGTAGGGAAGTCTGAACCATTTGTCACAGAATTTCTTTCTTGAGATGATGGCTGTAAGGGCTATTCAGGATTCTCAAAAGAATCACAAAATGCTCAAATATAGAGAATCCACTCCAAATGTTCACATGAACTTTTTGTGTCTGACCTATAGTAGAAGAACATTCCAAGATCATATTGGTCTCATCAGCACAGCCAGACACATTGAAACTTGACTCTAGTACAGTGATGTGATTTTGGTCCTCTTCAAGAACAAAGGACAACCAACAACTGACAGTCCATCCTGTCATTATGATTCATGTTTATGTACATTTATGAAAATGTAATCCTGGAAACTAATCTCACTTCCTGGTAATAAGTAATTCTACCTTGACTGAATGTTATATTGTATGAAATAATTCATTATAAGGAACCACTGTCTAAATGAGCCAGATTGGGTGCAGGTTTGTCAAATTATTCTTTAAAGATATTTTATTATCTGTTGCTATTTTTTAAAACTCTGAACTTCTCTTATAAAATGAACAAGAACTCAGAAGGTTGCATGTTAGTAAAACTTATTTTATGCTGAAAAAATATTGAAATAAACATATTAGTGTCTTAGGTTGAATCCTTTGACAATGCCAATTAGCAGCTAAGTGGCTTAGTTGATTGAGCACTGGACCTGGAGTAAGGAAGATCTGAGTTCAAATTTGACCTCAAACACATTAGTTTTTGATAGGCAGAATAATATCACCTACCTCTCAGGGTTGTTATGAGGATCAAATGCTAAAGCACTTGGCCCTGTGCCTGGCACATAATAGAATCCATATAAAACCTTATTTGCTTTCCTTCTCCTTTCCAAAAGACTTTGGTGATAAGAACTTCCCAATTCCCAATCTCAGGGTTTCAATATGTGTGACTATAGCACCTACAGGAGTAGTTGTCAGGCTGCATATTAATAGGAGTTGATTCCAGAAGTTATGAGTGTCAGCACTGAGAAGGATGAATTCCCATTTGAAAGGCTTTTTGGGCTCAGAGTTCTGGTCTGTTTTCATCAAAGTCTGAGAGTAGATGGTAATTAAGGTGTTTGTGATAGTGGTTTGATTTGCCTGGACCACACATCCTGTTTCTCAGGATGCTCCACTGTTTCAGATAGGCTGACCTGCCTAACCTTTGAGAAGCAGTTGATTGGCATTTGGTAGGGATGACTGAATCATTTGCCCCAGAATTTCCTTCCTGAGGTGATGGCTGTAAGCAGGGCAGGTGATCTGGAGGGTGCTACTGCTGGTAGGGCTCCTGTGTTTGTCAACGTGTTGCTGGCAGTTGATTATCAATGGTAGTTGGTGGAAATGAAGAAAGTGAGCCCCTTTTAATGATTTCCCCCTCAATGATGGCTTCAGGGCCAAGGCTGGAAGCAGGCTGTTGGAAGGCAGGACACTGACATTCCTAAGGCTGTTAAGTTCAGGGTTTGAGGGGAGATAGTGGTCAAGGTAGTAGTGATTAAAATGACCAAAATTTTTACTACTATGAAAATGTTTTGAGAAATTCTTCAGCTTGTGACAAATTGTTTTATGTAAACCAACAAGCTAAAGATTTCCTTCAGTGTAAGTACTATTGATACATAAAATATTTCAGAGAATTGTCTTCTCTTCCTTTTCCCCAATTAATAGTATTTTATTTTTTCTAATTGCATGTAAAGAGAGTCTTCAACATTCACTTTTTAAAGATTTTGAGTTCCAATTTTTTTCTCTCCTACCCCTTCCCCCTGCCCCAAGACATCAAGCAATCTGATTTAAGCTATACATGTACAACCATATTAAACATATTTCTACATTAGTTATGTTATGAAAGAAAAATCAGAACAGAAGGGAAAAACCATAAGAAAAAAAGAGAGAGAAAATAGTATGCTTCAATATGCTTTCAGAATCCACAGTCCTTTCTCTGCATGTGGATAGTATTTTCCATCATGAGTCTTTTGGAATTGTCTTAGATCATTATATTGCTGAGAAGAGTTAAGTCTATCAAAGCTGATCATTGCACAATGTTGCTGTTACTGTGGACAATGTTCTCCTGGTTCTTCTTCACTTATCACTAGTTCATGTAAGTCCTTCCAGGTTTTTTTTCTGAAATCTGCCTGCTCATCTTTTCTTATAGCAAAATAGTATTTCATTGCATTAACATATCAAAACTTGCTCAATCATTTACCAATTGATGGTCATCCTATCAATTTCTAATATTTTGCCACCACAAAAAGAGCTGCTATAAATATTTTTGTACCTGTGGGTCCTTTTCCCTTTTTTTATGATCTCTTTGGGATATAGACCTAGCAGTATTGTCACTAGTAGTTGGATCTAAAGGATATGCACAGTTATATAGCCCTTTGGGTATTGTTCCTAATTGCTTTCCAGAATGGTTATATCAGTTCATAACTTCATCAACAATGCATCAGTGTTCCAATTTTCCCACATCTTCTCCAACATTCATCATTTTCCTGTTTTGTCATACTAGCCAATCTGATAGGTGTTAGGTGGTTCCTCAGAGCTATTTTAATTTTTATTTTTTTAATCAATAATGATTTAGAGCATTTTTATATGACTATAGATAGTTTTAATTTCTTCATCTGAAAATTGCCTATTCATGTCCTCTGGTTATCTTCTCTTCTTGCAGATGATATTTTATGGTTAATATATCTATTTCTTGATTATCTTTGACAATGAGGGAAGGTAATGGAAAAAAAAATCAATACCCATTAGTAATCTTAATGCCTTATTTTAGATAACTATCTGGCTCCTCCCAACAAATTTATTTGTCTGTTTACCAGAACTGCTTGCAAAGGTGAACATTATTGTACTCCTTACTGAGAATCTAAATAGCAGTAAAAATGTCATAAAGTAAGAAGCCCAAGGGAGAAAGTAAAGGAAGAGCATTAGTGAATTTTCTCACTGCCCCCCCCCTGAAAAAAAGTCACCAGAGATATTCATGTACAGACAAGATGATTACTAGCTATGGATTACAAGTAACTAGATGACCCCTGTTATCCCTTCTTACATTGAATCTATGATTCTGCTAATTGAAATTTTAAACTTGTAATTCTATTCTTTGTTTCCATAGTGGGCTTTGATTTTCTCCTTAGTTGTCTGAAATATCTTAAGGAACTTGATATTTTGTAGAGACTAGTGATCACTAAAGAAACAAATGATAGACATAATTAGTGACTATTCTTCACCCAATGTTAGTGATATTACCAGGGAAGTCTTTTATCTAGATAATAGTTTGATAAATGATAACAAACAAAATGGAGGAGAATTAAGACTTCATCATCTAAAAGTTGTTTGAATTTAATTTTTAAAATTAAATTTCTATTCAGAAAAAATGCATTTTAATTGCACAACCTGTTACATTTATATGACTGTCAATCTTTTTTTTATTATTTTTATCTTGCAAACAAAAGAGTGGTTGTTGTTTAGTGTTTATACCTTTACTTGAACTATAAAAGAAATTACCACAATTTATCTAGATATTAATATTCACCAGTTTCATTCTTTTCTTTACTCAACTATAAGCTGTTTATTCTTCTGTCCCCATATCACTGTGAAAAGGCTTTATCCACATAATACTTAAACTACAGGTTGAATAGTTAATAACTCAGCTTACTATTACACAAAATGAGTTGCTTTGAAAATAACTTATTACTAAATAAAACTGATTTTGTTTCCTTTACAAAACAATGTCTATATGCTCATACTGAAAGTGAATTGATTTGTTGCTTTGTATAAACAATGTTTTTTTTAAATGAATTATTTCCACAGGATCAACCAATTGTATTTTTCTTTGTTTTTATTATTTCTTTCTATTTTGTGGCTTGAGAAAACTCTAGAATTTGGAGTAAACATCCTATTTCCTACTTTACTAAGCTAGACCAAGAGAGCTCTTAAAAAAAATAAAATAAATAATAACATGAAAAAGGAAAGAACAAAGGAGAAGCCAAGGCAAAGTTTATCAGAAGGGATCATAATATGTATTGTTTGATAATTTGCCATTACCATGTAATTCATCACTTAAAAATGGGCTGATCATCAGGAAACACAATCAGTCCATTATTGGGACAATGCCAAAAGCCTTTCTAGGGTTGTATAGCTGACCAGTAATTGTGTTTTGCTGATTTGGTATCTTCAAGATGCTTGGATCACCTTCATGACACCATTAGGCATTTCAGTAGGACTACAAAGTCCTTCACAAACAAACAAAAAAACCCATAAAATTAAGTAAATATAAAATGAAATAGGGGAGTGGAGCTAAACTAATATAAAACATCTCTTGCCAGGATTATGAAAAATGGAATATTCATTGAATTAGTACACATATATGTATGCATATATGTATGTATGTGTGTATGTATGCATGTATGTATGTATATGGGCTTGACAGTCCAGATGGTCAATGAGTTGGTCCCAGAGTCGAATAAAAGAAAGAAGCTGGATAACATATGGGAAATTGTGCAGTACTCTCAATGATCCCAAATTTCTTCCTACTAACAGTAATGTTCACTCAAAGATATTACATGATTGTTTATCTTAGAATATCATAATGTCTGAAGAATCAAACTTGCATGTGATCCAAAGTATGATATTATACAGTGGATCCAAATAAACTACAGAATATTTCTAGTGATATCTCTTCATGCAAAAATTAATGATATATGTTATCATTGGGGAAATGCATCATAGAAAAAGGAGGTACCGTACCAGATCTCAAACTTCTGTACCAACTACATCTCAAACTATACTATAAAGCAGTAATTATTAAAACAATCTCATACTGGCTAACAAATAAAATGGTGGATTAGTGAAATAGATTAGGTAAACAATGCAATATAGTAAATAATTATAGTGATATGATAAACCCAGATACCCAAGCTTTTGGTGAAAAAAACTCATTTGAAAAAATTGCTGGGAAAACTGGAAAACAGTATGGCAGAAACTAGGTATAGACCAACATCGCACACCATCTATTAAGGTAAGGTTAAAATGGTTACATAATTTACACATAAAAGGTGATACCTTAAGCAAATTAGGAGAGCATGGAATAGTTTATCTGTAAGATCTATGGAGAAGGGAAGAATTTATGAGAAAAAAAACAAGATTTAAAGGTCATGACTAAATGTAAAATAGATAATTTTGATTATATAAAATTAAAAAAAAGTTTTTACACAAACAAAATCAATGACACCCAATTAGAAGGAAAACAGAAAACTGCTTTTTTTGTAGGAAGTATTTCTGTAACAAGTATCTCTGATAAAGGCCTCATTTATCAAATAAATAGAGAACTGAATCTAATTCATAAGAATACAAGTTATCCCTCAATTGATAAATGGTCAAAGGATATGAACAGGTGGTTTTCAGATGAAGAAATCAAAGCTACCTATAGCCATATGAAAAAATGTTCTAAATTACTATTGATTGGAAAAATGCAAATTATACCAACACTGAGGTAACATATGTTTAAGAAAGTATATCTAAACAGATTGGCTAATGTGACAAAGAAAGAAAATGACAAATGTTGGAGGGGATGGGGGAAAATGGGACACTAATGCACTGTTGGTGGAGTTGTGAACTAATCCAACCATTGTGGAGACCAACTTGGAACTAAGCCCTAAGGGTTATAAAACTGTAATCCCCTTTGATACAGAAATACTACTGCTAGGTATATATCCCAAAATATCCAAAATGGGGGGGAAAGACATATTTGTACAAAAATGTTTATTACAGATCTTTTTGGGGTGCCTAAGAATTGTAAATCAAGGTAATGCCCTCATGGTGTGATATGAGGTGATGATTTGGGAATAGCTGAACAAGTTGTGGTATATGATTGTGATGGAATATTATTGTGCTATAATAAATATGGACAAGAACCTGAGTATATAATATACTGTCGGATATGTGGGTTATAAACCTTACTGATGGAAAGACCATCCACTTAGATGAAATCATGAAATATTGATGAAACTAAGAATTTCTAGGACTCCATTGCCTGATTCTAATTAGTATTACTTACTGATTTATATTTGGTCAACCTTATTGATCCCTGAAGATCAGATTATTTTTATTTCTAGGTTTCTTGAACTACTAGTAATGATAACTATAGCTTATATTTATGGATATCACTTGAATTTCCTTCCCAATAAGCAGATGAAGTGCATAACACAAGTGCTACTTATTTTTTACCAAGTTGGTGTCTGAGACTCAAAGTCTTTAAATGACTTTTCCATGATTCCATGGCTAGTAAGTTGTGATTCCAGAACCACAAATCAAATCTCTGAGTATAAGTTTAGTATCCTTTCTCCTACATCATTCTAACCTACAACTTCTACAATATTTTAAAGCTAGAAATGACAAGGAAAAAAAAAAGAAATGCAGCGGTCGAATTCCAAAATGTTACTCTGACAATGTACTATTTCATTTTTTTTTTTTATTTTCTTTGTCACGGTTCTAAATTTCTAGACTTTTTTTCCAAGAGACTAATTGTGGCTTTCTCAGAATCATTGAGGATACCAATTTAAAAGCTCTAAGCAAAAGTGAGATCTGAGTACTGTTTAGACTCTGTGATTAAAGCAAAATAAAGACTTAGCAAAAACTTGAAAATATATCTTAACTGTTTCTAAAAGAAGTCTATGATTGTTAAATAACAACAACAAAAACAAACAAACAAAAAAAACTAATCACTGAGGTCTGTCCCATATTTCAATCCACCCTTCCCCACCAGCATGCCACATGCTAAAAATTCACTTAATAGAGGGCTTCAGTAAGCAGTGCATCCAAGGATATTTTTTTTTATCCCATAGACATAAAGTTATTTTTTTTTTAAATTCTGTCAGTCTGGATTGTTGATCAGATCTATGAATGAGGAACAGGTTGTGCATGAAATTTGTGCCAGGTTTTTATGTGGATGACTCACATCCCTGGAGTATTTTATCTGAGCTAATGATGCACATATGCATGCAGCACTGTATATCTCAGTATGAACAATAGAGCAAAAAACTTTGAACAGTTTTTAAGGTGTTGAAATTACAAAAAAGCAAAACCTAAAAATAATAGTACACTATAGTGATCACATCAGGAAGAAAGGAGAAAAATTATTCTGAGCAAGAAACATTATAAGTTGCTGCTTACAATGCTAGAAAAATGTGAATGTTTTGCTAATTTGTGACAAAAAACACAATTTTTTTCAAATAAAACTAATTATTAACTCTATTTCAAGCTCAATTTGCAACTGAAACTATTGTTGTTTTTCAGTCATTTCTGTCCTTTCCAACTCTTTGTGAGCCTGTTCAGGGTTTTCTTGGCAAAGATCAAGTAGTTTGCCATTTGGTTCTCCAGCTCATTCTACATATAAGGAAACTGAGGCAGAGGGTTAAAGTTTATTAAAGTTAGTTAGTTAAATAAAGTTAATTTAAATAGTTAAAGTTTATTTCAACTAAATTCACAAATAACACTGGTTATTGTTATTACAGTGAAGAAACCATTTGTTTTTAATGAAAGATCAACATTGAGCCAATTCCCTATATTGTGCATATGATATCCCATTCCCTGCCCCCATACCATTGAACAAGCTTTAATTTGTGTCTGAATTATGTGTGTGTGTATGTGTGTGTTTAAGTTGAATTTATTAAGAACCCATAATCAAGCAATCCAGAGGAAAGTTTGTTGATGCAAAATTTAAAGTCTTCTATGGGAAAATCTTGTAATAGAACTTTATGCAATTTGTTTAGCAATTTTCCTTTGTGTAAAATTCCATAGAATATAAATATAGGATTATATATATAATATACATATACATATGTGTGTATGTATATTGTGTTACATATAACATATATGCACACACATATACATGTATAGTGTACTTATACACAGATGTACATATATAGTATCTCTACATACACATATGCATGCTAATGCATTTCACATGTATGTTCCTGTGTTGCATATGTATGTATGTTTCCATATAGTATTGTATAAGCACATGTATAGAGATATATATGTGACATGTTTGTGTGTGTGTATGAGAGAGAGAGACAGAGAGAGAGAGAGAGGCTGGAATCTTTAGTACATGATTCTGTTAGTATATTAAGACAAGTTAATATATTAGGTCTACTATGTCTCTTCAGAAAGCCACAAGACAATGATACATGAGACAGGCATGTTTCAGTGGAGAAGAGAACTTGGACAGAAAATTGAATATTCTTTGACAAGTGTTATAATTGATCCTTCTTCCAGATGAACATTAAATGACAAGAATTGCTTATAAAGGTTGTGATTTATTAGTGAGTTTAGGAATTCACTATTACTTAGACCACTTCACCTGAAGCACTAAAAATATATATTTCATTAGCCTTGCTTTCTCTGTGGCAATATCCTTTTATGAGAATTCACAGTTTAGAAGTAAAGTGTTAACATTTTCCTTAGCAATAAAAAGTTAAACACATCATTCCCAATGTATAGTCCTCTTTTGCCACAGGAGAAGCATATACAGAACATATTGTCTTTCTCTGAAAATGAAATGCCAATACAAACACCAGTAAAGGAAAGTGGAAATTTCATAAATTACCTGGATAAATCCATCAATGTAGATAGTCAAGCTGGATAATAGAAGTCAAAGGACCAGCCCTTTCCAAAAGTAATCAAAGTTATTGTTTCCCTGATTTACCGTTTTTTCTTTTATTATTAATTTATTTTAATTTATCAACAATCACTTCCATAAGCATTTGAGTTTTCCATTTCTCTCCTCCTCCCTCTCCACTTCTCTCCCCAAGACACTGCACAATCTGATATAGGCTATACATTTACATTTCTATTAAACATATTTTCTCATTACTGATGCTGTAAAGAAGACTTAGAACCAGTAAGAAAAAACACAAGAAAGAGAAAAGAAAACAAAACAGAAGAAAAAAATAGCAAAAAGTATGCTTCAATCTGCATTCAAACTCCATAGTTCTTTCTTTGGATGTGAATAGGATTTTCCATCATGAGACCTTTGGAGATGTCTCAGATCCATGCATTGCTGAGAAGGGCTAAGTCTATCAAATTTCGTCATTACACAACGTGGCTGTTACTGTGTACAAAGTTCTCCTGGTTCTGTTCAATTCACTCAGCATCAGTCCATACAAGTCTTTCTAGGTTTTTCTGAAGTCTGCCTGCTCATCATTTCTTATATCACAATTGTATTTCAGTACGTTCATATACCACAATTTGTTCAGCTATTCTCCAATTGATGGGCATTCCCTCAATTTCCAATTCTTTGCTACCACAAAAAGAGCTGCTATAAATGTTTTTGTACATGTGGGTACTTTTCCCATTTGCATGATCTCTTTGGGATACAGCCTTATAACTGCAATTGCTGAGTCAAAGGGTATGCACCTTTTTATAGCCCTTTGGCCATAGTTCCAAATTGCTCTCCAAAATTGTTGGATCATTTCACAATTCCACCAACAATGCATTAGTGTTCTAATTTTCCCACATCTTCTCCAAAATTTATCATTTTCCTGTTTTGCCATATTGGCCAATCTGATAGGTGGGATGCGGTACCTCGGAGTTATTTTGATTTGCATTTCTCTAATCAATAGTGATATAGAGCATGTTTACATGTGACTATAGATATCTTTAATTTCTTCATCTGAGCACTGCCTGTTCATATTTTTTGACCATTTATCAATTAGGCAATGACTTGTATTTTTTTATCAATTTATTTTAACTTATCAACAATCACTTCCATAAGTTTTGAGTTTTAAATTTTTCTCCCCCTCCTTCCCTCCCTAAGATGGCACACAATCTGATATAGGCTATACATATACATTCCTATTAAACATATTTTCACACTAGTGATGTTGTAAGGAAGAATTAGAACTAATAGGAGGAACCACCAGAAAGAGGAAACAAAACACAACAGAAGGAAAAAATAGCAAATAGTATGCTTTGATCTGCATTCAAACTCCATACTTCTTTCTTTGGATGTGGATAGCATTTTTTTTAGTCAGCCTTACTTCATTTTTTAAAATTATTTTTATTAATTTATTTTGATTTATCAACAATCACTTCCATATGTTTTTGGGTTTAAAATTTTTCTCCCCTTCTTCCCCATCACTCTTCTCAAGATGGTGTACAATCTGATATAGGCTATACATTTACATTCCTATTAAACATATTTTCATATTAGTGATGTTGTAAGTAAAAATTAGAATCAAGAGGAAGAACCACCAGAAAGAGGAAAGAAAACTCAACAGAAGAGAAAAATAAATAGCAATTCAATTTCCATAGTTCTTTATTTGGATGTGGTTAGCATTTTCTATCATGAGGCCTTTGGAGATGTCTTAGATCCTTGTATTGCTAGGAAGGGTTAAGTTTATCAATATTATTCAACTCACAACATGGCTGTTATTGTCTACATCATTCTCTTGGCTCTGCTCACTTCATGCAGCATCAGACCATACAAGTTTTTCCAGGTTTTTCTGAAGTCACCCTGTTCATCATTTCTTACGGCACAATAGTATTCAATTACATTCATATACCACAACTTGCTCAGCCATTCCCCAATTGATGGGCATCATCTCAATTTCAAATTCTTTGCCATCACAAAAAGAGCTGCTATGAAAATTTTTGTACATGTAGGTCCTTTTCCCATTTGTATGATCTCTTTGGGATATTGTCCTAGAAGAGCTATTGCTGGGTCAAAGGGTTTGCATTTTATAGCCCTTTGGGCATAATTCCAAATTGTTCTCCAAAATGGTTGGATCATTTCACAATTCCACCAATAATGCATTAGTGTTCAAATTTTCCCACATCTTCTCCACCATTTATCATTTTCCTGTTTTGTCATGTTGCCCAATCTGTTAGGTGTGATGTGGTACCTCAGAGTTGTTTGATTTGCATTTCTCTAATCAACAGTGATTTAGAGCATTTTTTCATTTGACTACAGATGACTTTAATTTCTTCATCTGAGAACTACCTGATCATATCCTTTGACCATGTAGCGATGGGAAAATGACTTTTATTCTTAGAGATTTGACTTAATTCTCTATATATTTTAGAAATGAGGCCCCTGTCAGGGAGATTAGTTGTAAAAAATTTTTCCCAATTTTCTACCTTCCTTCTAATATTGGTTGCATTGGTTTTGTTTGTGCAAAAAGAAAAAAAAAACCTTTCAATTTAATGTAATAAAAGTTATTCATTTTGCTTTTTGTAATGTTCTCTATCTCCTGTTTGGTCATGAATTCTTCTGTTCTCCATAGATCTGATGGGTAAACTATTCCTTGCTCTCACTGTTTACTTATAGTATCAACCTTTATATCTAAATCATGAACCCATTTTGACTTTATTTTGGTATATGATGTGAAATTTTGGTTTATGCCTAGTTTCTGTCATACTCTTTTCCAGTTTTCCCAGCAATTTTTTTCAAATAGTGGGTTCTTATTCCAAAAGCTGGGGTCTTTGGGTTTATCAAATAATAGATTACTATAGTCATTGACTACTGTGTCTTGCATATTTACCCTATTCCACTGATCCATCACTCTATTTCTTAGCCGGTACCAAGCAGTTTTGATGATTGCTGCTTTATAATACAATTTAAGATCTGGAATGCATTTCTTTTCATTAGTTCCCTTGATATTCTGAACCTCTTCTTCTTCAAAATTAATCTTGTTATTATTTTTTTCTAACTCTACAAAATAATTTTTGGTAGTTTAGTAAATTAGCTTAGGTAGAATTGTCATTTTTTTTTGTATTAGCTTGGCCTACCCATGAGCAAATGATATTTTTCCAATTATTTAGACCTGACTTTATTTTTATGAAAAGTGTTTTGTAATTGTGTTCATAGAGTTCCTGGGCTTGTTTTGGGAGGTAGACTCCTAAATATTTTATAATGTCTAAAGTAAGCTTAAATGGAATTTCTCTTTCTATCTCTTCCTGTTGGGCTTTGTTGGTAATATATAGAAATGATGATGATTTATGTGTGTTTATTTTATAGCCTCCAACTTTGCTAAAGTTGTTCATTATTTCAAGTAGTCTTTTACTTGATTCTCTAGGATTCTCTAAGTCTATCATCATATCATCTGCAAAGAGTGATAGCTTTGTTTCTTCTTTGCTTATTCTAATACCTTCAATTTCTTTTCCTTCTCTTATTGTTAAAGCTAATGTTTCCAGTATGATATTGAACAATGGTAATAATAGACATACTTGTTTCACCCCTGATTTTATTGAAAATGCTTCTAGCTTGTCCCCATTACATATAATGCTTGTTGAAGGTTTTAGGTGGATGCTATTTATTATTTTAAGGAAGACTCCATTTGTACCCATGTTATCTAGTGTTTTTAATAGGAATGGGTGTTATATTTTGTCAAAAGCTTTTTCTGCATCTATTGAGATGATCATGTGGTTTCTGTTAGTTTTGGTGTTGATATGATCAATTATGCTGATAGTTTTCCTAATATTGAACCAGCCCTGCATTCCTGGAATAAATCCTACCTGGTCATAGTGTATTATTCATGTGATAAGTTGCTGTAATCTATTTGTTAATATTTTGTTTAAAATTTTTGCATCTATATTCATTAAATTGCTTTATAATTTTCTTTCTCTGTTTTGACTCTTTTTGGTTTAGGTATCAGCACCATATTTGTATCATAAAAAGAATTTGTTAAGACTCCTTCTTCACCTGTTCCCAAGTTGTCTATATAGCATTGGAATTAATTATTCTTTAAATGTTTGATAGAATTCACATGTAAATACATCTGGCCCTGGAGATTTTTTTTCCTAAGGAGTTCATCAATGGCTTGTTTAATTTCTTTTTCTGAGATGGGGTTATTTAAGTATTTTACATTCTCTTCTGTTAATCTGGGCAATTTATATTTTTGTAAATATGTATCCATTTTACTAAGGTTGTAAAATATGTTGGCATACACTTGGGCAAAATTGTTCCTAATTATTGTTTTAATTGCCTCTTCCTTGGTGGAAGCTTTACCCTTTCCATTCTTGATACTAGTAATTTGGTTTTCTTCTTTCTTTTTCTAATTAAATTAACCAAAATTTTATCTGTTTTGTTGGTTTTTTTCATAAAACCAGCTCTTAGTTTTATTTATGAGTTCAATAATTTTCTTAATTTCAATTTTCTTAATTTTTCCTTTGATATTCAATATTTCTAATTTGGTGTTTAAATGAGGATTTTTAATTTGTTCTTTATCCAATATTTTTAGTTGTATGCCCAATTCATTGATCTCCTCTTTTTCTATTTTATTTATGTAAGCATTTAGAGATATGAAACTTCCCCTAAGAACTTCTTTCGCTGCATCCCATAAGTTTTGGTATGTTGTTTCATTGTTGTCATTCTCTTAAATGAAATTATTGATTGTTTCTATGATTTGTTGTTTGACCAAATCTTTTTTTTTGGATTAGATTATTTGGTTTCCAATTATTTTATTTTTAGTCTATCTTTCCATGGCCCTTTATTACATATAATTTTATTGCATTATGATTTGAAAAGGATACATTTAATATTTCTGCCTTTCTGCATTAGATTGTGATGTTTTTATGCCCAGTACGTGGTCAATTTTTGTGTATGTGCCTTGTACCACTGAGAAAAAAGTATATTCCTTTCTATCCCAATTCTGTTTTCTCCAGAGGTCTATCATACCTAACTTTTCTAATGTTCTATTCACCTCCTTAACTTCTTTCTTGCTTATTTTGTGGTTAGATTTATCTAATTCAGAGAGGGGAGGTTGAGGAACCCCACTAGCATAGTTTGGCTATTTTTTCCTGTAACTCCCTGAACTTCTCTAAGAATCTGGATGCTATACATTTGTTGCTTATATGTTTAGTAATGATATTACTTCATTGTCTATGGTGCTGTTTAACAGGATATAGTTTCCTTCCTTATCTCTTTTGATAAGATCTGTATCTGTTTGTGCTTTTTCTGAGATCAGGATTGCTACCCCTGCTTTTTTTACTTCAGCTGAAGCATAATATATTCTGCTCCAGCCTTTTACCCTTACCCTGTGTGTGTGTCACTCTTTTTCAAATGTGTTTCCTGTAAACAACATATTGTAGGATTATGGTTTTTAATCCATTCTGCTATCAGTTTCCATTTTATGGAAGAGTTCATCCCATTCACATTCAGAATTATGATTGCTGTCTGTGTCTTTTTCTCCATCCTTTTCTCCCCCTGTTTATGCTTTTCTTTCTTCTTTCTCCCACCCTCACTAGTGTTTTGCTTTTGACCACTGCCTCCTTCAGTCCCTCATCCCTTCTATTAGCCCTTTCCCTTTTCTTCCCCTTTACCCTTGCTGCTTCTCCCCTCTCTTCTATCTTGCCTACCTTTTCTTTCCCCTTTTCCCTCCTACTGCCTATACGGCAAATTAGATTTCTATACCTAATTGATTATGTTATTCCCTTCTTGAGCCAAATCTGATGAGAGTAAGGTTCAAACAATGCTTATCCCCCTCCCTTCTTTCCCTCTGCTGTAATAGGTTTTTCTGTCTTTTCCTGTAATGTAATTTACCCTTGTCTGCCTCCTCTTTTCTCAGTACATTTTCTTAGCTCAGACTAATCCACTTACTTGGATCCATTTAACCCACTTGATTAAATTTTTTTTTATCATTACATCAAAGTCAACTTATATCCACCCCCTTTATGTATACTCCTTTAACATGGTGTAATAACAATACAGTTCTCAAGAGTTGCAAGTGTCATCTTCCCTTGTAGGCATATAAACAATTTCCCTTGTTAACAACATATCATATCTTTCCGTCCCATTTCCCCTTTTATGTCTCTCTTGAATCTTGTACTTGAAGATCAAATTTTTTGTTGAGCTCTGGTTTTTTTTATCAGAAAGGCTTGAAAGTCCCCTATTTCATTCAATATCCATCTCCTTCCATGAAAGATCATGCTCATTTTTGCTGGGTAGTTGATTCTGGGCTACAATCCAAGCTTCGTTGCCTTACAGACTATCATGTTCCATGCCTTATGATCTTTTAATATAGAAGCTGCAAGGTCCTGTGTAATTCTGACTGTGGTTCCATCATATTTAAATTGTTTCTTTTTGACTGCTTGCAGTATTTTCTCTTTGACCTGGTAATTTTGAGATTTGGCTACTATATTACTTGGCATTTTCAATTTGGGATCTCTTTTAGGACATGAGTGATGGATTCTTTCTATGGCTATTTTACCTTCTGGTTCTAGGACTTCAGGGCAGTTTTCCTTTATGATTTCCTGAAAGATACTGTCCAGGCTCTTTTTTTCATTGTGATTGTCAGGTAGACCAATAATTTTTAGATTGTCTCTCCTGGATGGATTTTCCAGGTCAGTTGTTTTACCAGTGGGGTATTTTACATTTTCATCTGTTTTTTTCATTTTTTTTTGTTTCTGTTTGACTGATTCTTGCTCTTTCAGAGAGTCATTACTTTCCACTTGTCCAATTCTAATTTTTAACAAATTGTTTTCTTTTATTAGATTTTGTACTTCCTTCCCCAATAGGCCAATTGTAATTTTAGTGATTTGTTTTCTTCAGTGTACTTTTTTTCCAGCTGACCAATTGTGATGTTAGTGACTTGTTTTCTTCAGTGCACTTTTTTATTCCCACTGGCCAATTGTATTTTTGTACCTCTCTCATTTGACTTTTAAAATCCTTCTTGAACTATTCTAAGAAGGCATTTTGGTCTTCAGACCAGTTCATATTCTCTTTCGAGGTTGCAGACATGGGTTTGTTGACAATGTTGTCCTCTTCAGAATTTCTGTCTTCATCTTCACTCTTCTCATAAGATAAATCTATGGCATGTTTCTTTTTACTAATGGTGTTTCTTTTTTTCTTTTTTTTTGGTTTTTGTTTTTAGGTTATACATGTGCAGTTATGCAAAACACTTCTATAGTAGACATGCTGTGAAAAACTAACTCTATTTCCCTTAATGCTATCCCCCCCCCCCCCCCATTTATTCTATTCTTTCTTTTGACTCTGGCCCTCCTCAGAAGTATTTGCTTCTGGTTACCCCCTTTCCCAATCTGCCTTCCTCTCTATCATCCCCTTACTCTCTTGTCCCCTTCCCCCCCTATTTTCCTGTAGGGTAAGGCAGATTTCCATACCCAATTGAGTGTGTATGTTATTCCCTCCTTAAGTCAAATCCCATGAGAATAAGATTCACTCATTCCCTCTCACCTTCCCCTGTTTCCCCTCCACTGTAAGAGCCTTTTCTTTTCTGTTTTTTGTGAGATAATTTACCCCATTCTACTGCTCCCTTTCTCCTTCTCCTAGTATAACCCTCTCTCACCCCTTAATTTTATTCTCCAGATATGACCCCTTCATCTTCAACTCACCCTGTGCCCTCTATCTATCTATCTATCTATCTATCTATCTATCTATCTATCTGTCTATCTATCTCTATCTATCTCTATCTCTATCTCTATCTATATCTCTATATCTATCTATCTATCTATCTATATGTATGTATATATACATATAATTTTTTCCCCTCCAACTACCCTAATACTGACAAAGGTCTCATGAGTTACACATATCATCTTTCCTTGCAGGAATGTAAAGACTTCAACCTTAACAAGTCTCTTATGATTTCTCTTTCCTGTTTACCTCTTTATGTTCCACTTGAGTCTTGTATTTCAAAGTCAAATTTTCTATTCAGCTCTGGTCTTTTCATCAAGAATGCTTGAAAGTCCTCTATTTCACTGAATGTCCATTTTTTTCCCCGAAGGATTATACTCAGTTTTGCTGGGTAGGTAGTTCTTGGTTGTAATCCAATCTACTTTGCCCTCTGGAATATTATATTCCAAGCCTTGCAGTCCCTTAATGTAGAAGCTGCTAAATCTTGTGTTATCCTGATTGTGTTTCCATAATATTTGAATTGTTTCTTTCTGTCTGCTTGTAATATTTTCATCTTGACCTGGGAACTCTGGAATTTGGCTACTATATTCCTAGGAGTTTTCCTTTGGGGATCTCTTTCAGGAGGAGATCAGTGGATTCTTTCAATCTCTATTTTGCCCTCTGGTTCTAAAATATCAGGGCAGTTTTCCTTGATAATTTCTTGAAAGATGATATCTAGGCTCTTTTTTTGATCATGACTTTCAGATAGTCCAATAATTTTTAAATTCTCTCTCCTGGATCTATTTTCCAGGTCAGTTGTTTTTCCAATGAGATATTTCACATTGTCTTCTAATTTTTCATTCTTTTGGATTTATTTTACAGTGGCTTGCTTTCTCCTAATTCCAATTGCTCTATTCTAATTTTTAAGGAAGTATTTTCTTCTGTAAGCTTTTGGACTTCCTTTTCCATTTGGCCAACCTGGAACAGACCTCAGGGGACTTAATTGTGGGCAGCTGTGGCGGTTTCTAGACCTCTCAACCCACAAATGCCAAAGACAACTTAGAAGGTCAGTGGGAAAAGTCTGTGACTGTGGTGAGAGAAGGAGCTAGGTTTCAGCTGCAAGTTTTGAGTGCGGACTGCAGCTGTTTCCTGAGCTTTCAGCCCTCAGACTGAGAGGGAATTGAGTGGCTGATCAGAGGGGGATTGCAGGGATCTCTTTGCCAGTGCTGAGGCAGGAGTTTCTTGCATTGCCTGTGCCTGCATTTGGGCCACAGTTCTGAGGGGCAGTCCTGGGAGGAGGAGAAGTGCTGGCATGGGGGAGATTGTTGTGGCAGTGTTGTGTGCCCCTTATCATACCACCGTGGAAGAGCTGAAAATTTACAGGTCCCTAGAAGTAGCTCTGAAAACAGCTGTAAAAACCCCCGAAGCTTGGGACAGTACATTGTCCACATTGAAAGCAGACCCTTACTTTAACAAAGAGTTTAAAACTCAAGTAATTGGCTGGGATCATGAGTAAGCAGAGCAAAAAGAATCAGACTATATTATCTTATGTTGGTGATGAAGAAGATCAAAACATACAACCAGAAGAAGACAACAAAGTCAAAGTTCCCACATCCAAAGCCTCCAAGAAAAATATGAATCAGTCCCAGGCCTTGGAATAGCTCAAAAGGGATTTTGAGAAGCAAGTAAAAGAAATAGAGGAAAAACTGGGAAGAGAAATGAGAGTGATGCAAGAAATCATGAAAAACAAGGCAACAGCTTGCTAAAGGAGACCCAAAAAAAATACTGAAGAAAATAACACCTTAAAAAATAGCGTAACCCAAATGGCAAAAGAGGTCCAAAAAGCCAATGAGGAGAAGAATGCCCTAAAAAGCAAAAATGGCCACATGGTGTTTCTTTATTCCCTGGCCTTTAAAGAGATTGAGTTCTCCTGCTGAGGAGCAGAGGGTACTGACCCAAGCTTTTTGTGTTGGGAGCCTAGGTCTTAGTCACTGGCTTTGTGTGCTGGGGCCTCCAATGTTGGCAATTGGAGGCTATAGATTCCTGGCAGCTTACCTGGTGTTGGGCTGGATTCAGCAAGGCTGGAACTTTCAGGCAAGTCTAGGTTGTCTGCTTTTCCTTTCCTTTAGCTTTCTTCAGCTCCTTTTAGATGGATGTTGCAGGGTGTTTATCTGCCTGGGGCCCTTTGTAGTGCTGCTTCTCTTACTTTTGCTGAGGCACTGGGAAACTCCTTTACTGTAGAGTGCCAAGGCACCTGGTGGTTTTCTGAACTAGTTTCCACCAGTTTCCCCACCCTCACTGAGGCACTCGAGGGTACAGGTGTTGGTATTTGCCTGCTCTACCACCTGAGTTTCAGGATTTCCTCCTGGTTGGCAGTTGGAGGTTGTAGGGTTCTGGCAGCTTACCTGGTGTTGGGCTGGAATCAGCAAGGCTGGAACTTTAGGGAAACTCTAGGTTGCTTTCTTCAGCTCCTTTCAGATGAATGTCTCAGGGTGTTTATCTGCCCGGGGCCCTTTGTAGTGCTGCTTCCATTATATTTGCTGAGGCACTGGGAGACATGTTTGCTGTAGAATGCTAAGGCACCAGGATTGCCTTCTGGTGTGCTAAAGTGGGTCTTTCAGCTAGCTGGCTGGGGTGCCTCCCATTCCATACTTCTTCCCTTCCCCCAGGGCAAGAAGGGCCTTTCCCGTTAATCCCTCAAGCTACCTGGGCTACTTCACTGCTGCTCCCCATCTTCTGGTTCAGTTGTTCCAAGGTTTTTCCTGGGCGATATTTTCTGGGCTTTCAGAGGTTGATAGGGGAGGGTGAGAGTAACTACCTTTTTACTCAGCCATCTTGACTCCCCTTGAATATGTTTTTAAAAGGTCCCTAATAATCTCTAGACATAAGCCATTCCTAAGCCATTTTCCCTGCAGACTTGTGCAATTTAATTAGGATACAATTAACCAGGGAATGTGAGTAAAACTTGATCCTCTCTTTATGGGGTCAGTCTCTCAAAGAACTTTGTTACAATTTGATACATTTCTCATAATAGCTCTCTAAGGTAAGTAATGTTTAACATAATACATGATATATTTCCTATATAATATATTAAATACACACACACATACACATAAAAGCTAATATATATATTTAGGAAAACTGAAAGTCATATAGATTATGACTTTTCCAGTCACACAGCTAGAAAATTAGGGAGAAAAGATTCAAAAAGAGGTTACATCAAGTGTCCTTTTACCTCTTAAAAATATGGCAGTACTACCCTTCAGAAATAATGAAATTGAAAGTAGATGTAAGTTTTCAGGGGAAGAAGATAAGTTCAGTATTGATTATAATTTTGATGAGACATACTAGGAGAAACAGCCAGTAACAACAGTAAATATAACACTGGATCTTGAAATATAAATTTGGGAGTAATCTGCATGAAAAGCACTTAGTATAAGAGTGTAGAGAAGAGAAGTGGAAGACATGTTTTATGGCATTCCCACATTTAAAGAACAAAGGGACAATAATAATCCAGCAAAGAACAGGATCACTCAAATGCAGGAGGATGAGGTAAGGGATTGTCACAAAAGCAGGGAGATGAGAAATTATCAAGAATGGGTCAATAATGCCAATTGCTGAAAATGTGAAGGAGGAAATCTAAGAAAAGGACACTGAATTTTGCAATTACGAGGTAAATGTTAACTTTGGAGAGAGTTATTACAGTTATGTAATAGAAAGAGAAGCCAGTAATCAAAAGAATTATAATGGAATGAGGAATAGTGAGGAAGTAAGACCAGCAAGTATAGATTATTTTCCTCAGAACTTTGCTATTTAAAAAAAAAAACAGAAAATTAGGATAAGAAATTAAAGGGAAAAACAGGGTCTAGGAAAACAGATTTTATCTTGTCTTGTTTTATTCTGGAGACTAAAAGACTTGATAATGTTTGTAGAAAAGGGAGAATAATACCATCGAGCAAAGGATTGGAATAGAGGAGAGAGAAATTAATAGATGGAGACCTGAAGGAGTCAGAGGAGGATGGGATTAGGGGAAAAAGAAGAGGGCCTTGGCAAAACACACACACACACACACACACACACACACATAATGTATGTATGTATGTAAGTATGTATGTATGTATGTATGTATAAAGTCATCTAATCCTTTGATCTCTGAGACTAAAGAAGAAGAGTGACTGCAGAATCATAAAATGCTAGAGATGAAACATTCAAAAAATATATAAAATGTCCTTTCTAATACATGAGTCCCCAAAATTAGGTAATATGTAGATATCAAGAACTTTTAAAGTATGCTTCAAGATTGGTGTTTAACATGGGTTGTGTAGAGAGACTGAGGCATTTCCCTGGCTAAAATACAGCAAGAAAGGAAATTTCTGGGAGCCAAGATGGTGGAGTAACCTGTTAATTGCTGTTGCTCTCCATATTCATCTCTGAACAACCATAAAATATTGCCCCAGAAAAAGAAATTCTGGAATTGTTGGATTCAGAGAAAAAAATGGGCTGGAGCAATTTTTTAGCCCAGGAAAGTTGGGAGGATGGCAAGAAAAGTGTGTCTCACTTGGGTAAAAGGGGAGTGTATTCCAGAACAGACAATTTCTCAGTAAGCCAGCAGCAAGCCTAACTTCAGCAGTAGATCCTGAGACTCATTCTAATGAAGCAGGCAAACAGCAACATGAGAACCACCCACATACCTTAGCATAGCCAAAGGAATGGGCAGACTCCCACTCAGAGAACAACTATGTGCTTTGGTGCAGCACTAGGTAGGCAGGAATCCTCTAGCAGCCAGACCTACACATGCTCCAGCAAAGTCCCAGGCAGCCAGGCATCCTCCAGTGACTGGACATCCCGGTACTTCAGCCAAGCCCAGGTGGGGCATGCATCTTCCAACAGCAAGACCTTCACAGGCTTCAGGGTGGTGAGGGGGAAATGCTGAAAAACCTCACCTGGTCTCAGCATACACCAGACACAACCACTAGGACCCCAGCTCAGCACCAGGTAAGCTGCCAGACCCCTACAGCCCCCAGCTGCCAGAATTTTAGGATGTACCACACAAAGCCAGTGACCTGGCCCATAGGCCCCAGCACAATTAGCTTGGGACAATTACCCCTGTGTTCTAGCAGGAGAGCTCAACTTTAAAAGCCAAGAAATAGGCAAATATCATGAGTAAATTATATATATATATATAGATAGATAGATAGATAGATACAGATATAGATATAGATATACATAATTTACTATAGAAAGTTACTATGAAGACAAGGAAGATCAAAACACAAATTCAGAAGAGTACAACATTGTCAATACACCCACATCCGAAACATCAAAGGGGAATATGAATTGGTTTCAAACCAAAAAAAACCTTCTTGGAAGGGCTGAAGAAGGATTTTAAAATCAAATAAGAGAGGTGGAAGAAAAATTGAAAAAAGTAATGAGTTGTACAAGAGAGTCAATAGCTTGGAAAAGGAAGAACAAAAATTGGTTGAAGAAAACAATTCCTTAAAAAAATTTTTTTTAAAAATCTCCACTCTTTATCAACTCCTTAAAAGTAGAATTGGTCAAATGGAAGACGTACAAAGCTACCTGAAGAAAATAATGCCCTAAAAAAATAGAATTAGGCAAGAGGAAGCTAATGACTCTGAGACATCAATAATCAGTCAAAATCAAAAGAAGGAAAAAATGGAAGAAAATGTAAAGTACCTCATTGGAAAAGCAACTGACCTGGAAAATAGATTCTGAGAGATAATTTAAGAATTATTGTTTTACCTGAAAGCCATTATCAAAAAATAAGAGCCTGGACAGCCCCTTTCAAGAAATTATCAAAGAAAACTGCCCTGATATCTTAGAAGTGGTGGGTAAAATAGTCATTGAAAGAATCCACTGATCACCCACTGAAAGAGATACAAATATGAAAACCCCAAGGAATTTTTTTTATTTTTAGGAATAGTATAAGGAATATACAAGGAATATTATAGCCATATTCCAGAATTATCAAGTCAAGGAGAAAAAGCTGCAAGCAGCCCAAAAGAAACATTTTAAATATCATAGAAGAAAAGTTAGGAATGCACAGGATTTAGCAGCTTCTACATTAAAAGATGGGGGGACAGTAATGTGATATTCTGGAAGGCAAACAATCTTGGATTACAACCAAGAATCAACTACCTAGTACATTGAGTAGAATCTTTCAGAGGAAAAGATGGACATTCAATTAAATAGGAGACTTTCAATCATTCGTGATGGGAAAAAAAAATAAAACAGAGCTGAACAGAAAATTTGATCTTTATGTACAATACTCAAGAGAAGCATAAAAATGTAAACAGGAAAGAAAAAAATGTTATTCAGTAAGGTTAAATTCTTTACATCCTTACATATAAAGATGATGCTTATAACTCTTGAGAACTAAAACTTTATTATGGCATTTAGAAGCGGCATTCATACACAGAAGGTGTGAGTATATGTTGACATTGATGTGATGATAAAAAAATTAATTGACAAAAAGTATTGTACTGGGGGAAGAAGAAAGGGAGAGGAGGAGTAGGGTGAAGAGGTGTAAGACCTATTATAGCACAGGGAAAGAAGGTAGGGAAGTGAGCATTGTTTGAACTTTACTCACATCAGATTTTTCTCAAAGAAGGCATAACATACATATTCAGTTTGATTTAGAAATCTATGTTACCCCATATGAAGTAGGAGGGGAAAGGGGAAAGAAAAGGCAGAGGACTGATAGAAGGGAGAGCAGATTGAAGGAGGCAGTGGTCAGAAGAAAAAATAATGATGAGGAGGGAAAGGGTGAAAAGATAGAGAAAAGTATAATTGGTGGGGGAAAAGAAGGAGAAAAAGACACAGTTAGCAATCATAATTGTGAATGTGAATAGGATAAACTCTCCCATCAAACAGAAGTGGATAGCAGAGTGGATGAACAACTTAATCCTACAATATGTTGTTTACAAGTAACACATTTGAAGCAGAGTGATACACACAGAGTAAAAGTCAAAGGGTCTGGCAGAATATATTATATTTCCTTTGAAAGAAACAACAACAGCAACAACAAAAAAAAACAAAGCAGAAGTCGCAATCCTGATCTCAGACAAAGCAAAAGCAAAAAGAGATCAAATTAAAAGAAATAAGGAAGGAAACTACAGCCTGCTAAAAGTTACCATAGACAATGAAGTAAGACCAATATGAAACATATATGCATCAAATGGTACAGCAATAGCATCCAAATTCTTAGAGGACAAGTTAAGTAAGGTAAGAAATGGACAATAAAACTATGCTAGTAGGGGGCCTCAAGCTCTTCCTGTCAGAAATAAATAAATCTAACCACAAAATAAGCAAGAGAGAAACTAAGGAGGTGAATAAAATTTTAGAAAAGTTAGACATGATAGAGTCCTGGAGAAAATTGAATGAGCATAGAAAAAAATATATCTTTTTTCCAGAGATACATGGTATCTACACAAAAATCTGAAAATGTATTAGAGCACAAAAACATCACAATCCAATACAGAGAAGCAGAAATATCAAATGCATCCTTTTTAGATCATGATTCAATAAAATTGTAATAAGGTGTGATGGAATGATAGGTTAAAACTATTTGGAAATTAAGTAGTCTAATCCTAAAGAATGAGTAGCTCTGACAACTAATCATAGAAACAATCAGTATCTTCATCAAAAAGAATGACAATAATGAGACAATATACCAAAACTTATGGCTTCAGCCAAAGCAGTTCTAAGGGGAAATTTTAGATCTCTAAATTTTTACATGAATAAAATAGAGAAAAGGGGAGATCAATAAATTTGGCATGAAACTAAAGAAGCTAGAAAAAGAAAAAAAAATTAAAATCCCCAATTTAATAACAAATTAGAAATTCTGAAAATCAAAGGAGAGATTAATAAAATTGAAAATAAGAAAACTATTAAATAATAAAGGAAACTAAGACATGGTTTTATGAAAAAAATAATAAAATAGATAAACCTTTGTCTATTTGGATTAAAAAAAAAGAAAACCAAATTACTAGTATCAAAAATAGAAAGGGTGAATTCACCATGAATAAAGATTCAATTAAAGCAATAATTAAGATTTATTTGCCAAACTATACCAATACATCTGCCAATCTAAGTGAAATGAATGTTTAGGAAAAAAAAAAAGTATGTTTACTCAGATTAAGAGAAAAGGAAATTAAATACTTAACCACATTATATGTGCATGCCCTTTGACCCCAAAATAGCACTTCTAGGGCTATATTCCAAAGAGATCATACAAATGGGAAAAGGACCCACATGTACAAAAATATTTACAGCAGCTCTTTTTGTGGTGGCAAAGAATTGGAAATTGAGAGGACGCCCATCAGTTGGGGAATGGCTGAACAAGTTGTGGTATGTGCATGTAATGGAATACAAATGTACTGTAAGAAATGATGAACAAGCTGACTTCAGAAAAACCTAGAAAAACTTGTATGGTCTGATGCTGAGTGAAGTGAGCAGAACCAAGAGAACATTGTACACAATAACAGCCACATTGTGTGATGACTAATATTGACAAACTTAACTCTTCCCAGCAATACGAGGATCTAAGACATCTCCAAAGGCCTCATGATGGAAAATGCTATCCACATCCAAAGAAAAGACTATGGCATTTGAATGCAGATCGAAGCATACTATTTGCTGTTTTTTTTCTTCTGTTGAGTTTTGTTTCCTCTTTCTTTTGGTTCCTCCTATTGGTTCTAATTCTTACTTACAACATCACTAATATGAAAATATGTTTAATAGGAATGTATATGTATAACTTATATCAGACTGTGTGTCATCTTGGGGAGGGTGGTGGGGTAGAAGGGGGAGAAAAATTTTAAACTCAAAAGCATATGGAAGTGATTGTTGATAAATCAAAATAAATTAATTTTAAAAATAACTACATTTTAGAAAAAGACATTGAAGAAACCATCAATGTACTCCCTAAATAAACATCACCAGGACCAGATGGATTTCCAAGAGAATTCTAACAAACATGTAACAAACAATTAATTCTAATACTATACAAATTATTTGGAAAAATAGGTGAAGAAACAGTCCTTCCAAATTCCTTTTATGATACAAATGTGGTGCTAATAGCTAAAACGGTAAGAGTCAAAACAGAAAAAGAAAATTATAGACTAGTTTCCCTAACGAACATTGATGCATGAATTTTAAATAACATATTAGCAAAGAGATTACAGTAACTTCTCATGCGGATACTACACTATGACCAGGTGATATTTAAACTAGAAATGCAGGGATGGTTTAATATTAGGAAAATTATCAGCATAATTGAGCATATCAACAACAAAACTAACAGAAACCTTATGATCATGTCAATTGATGCATAAAAAGCTTTTGATAAAATATAGCTCCCATTCCTAGTAAGAACACCAAAAAGCATTAGAATAAATGGACTTTTCCTTCAAATGATGATAGTATCTACCTAAAATCATCAGTAAGCATTATATATAATGGGGATAAGCTAGAAGCATCCCCAGTAAGTTCAGGGGTTAAACAAGAATGCCCATTTTCACTACTATTATTCAATATTGTGCTATAAATGTTAGCATTAGCAACAAGAGAAGAAAAAGAAGTTGAAAGAATTAGAATAGTCTATGAGGGAACAAAACTATCACTCTTTGCAGATGATATGATGTTATACTTAGAGAATCCTAGAGAATCAACTGAAAAACTAATTGAAACAATTAACTTTAGCAAATTTGCAGGATATAAAATAAACCCAGATAAATTATTAGATTCCTATATATTACCAAGAAAGCACAGCAGTAAGGTAGAGAAAGAGAAATTCCCTTTAAAATAACTATAAACAATAGAAACTGTTTGGCAGTCTACCTGCCAAGAAATGGCCAGCAACTATATGAACACAATTACAAAACAATTTTCACACAAATGAAGTCAGGTCTAAATAATTGGAAAAATATTAATTGCTCATTGGTATGCTCAGCTAATATAACAAATGTGATAATTCTACCTGAAGTAATTTACTTATTTATTTCAATATCAATCAAGCTACCAAAAATTATTTGAAAGAACTAGAATTGAATGCAGAGCCTGGAGCCAGGAAGACCTGAGTTTCAATTCAGTTTCAGATACTTCCTAGTTATGTGACCCTGAGCAATTCACTTAACTTCTGTTTGCCTTAATGCACTGGAGAAGGAAATGGGAAGCCACTCCAGTGTACAATGTACAATCTGTGCACAAAAACATTTATAGTAGCTCTTTTCTGTAGTTGTAGAACTGGAAATTTAGGGGAGGCCCATAATTTGGGGACAAGCTGTGGTAGTTAATTGTGATAGTATATTATTGTGCTATTAGAAATGATGTTAGATGCTCACAGGAAAAAAAAAAACCTTGAAAGACTTACATGAACAGGTGCAAAGTGAAATAAGTAGAATTAGGAGAAAATTGTACATAGTAACAGCAATATTGTAAGATGATCAACTATGAAAGACTTAGCTGTCTTGAGCAACACAATAATCCATGACAACTCTGGAGGACTTATGATGAAATAATCTCCAGAGAAGGAATTGATGGTGGCTGAATACAGATTGAATCATACATGTTTTACTTTATTTTTCTTATTGTTGTTTTTTTATATATGTTTTCTTTTACAACATGAGTAATATGGAAATATGTTTTACATGACTATACATGTATAACCTATATTAAATAGGGTGGAGGAGAAATTGGAACTCAAAATTTGAAAAAAAACAAATGTTCAAAATTGTTTTTACATGTAACTGGGGAAAACAAAATATTAAATATAATAAATTTGCATTTTACTGAAAAAAAGTGGAGAGAAGGATCAAACCAGGAAAGACATCATGAACTCAGGAAAATAAGCTGGAAATTATTAAAAATGGGAAAAGGAGCCACATCAAGCAAGGCAGCAGGAGATCCTAAAATAGATCTGAAGCCAGCACTCTGAAATGGGGGTGGGGAGATAATATTAGCAAGTATTAGATCCAGTTACTAGGGACATGAATCCAGGCCCTTTCACTGGAATGTGAGAACAGAAACAGAGATAGGACCAGACAAAATAGATCATTGTGTAAGATCTGTAATTGACCCCTAGGAGTCTGAATGGGCCTTCAGGATTTGGAAATTGAATCAGCAACTAATGTAGAGGATAGAGTCTAATGGCAGCCACTGCACATGGATTAATAAAGGCATCCAGACTACAAAGGGGGCAGGACCAAACAAGGCTTACATAACCTATATAAAGGATTCAGAAGTGACTGGCCTGGGCACAAAATCCCAATCAAGAATCAGAGCTGGAAAAAAAATAAACAGAAGAAAACATCAAACTCAATTTTAAAAATGTCATTGGGTTGAGAACTCCATGAGTAATCTGAAGAAGAGAGTAATCTGACAAATATGAGCAAAACCTCATAAAAATAGTTTTGCCACAAGGTCTAGAAGAGTGGTGGGAAAGGAAATAAGAGATGAAAATTAAAATTGGAAATAAAATTGGAGTTTTGGAAGAAAAATAATAAAAGTAAAATAGTTTAAAACATAAGATATAAAACCTTACCCAAGTGGTTAACTCCCTAAGAATAGAATCTGATATATAAAACACAGTAACTTCATGAGAAAAATGGTATTAGAATAAATCAAAAGATTGAAAGTTTCTTTGTAAGTAAAATAGTTACTTTAAAAATTATTTAGAAAACAGGTAAAGCAAAGGTAATTTAAAAATCAGATATACAAACA
This sequence comes from Vombatus ursinus, assembly GCF_900497805.2. Classification (NCBI taxonomy): domain Eukaryota; kingdom Metazoa; phylum Chordata; class Mammalia; order Diprotodontia; family Vombatidae; genus Vombatus; species Vombatus ursinus. Next base: position 10,050,479 of record NW_020954583.1, read on the forward strand.
AAATCTATTGAACATTAAAAAATATTTCCAATACTACAAGATCTACTTATAGATTTTTGTAATATATGATTAAATTAGAAAATAGGAAAAAAAGGAGAAAAAATGTTAAATTCTGTAATTCAATTGAAGGAATAAAAAGACAAAGCTCTAAATTGAAATAGTGAGAAAAAGTGGAAAGGTAGAAGTCATAGAGCTACCAGACCTCAGAATACACTTCAAAACAATAACCATCAAAATTTATTTGTTATTTGTTAAAAAAAGAAAAGTTAATCAGTAGAACAGACTGGGTCCAAAAATCTAAAAGAATTGCAACATTATAGTATATTTAATAAACCCAAGGACTGCTCTTACTAAATACTCAGTATTTGACTAAAACTGATTAAAAGCTAATAAGCAAAATGTCAGCAATTAGATTTACTTCAGCATTTCACACTACACATCACAATCAGCTCACAATGAACATAATGTTCTAGACATAAAATAGAAAATTACATGCAAATTAGAGGAAAAGGAAAGAAATACTTCTCCCAAATATGGTTAAAGAAATAATTCTTTAGAAAGATAGAAAGCTCTCAGGAAATAAAAGGGGCATTTGTGATACATAAAATTGAAAAGTTGATCTACAAGAAAATCAATGTAGTTAGAAAAGAAACAGTTAACTAGGAAAAAATATCTGTGGGATTTTTTTTTTTGGTAAAGGTATGACAATGAAATCTATAGGAAAATGATATAAATATATATGATATAAATATATACTATCAAGACATTTCCCAAGGTATGATTCATTAGTTGAAGGATATAAATCAGCAGATTTCAAAAAAGTAACTCCAACCTATCAATTACTATATAGAAAAATGCTCTAAATCAATAATACTAGGTTATATTCAAATTACAATAACTATGAGTTTCCATTTCATACTTATTAGATGGGCAGAGAGGTCAAAAATGGAAAATGATCACATTTGGATGGGCCATGAGAAAACAAATACACTAATATAATCTTTGTAGAGCTGTAATATGATCCAGCTATTCTGGAAAATAATTTGAACCTCTACTCTAAAAGTCCCTAAACTACACATCTTTTTATCCAGTAGTAACACTAAGTTTATACTTCAAAAGGATGAGAGAAAAGACTTACTCATGCAAAATATTTAGAACAGCATTTTTGTTGTTGTAGCAAAGAATTGGAAATAAGGTAGTGACCATAAATTGGGGAATGACCCAACAAATTATTTTACATTAATTTACTGATATATGATTATACCATATATTACATTAATTTAATGGTATATGATTCTATCATAAGAAATAATGAACAAGGTGGATTTAGAGAAACCTAAAAAGATGGTTATGAACTGATATAGAATGAAAGGGACAAAACCAGTAGTCAGACTATAAACATTTATTAAGTACCTACTGGGTATCAGGTGGAGACAACCAAGGGCTTCAGTGAATAGAGTACAGGGCCTGGAGTCAGGAAGACCTGATTTTCAATTCAGTTTCAGATATTTCCTAGTTATGTGGCCCTGAGCAACTCATTCAACCTCTGTTTACCTTAATGCACTGGAGAAGGCAATGGAAAGCCATTCCACTACCTTTGCCAAAACTCCATAGACAGCATGGTCCATGGGATCATAAAAAGTTAGACATGACTGAATGACTGAACAACAAACATATCAGACAGTGTAGTAAGCATTGGAGAGACAAAAAAAGAGCAATAAGAACCCTATTTTCAAGGTGCTCACAATCCAATGGAGGAAGAATCAAAAGAATGGGAATTAGAAAGGTGAAAGAAAGAAGGTGGATGGTGAGGGAGAGAGAAAATCAAGGAGACAGCAATGCAGGAGTGAAAGAGCACACATAGGGCAGAGATCAGTGTGGGGAAAAAGAGGAAATCAGAATGATGGGGAAGAGAAGGTCCATTGTGAGGGAGGAGATCAAGTAGGAGGATGCAGGCAGAAGGAAGGAAGGAAAAACATTATACAATAACAAAAACAATGTAAGAATAAAATAATTGGGAAAGACTTAGGAATTGTGATTAACACAATTACTAATTTACAATCTGGACCAACTTGTTCAGAAGATAAATTTCCTGCATTTCTTGACAGAAAGGCAAGGGACAGGAGGTACAGAATAAGACATACATTTTCAGACACAAGTGAAGACTATTATTTTTCTTTGTGGAGAGGAAGAAAGTTTTATAGGAGTTGTCATGTAGTGAATCTGATACAAAACAAGGAGAAAAAAAGAAAGTTTCAGTGAACCATAGAAAAATGAGAAGAGAGAAGAAGGAAGATAAGAAAAGGACATAGAAAAGGAGCATGTATTGGAAACATAATAACAAATTTGAATTATTACAAAATAAAACAAAAAAATATAATTGGGGAGATAGGCAGAACTGTAGAAAAAATAAGTTCACAGTTTCATATATAGTATTCATTTTTGTTGTTTTTAATTTATATATTGAAATATCCCTGTTTGTTAATTTTATAAGTTTATAATCTTTTAAAGAAAATGAGTATTTGACAGAATCAAAAGAAGTGGGTTAGAGTTCTCCAACTGTTAGTGACCTTTGACAAATAACTAAACTATGAAACTCAGTTTCTTGATCTCTTAAATAAGGATAATATTATTTATGCTACTTACTTAATAGGTTTTGTGACAAAAATGCTTTTTTAAAAAACTCAAAATACTATATAAATGTATTATTCTATATAGGATATGATTTATGCCTTAATTATTTCAATTTATATTAGTCCAAATCAGGATCTTAATGATTTCCATGTTTATTGTTAATGAGTTAATAATAATAATAACCTCTCTGCCACATATTTAGGAATTTGTCCTTTCCTCTCATTCTCAAACTCCATGTCCAATAAAAAAATTTATATTTATTCTTATCACTGTTACTCGTCACTGTAAAGAAGTTATGTCTATTAGCTGAAACAAGTAATGAATTAATAGAAGTTTTCACTTTCTAGTGAATTTTGGAGAGCATTACACAAATGAAATATTAATGAGGGGCAGAGTGGACTAAAAACACCACCATTTTTCTCGCTACTCTTTTGTTTACAGTGAAAGATTTGGTGTAAAGATTATTTTTTTAATTTTTAAGAAAAGTATTTCGTGTTAATATGTTCTATTGTTTTAAAGGCAGAATTGTTCTAAGAAGATTTTGCAGTAGCACAGTCATTGTTTTTAATTATTTTGGTTAGTAGTTCTGACATATCAATAAATTGAAGATGATTAGCTTGGCAGCAGTAACAATAGAGATTTTTTTGAATGTTCGTTTTACCAAATGCGTAGAAACAATCTTGTATGGTTTATAAATGTGTTTTGAAGGTTCAATATATATGGTAACACTTGGACTCATTATTTTTTTTAATTGACAAGTGGTTAAAAATATGGGACTTCTGAGGGACAGGATGGCAAAGTAAGTAATAAAGTTGCTCTCACTCTACATTATTGAATTCTAAAAGCCCAGAAAATATCACCCAAGAAAAAAATCTGGAACAGGTAAACCAGCAGAAAGATAGGATGCAGCACTCTTTTAAACTGGGAAGCTTGAGGAATTAATGGGAAAGGTGTCTTTTGCTCTGGTGGCAGGGGAGCAGTACAGGACAAGAGGCATCCTGTCAAGCCAGGGGCAAGCTGCATGGCAAACCAGTAGGGGATCCTGAGCCCCAGGGTGGTGGAACAGGCAAGCACCAACATCAGGACCCCCTGAATGCCTTGGCACAGGCAGGGGAACCAGTAGATACCAACAACCAAACCTCCAAGTGCTTCAGCACAACTTCAGGTAGCACAGGTCCAGGTAAGAAGGAATCCTCCAGCAGCCAAACATTCTGATGCTTCAGAGCAGCCATCCTCCAGGGGCCAGACTTCCTTCCATCCTAAGAGCCTAAGTATTGCTGACCCCAGCTCACCACCACCTAAGCTGCCAGCGGATGAGGTCCCAGTACAAAAAGCCAGTGACCAGATCCTGGGCTTCCATAACAAGAAGTTTAGGTCAGTGGCCCCTGTGCTCCAGAAGGAAAACCAAACTTTAAAGGCCAGGAAATGGGTAAGCATCATGAGAAAAAAAAAACAGAAATGGAAATGAACATATATTCTTGATATGGGGAAAGGCAAGATCAAAACAAATTCAGAAGAGGACATTTTCAATATACCCACAACTGAAACCTCAAAGGGGAATATAAACTGGTCTCAAGCCCCAAAAGCCTCCTTGGAAGTGCTCAGAAAGAATTTTAGAAGTCAAATAAGAAAGGTAGGAGAAAAATGGGAAAAGAAATGCAAGAGAGACTTAATAGCTTGGGAAAGGATGGACAAAAATTGACTGTAGAAAACAAGTCCTTTAAAATGCAATTGGACAAATGGAAATAAATACACTGAAGAAAACAACTCTTTAAAAAGTAAAATTAGGAATTTTGGGGTCAGAGCCAAGATGGCAGAGTAAAATTGGTGACTTGCTTGAGCTCTCCACTAAACCACTCCAAATACCTGTAAAAATAGCTCTAAACAAATTCTAAAGAGCAGAACCCATAAAAAGACAGAGTGAAACAAATTTCCAGTCCCAGACAACATGGATGGTTGATCAGAAAGGTATATCATGCCAGGTGGGGAGAGGAATATAGTTTGGTGGGGGCTCACAGGTAAAACAGGTCTCAGCAAACTTGGAGCAGCCCTCAAGGGACTGAATCACTGGCAGCTGTGGCAGTTTCCAGATTTCTCAATGCACAAACACCAAAGACAACTTAGATGGTCAATAGGAAAAGTCTGTGACTGTGGTGAAAGAGAAGCTCTGTCCCAGCCCCAGAATTGGCTGCTTTCTGAGCTTCCCACCCACAGACTAAGGAGGAATCAAGTGGCTAATAAGAGGGGAATTGTAGGGATTTCTTTGCTGCTGCAAAATTCTCTTGCTTTGCCCATGCCTGGATCTGGGTCACAGTTCTGGGTGGTAGTCCTGGGGAGAGGAGGAGTACTGGCATGGTGGAGTTTGTAGCGGCAGTGGAGAGGGAATCCTTACAATTACAAGGCAGAAAAGAGTGTTTGTGTTCACTCATAGACCAGAGCATAGGCCAGGAAAGGACTATAACCACCTCTCCCCTTATCATACCACCTTGAAAGACCTGAAAATTTACAGGTCCCTAGAAGTATCTCTGAAAACACTTGTACAAAACCCCCAAAACTTGGGACAGTACATTCTCCACATTACAAGCAGACCCTTACCTTAACAAAGAGTTTAAAACTCAAGTAATTGGCTAGGATCATGAACAAAGCCAGAAAAAAATGTCAGACCATGAAATCTTTCTTTTGTGACAAAGAAGATCAAAACACACAAGCAGAAGAAGACAACAAAGTCAAAGCTCCTACATCCAAAGCCTCCAAGAAAAATATGAATAGGTCCCAGGTCATGGAAGAGCTCAGAAAGGATTTTGAAAAGCAAGTAAGAGAAGTAGAGGGAAAACTGGGAAGAGAAATGAGAGTAATGCAAGACAATCATGAAAAACAAGTCAACAGCTTGCTAAAGGAGGCCCCCAAAATACTGAAGAAAATAACACCTTAAAAAATATCCTAACCAAAATAGAAAAAGAGGTCCAAAAAGCTAATGAGAAGAATGCCTTAAAAAGCAAAATTGGCCAAATGGAAAAGGAAATCCAAAGGCTTACTGAAGAAAATACTTTCTTAAAAATTAGAGTGGAACAATTGGAAGCTAGTGACTTCATGAGAAATCAAGACGCTGTAAAACAAAACCAAAAGAATGAAAAAATAGAAAACATAGAGAAATATCTCATTGGAAAAAAAAAGAAAACACAACTGACCTGGAAAATAGATCCAGGAGAGAGAATTTAAAAATTGTTGGACTATCTGAAAGTCATGATCAAAAAAAACAGCCTAGACATTATCTTTGAAGAAATTATGGAAGAAAACTGCCCTGATATTTTAGAACCAGAGGGCAAAATAGAAATAGAAAGAATCCACCAATCACCTCCTGAAAGAGATCCCCAAAGGAAATCTCCTAGGAATATTGTAACCAAATTCCAGAGTTCCCAGGTCAAGGAGAAAATATTGCAAGCAGCCAGAAAGAAACAATTCAAGTATTATGGAAACACGATCAGGATAACACAGGATTTAGTAGCTTCTACATTAAGGGACCACAGGGCTTGGAATACAATATTCCCAGAGGTCAAAGGAGATAAGATTAAAACCAAGAATCACCTACCCAGCAAAACTCAGTATAATCCTTCAGGGGGAAAGTCATCATTCAGTGAAATAGGGGATTTTCAAGCATTCTTGATGAAAAGACCAGAGCTGAATAGAAAATTTGACTTTCAGATACAAGACTCAAGGAAAACTTGAAGAGGTAAACAGGAAAGAGGAATCACAAGGGGCTAATTAAGTTTGAATAATTTACATTCTTGCATGGAAAGATGATATTTGTAACTCATGAGACCTTTGTCAGTATCAGGATAGTTAGAGGGAAAAATTATATGTATGTATATATAGATAGATAGATAGATAGATAGATAGATAGATAGATAGATAGATAGATAGATAGATAGATAGAGGGCACAGGGTAAGTTGAAGATGAAGTGGTGATATCTGGAGAATAAAATTAAGGGGTAAAGGAGGATCATGCTGGGAGAAGGAAAAATGGAGAGGTAGAATGGGGTAAATTATCTCACATAAAACAGACTAGAAAAGGTTTTACAGTGGAGGGGAAATGGGGGAAGGTGAGAGGGACTGAGTGAATCTTATTCTCATAGGATTTGGCTTAAGGAGGAAATAATATACACACTCGATTGGGCATGGAAATCTATCTTACCCTACAGGGAAATGGGGGGGGAGACAAGGAATCAGATGGATGATAGAGAGAAGGGCAGATTGGGGAGGGGGTAATCAGAAGCAAACACTTCTAAGAAGAGACAGGGTCAAAAGAGAGAATAGAATAAATGGAGGGCAGGATAGGATGAAGGGAAATATACTTAGTTTTTCACAATGCTGTGAAAGTGTTTTGCGTGACTACACATGTATAATCTTTATCAGTTGCTTGCCTTCACAATGAGGGTGGGTGGGGAAGGAGGAAGGGAGAATATTTGGAACCCAAAGTTTTAAAAACAGATGTTAAAAAATGTTTTCACATGCAAATGGGGACTAAGATATACAGGAAATGGGGTACAGAAATCTACCCTGCCCTACAGGAAAATTGAAGGGGAAGGGGATAAGAGAAGGGAGGGGGAGATAAAAGGAGGGCAGATTAGGAAAAGGGATATTCAGAATGAATGCCATTTTGGGGTGGGAGAGGGATGAGATGGGGAGAAAATATGGAACTCAAAATCTTGTTGATGTGAATGTTGAAAACAAAAAATAAATAAATTAATAAAAAATAAAGAAAAAAATAAAAAAGGAAAACTAGCCAAATGGAAAAGGAGGCATAAAAATTTACTGAAGAGAACTCCTTAAAAAGTAAAATGGGCCAAATGGAAAGAGAAGTACGAAGGCCAATTGAAGAAAACAAGTTGTTTAAAAAATTAGAACTGGGCAAGTGGAAGCTAATGACTCTATGAGATAGCATGAATTAGTCAAACAAAATCAAAAAATGAAAAAAATAGCAGAAAATGTAAAATACCTTATTGGAAAAATAACTGACCTGGAAAATTGATTCAGGAGAGACATTTTAAGAATTATTGGGCTACCTGAAAGTCATGATAAAAAAAGACCTTGGACAACATCTTTCAAGAAATCATCAAGGAAAACCATCTTTAAGTCCCAGAACCAAAGGGTAAAAAGCTAACTGAAAGAATCCACCGTTAACCCCCTCAAAGAGAACCCAAATTGAAAACTCCAAGGAATATTGCAGCTAAATTCCAGAATTATGAGGTCAAGAAGAAAATACTGTTAGTCATGTTGTAAGGAAGAATCAAAACCAATAAAAGGAACCACAAGAAAGAGGAAACAAAACAAAACAAAAGAGAAAAAAGCAAATAGTATGCTTCAATCTGCGTTCAAATTCCATAGTTCTTTGTTTGGATGTGAATAGCATTTTCCATTATAAGAATTTTGGAAATGACTTAGATCCTTGCATTGCTGAGAAGAGCTAAGTCTGTCAAAGTTAGTTATTGGACAACATGGCTGTTACTGTGCACAACATTCACCTCGTTCTGCTCACTTCACTCAGCATCAGTTCATACAAGTCTTTCCAGGTTTTTCTGAAGTCTTTCTCCTCATCATTTCTTATAGTATTCCATTACATTCATGTACCACAACTTGTTCAGCCATTCCCCAACTGATGGGCATTTCCTCAATTTCCAGTTTTTGCCACCACAGAAAGAGCTGCTATAAATATTTTTGTACATGTGGGTCCTTTTCCCATTTATATGATCTCTTTGGGATACAGCCCTAGAAGTGCTATTGCAGCATCAAAGGGTATGAACACTTTTATAGCCATTTGGGCATAGTTCCAAATTGCTCTCCAAAATGGTTGGATTATTTCACAACTCTACCAACATCACATTAGTGTTCCAATTTTCCCACATCTTCTGGCAGAAAGACCTATTACATTAAAGGGAAAGAAGAGAGTGAGATTAGTATTTTTGAACCTTACTATCACTAGATTTGGCTCAAAGAGGGCATAACATACTAGGTATAAAAATCTACCTTACCCTCTAGGAAGTAAGAAGGAAAAGCAAAAGAAAATGGAGGGGTCTGATAGAAGGTAGGGCAGATTGATGGAGGTCTAGGTCAGAAGGGAAACACTAGTGAGGAGAGAAAGGGAGAAAGGGAGACCTACATGTACAAAAATATTTATAGCAGTTATTTCTATGGTGGCAAAGAATTGGAAATTGAGGGGATGCCCATCAATTGTGGAATGGCTAAACAAGTTGTGGTATATGAATGTAATGGAATACTATCATGCTATAAGAAATGATGAGCAAACAGACTTCAGAAAAACCTGGAAAGACTTGTATGGACTGATGATGAGTGAAGTGAGCAGAACCAGCAGGACATTGTGCACAGTAACAGCCTTGTTGTGCAATGACTAACTTTGATAGACTTAGCTCTTCTCAGCAATTCAAGGATCTAAGTCATTTCCAAAATTCTCATGATGGAAAATATTATCCACAACCAATCAAAGAACTATGGAGTTTGAATGCCAATTGAAGCATACCATTTGCCATTTTTTTTCCTTCTGCTTTATTTTGTTTCTTCCTTCCTGTGATTCCTTCTATTGTTTCTAATTCTTTACATCATGCCTGATGTGAAAATAGGTTAAATAGGAATGTATTTATCAGATTGCCTATATCAGATTGCACACTGTCTTGGAGAAGGTAGTAAGGAGGGAGGGGGAGAAAATTTAAAACTCAAATGCTAATGGAAATAAATGTTGAAAACTGACAATAAATTAATATTAAAAAAGAAAGGTGATGACAGGAATAGTTAAGAAGGCAGCAAGAGAAGAGTTAAGAAGTTAGCATGAGTAGTTAGCTCCCAAATTCCAGTGGCTGGAGAAATTCTGACATTCATTAGAAATTGCTTTAATTTGGGTATTACCCTTTAGTAATATTTGCAGTTTGAGGCAGGTTAAATCTCATAGGGGTGCTAGTTGTTCTATACTCCTATGTCTCATTTGATTGGGAGAAACAGGAAAGAAAACACAAGAACAGCATCAGTCTTGCTATTAGATTTTCCATTGATTAAATCATGAAGAAAACTGTTGAGGAAAGAGGTGACAGGATTTGTTTGCATTGCCCAGAGATGCACCCTGAGGGATATTACTGTGAATTCTGCTTTGCTATAAGAAACATTCAGAAATGATTGGATGAACCAGCAGCTTGTTGATTACTATTTAGTCAACCAGTTGTGCCCAACATTTGTGACCACATGTGGAGTTTTCTTTGCAAATATACTGGAATGGTTTGCCTTTTCCTTCTCTAGCTGATGTTATAGTTGAGGAAACTGAGGTAAACAAGGTTAAGTGACATGCCCAGGGTCACATAGCAAATGTCTGAGGTCAGATTTGCACTCAGGTCTTCCTGACTCCAGGACCAATACTGCATCCACTGCACTGTCTAGCTGTCCAGATTGTTGAGTAGAATTAAGTAATGTTTTCTTCTTTGCCCAGATATTCAACCACACTAATTGATTTTGTAATTATCTTGATTCAGGAAATTGCTTATCAGTACAAATATTAGAACCTGTCCCAGCACCTTTTAAGAGTAACTGTGAATTAAAAGAGATTGTTTTCAGATTAATAGTAAAACAGTAATGGATCTTCCCAGCAGAAGAGCAATAAGGTTTAGAACTGAAGTAGTTAGGAGAGGAGCACCCTCATATAGTGCAGATAAGGGGATCAAGGAGAGCTGCAGTCTCACTTGTGAGTTGCCATGTGTTTATAGATTGCCCTCAGTTATGAACCTCTGATAACTTTTTGTCTTTGCCCACTCTCTGCCAGTGATAGTATGTTCATTTGTGGAAGAGTGTGACCCCTGTTTATGTATGAATAATCATCTATTGACTGTTTCCTACGTTTTCTTTGTGTTTAATAACTAAGATGTATTGATTGCTATTGTTGTTTTATTTGTTTTATCATTAAGTAAATGTTGCTATGATTATAAATGATTGATTTTTACAAAAATAAGGACTCAGGACCTACAGTGATAAGTAAGAGTTATATATCCCTCTCTACAAGAGGGCCACTCCTTGGACTCCAAAAGAATTTGAGTTTTATCCACTTGGTGCTGGTCCTTCTCTAAGAATTCAGATCACTACCAAGAGAATAGATGGAAGAGAGGTGTACAGTTTGAATGTACCAGCCCAGATAGCAAATAAGTGGCCAAACTCTGTATGAAGGGCCACATTGTGTGTGGGTCCCAAGCTAGGCATGCTTATAACAGGTCTTATATTTTGAGGAGGCATCTATGTACTACTTACCCTATATTTGCATATAGAATATGTTTCACTTGGCTCCTACATACAGAGTACAAATTCTATTTCTGCATCTTTAAAAGATAAATGTAATGTTGTATGAATTGTAGTTTTTAATGGACTTGGCTGGAGAGAAACTGTGGAAGATAGTAAGTAAATGGAAAGGAATTCTTGAGAAGGGACTTTGTTTAGTATCTTGAGTGAACTGAATTGGAGCAACTGTATTTCCAGAAGTGAAGAAAAGTTATATGAAGGAGATTAGGAGCTTTGATATACAGAGATGAGCAACTGCTTATGGGGAAAGGTTTCTTGAAATTATCAAAATATCTAATATTTTAGAAGTATTGACTGCTAGATTATTTATAAGTTAAAAAGAGGTTGTAATTCCATGAATTTATATATCAAAATATTTCCTTGGAATAACTACAAGTTAAGGGTGATAAAATCAAATATGGGAATGACTCAAGTAGCAGGCTGAAGGGGGACTTATAAATGAGTGCAGTAGACTATAGTAACTTTGCTTTGTGAGCATTTGATTTTGTATTGTATTGTATTTAATGTTATTTTGAAGTTAATTATAAATGACAGGTTACCTGTCAACTAAGAAAAGTTCTTTCATAGAGATTATGATAAAGTTACAGTTCCTCTAATTATTTAGTTATACTTTGTTTTTTATAGTCTACATTTAAAGGGAGAGTCAGCATATTCTAATGGATAAAAAGTGACTTTGGAATCAATATGCATTCAAGTTATGCACACTAAGTGGTTGACAATGAGCAAGGTACTTAACCTCTCACAGATGGAGTTGTAAGCTTACTCTGGAGTGAGGTACAAATTCTATTACAATAGTACAATAGTCTGTAATTATCACTATTGTGATACAAGGTTAAGCAGACCATTCCAACCTGTAAGTCCTTTTGGAGTCCTATTCTGAAATTAACATATTAGCTACATTCCCCCAGTTGTTTTTTTTTTCTTTCTCAAGATCATTAACAATGACATCCTCCAGATCATTGATAGAGACATTGAAAAGGAAAGTGCTAAATATATGACTATAGAACATCATCAGTGACTTCAGTTGAGGTAACATAAACTCATCAATCAACACTGTTTGACCCTACTTGGTCAGTTATAATCTATCTAACTGTATTACCATAAAGACCATAATTCTGCATTTTGTCCACAGGGATATCAAAAGAAACTGTCATATATCTCAATGCTTCAATGTACCCATGAGTACTACACATAAAGCATTCTGCAATCTAATCATACCTTTTCATTCTGTATGATTCTTATATTTTTGCAAATAAATCATCTAGACAACATACTGGATTGGTTCCTCTGTTTTCAATATATTTTGTAGATCGTAGTCTACCTCTTAACTATTCCTCTTAACTATTAGAAGTGTCTACCTCTTAACTATTCCTCTCATTCCATGGCTGTCTCATTGTCTTCTCCAGTCACAAATGTCCATTATTCCATATTTTATGACATTTTGGAGGCACAAATCATCATTAACCAAATGTTGCAATCTACTTACACTAATTTTCCATTTCCTTGGCATTATCTACCACAGTGATTCTTCTAAAATTCCTTTGAGTGAAAACAGAATTGATTGAAGAGGTCCTGATGTATTTTTGGCCTTGATGTGATCAGCCCAAGTCATCTATAAATAGGAGTATCTTAATTGTCAAATGGTAAAAATTATACATGAAAATGGTAAAAATCATATTGGAAAGACTGTATATAGATTATCCTCAAGGATTTTTACAGAGATAAGAAGGGAAGCATAAATTCTAATAGCCACTAATGTTTTCTAGTTTATTTAACAAATCATAGCAGCTTAGAAATAGGAAATAGGGACTAGACGTGCTTTTCTTGATATAAAGAATTCCTTACATATGGAAACTCCCTCTCACAATGCTAGTCATGACCCTTTTGGAAATCTATACTTTTTAGAAACTTTGCCTAGTACACAGATAAGCCAAGTGATTTGTCAAATGCCGCATGGCCAGGATGTGTCAGAAGCAGAACTAGAATGCAGGCTTCTTTGGGTTGAGGTTAGTGTTCAATATACTATATTATACAGGATAGTTTCCATTGTTTTGCTATTTTCTACTTTTTAAATGTCTTGGAAATCAATCAAGATTGTTTTAAAAAACTATGACACATCTAGTATAGATTTATCGTGTTCTGGTCAAGTCTAGCCACTCTTTTTATGATATGATTGGTCATCATTTGCTTCCTATCCATCTTGACCTCACTCCAGAGTAAGCTTACAACTCCATCTGTGAGAGGTTAAGTACCTTGCTCATTGTCAACCACTTAGTGTGCATAACTTGAATGCATATTGATTCCAAAGTCACTTTTTATCCATTAGAATATGCTGACTCTCCCTTTAAATGTAGACTATAAAAAATAAAGTATAACTAAATTATCAGAGGAACTGTAACTTTATCATAATCTCTATGAAAGAACTTTTCTTAGTTGACAGGTAACCTGTCATTTATAATTAACTTCAAAATAACATTAAAACAGACCAGTTTTCCATGTGATATGATTTGTCTTTTCTTGTGTCCTCCCTTAAATGTCTCTCATTGTGCCTTATCATTATTGACACATCCTATTTTAATCTCATTCCCTACTGTGTTTTTTATTTCTTTTGCCAGTTGAACTTATTTCCTTACATTGTAATTTGGTTTAATTGAACAACATTTCCTTAATTAAGAAATAATTAAACTCAGATTCCACTTCTAAATATCCACTTCTTACCTCCTCTCTTACTTCACTAACTAACTGAATCAAGAAAACAATCTGTTGGAACAGCTGTATGAGTGAGTGATAAAATATATTTTTGTATTTAGAAGCTAAACTTTTTAACCATTATAAGTTATTTGACTGTAGTAGATTCCCAGAAGGATGTTTTCTTTCATGACCTTATCTATTTTATATCTCTGGAAGAAATAAGAGATCTTATCCACCACTCTGCAAGCCCTCATTTGCATACTGTCAGCATTCCTTATTGACTTTAGAAAATCAGTAAAAGGAAGACAGAGAAATACAAATTAACAAAATGAAAAATTAAAATGAAAAATAAGGTCAAGATGGCTAAGAAATCAGAGATATAAGATTTCTAGATAAAGTAGTATTAAAAAAAGAAAATTTAAAAGCTATTAAAGAATTTGTAAGTGAAAGCTATGTTTTTTAAAGGAATAACATATGGGAGCTAGAAATTCTATATTTTTTTCTGCATCAAATCTAATATTATTGTCCAATTAGGGAAAGGGATGAATGTCAAATCAAGTGTATTGCCTTTTTATAGAGTTTAAGATGACTAAATTAATGAAGTGGAGTGAACTTTTATAGCATATCTTTTTCTACTTATATGTAAATTAATTCCTTAAGATGTTGTATTCAATACTCAAAACGCAAAGTTGCAGTAAATTATATATTTATTCTATCTACTGAGACTGTTAGGGGGTCAAGGATCTTAGGTTTCATTTAATAAAATTTTCTAGTATAGACACAAGGGATTAGTGGTTACAGAGAAAACAGTTTTCATTTCTTTGCTTTTGTAGCTTTATATGGATCCTGATTAGAGGAAGCCAATTTCAACAAGTTCTAAAGGAATATCTTAAAGACGCAGTTTTAAAAAGAAAATGTTTACTGATTCATAAGTAGTCTCCATTGAATAGAATATCACCTTCACTCAGACTGTCATCTCTAACTTCATAATGCTCAATTTATAGGGTAGTTCTCTTAATAGGTATGGCATAAGCTTTCTCACTAAAGGCATCTAAAATACAACATATAAATTTGGAAATTATGTAACAGAGTAATGTCCTTATAAGTGAAATTAGCAAGATTTATTATAATCTCAACCTTGGTCTTTAAAAAGATGCTTTGATTATTTTTTTGTTTTTGCTTTTGCTATTTGTTTAAAATTTCAACAAAGCATGAAGTAAAATCATATCCTCAAATATTCCTTTCATCATAATGCTATTTTGCTTAAAACTCCCTTTTATTCTGATTATCCTAGTCAGGAAGTTGGAAGTACATTCATTTGGAGAAGAGCTATGCTCAGAATTTTGTTCTAATAGGACCCCCAAATAACAATAAGATATATAGCAATGTAAATGAAGAAGAAATCATTGCATCTTCCCTTTCCATTCACTAAGCTTTCAGTCAGTATCAAAAATAGTCAAGAACAGAAAGATAGTCAACTAAAGCAATTACTAGCTGGCTAAAGACTAATTGACAAGTTAGGAAGGCAACAGCAGAGATCACTTTCACTATCTTTACTCTTGCAACAAAAACAATGTCCATAGATTATTCTAGAGGTAAAAAGTGTCCCCTGCTGCTCCAAAAATGCTAGTGGCCAAATACTAATGAATCCTCAGACTATGTAGAGTTTCCCTTACTAATTCCTAAGAACTGTGCAAAGGCAGGGGAGTAAATTTCTAACTGGGGTAAAGGCATGCCCAAATGGAGCAAATTATCCTCAGGGGGATCATAAATGGTATACTACTTTAAATATATACAATATTGACTCAGGTATATATTTATATACATACATACACACATACTCAGGTATATATTTATATACAGACATACACACATATATGTATACATATATAATGTATTCATCTACATAATGTAAATATGTTGAATTTTCCTGGACAATCTTCACCTATTGATTTGATTTTAGTATTGTTATGATATGTAAATTAAATTTAAATACATAAATTAAAATTTGCAACCATTCCAAATTTGCCTATGATTTTTTTTAAAATGGCATGACACTTATTTATTTATTTAGTATAAAATCTGCACTTTCTTTCACATAGGGGATTCCTAGAGATGAAACAACGTCTACTAATGCTCATCAGCACATTCTCTACAATGGAGGAAACAGAGGCATAAGTGACTTGCCCAGGATCACATGGCCAGTTTACAACTTAGTTTCTATTGATATGTTCTACATTTATAATAAGCTATCACAATGACATGGTTCCCTGTTTTTAAACAAGGGGGAAAGAGACAAGAATAATCAAAACATAACATTTATTCATTAAAAGGTAAAAGTAGGAAAAAATTTTTTAAAAATACTTAAAAAGTAGAATTGACTAAAAAGAAAAGTAGAAACAAAAATTCACCAAAGAAAATAACCCCTTAAGAAATAGAATTGACAAAATGGATAAAGAGGCACAAAAGCTCACTGAAGAAAATAATTCCTTTAAAATTAGAATTGGACAAGTGGAAGCTAATGACTCCAGGAGACATCAAGAAACAATAAAATGAAGTCAAAAGAATGAAAAAAAATGGAATAGAAGGTGACATATCTCCTTAGAAAAAACAACTGAAATGGAAAATAGATTGAAGAGAGATATTTTTTAAAATTTTGGACTACCAAAAGTCACAATAAAAAAAAAAAGACTAGACATTATCTTTCAAGACATTATCAAGGAAAACTGCCCTGACATCCTTGAACCAGAGGATAAAATAGAAATTGAAAGAATCCAGTAATCACCACCTGAAAGAGATCCAAAAATAAGAAGTTCCAATAACATTATGGTCAAATAGCAGAGTTTGCAGGTCAACGAAAATATATTGCACGCATCCAAAAAGAGTTAAGTATCATGGAGCCACAGTCACGATAACACAAGGTTTAGCAGCTTCTACAGTAAATATTTGGAAGACTTGACAGACTACATTACAGAGGGCAAAGGAACAAGGATTACCACCAAGAATCACCTATGTAACAAAACTGAGCACAATCCTTTAAGGCAAAAATGGACATTTAATGAAATTGAGGACTTTTAAGCACTCCTTATGACAAGACAACAGCTGCAGAGAAAATCTGACTTTCAAATGCAAAACTCAAGAGAAGTATAAAAAAATAAACAGAAAAGAAAATTCATAAGGGATTCAATAAGGTTATATTGTTTACAATCCTACATGGGAAGATAATATTTGCAACTCCTAAGAACTTGATAATTATTAGGGAAGTTAGAAAGAGTATACATATGTAGAAGGAATGGGTGTAAGTTCACTATTATGGGATGATATCTAAAATAATAAAATTAAGGGATGAGAAAAAAAAAGATGCACTGGGAGAAGGGGGAAATGAGAGATAAAAGGGGGTAAATATTCTCACAAAAATGAGGTATAAAAGAATTTTAGGGTGGAAGGGAAAATGGGGGAGGGTTACAGGCAATGCTGGAAACTACTCTCATTGGAATTGGCTCAAAAAGAATAAAATACATATTCATTTGAGTATAGAAATCTATCTCACACTAAAAGGAAGTAAGATAGAAGGGAGAAACAAAGGGAGCACTGATAGAAGAGAGGGCAAATTGGGGGAGGTGGTTGTCAGAAACATGTCCATGCCAGGGGAATACAGATCCCACTAATTTGGAAAGGCTTTAATTTGAATCCATTGATAGATTATGTGCTTACTGTCAAAAAAACAATCTAAGTTCTGAGGCTTATCATCAGAAATTTGGCCGCTAGGTGAGGGGTTATTTTGACACTAGCAACTGATAAGGGGCACCTAGCACGGAAGGCATATAGGGCTCTCAATCCACATTGGTGGCAGAAGTACTCATAATTTTAAATCAGAGCTATTTTGAAATTTTGAGATAAATCTTTAGTATAATACTCCACACATGATATATGTTCAGGAAATATATTATCTGACTGAATATGTATATACTTCAATATATAGTTGTATTGAAAAATGATTTACAGTGTTTATGGAACCATTGATTCATAGACCTAGGAGAGAATTTTACAATTACCTAGTTCAACAATTTTACCAAAATGTTTAGGACAATGAAAGTCAAAGAAGCCCAATTACTTATCTAAGGCCGTAGGATGACTTAGTGTCAATTTAAACTAGCATCCAAGTATTTTCATTCCCAATCCATGATCTTTCCATTATATCACTGGTGATGCAAAAGAGCAAGATTCTCTTCAGTTTATATCATCCATATGCAGGGAAAGCAGCTACTGTCAATTTGGGGAAACAAATATTAGATAGATGAATGATGTCATTTGATATAGTCAAATGATTTGTGTGTGTATGAACAATTATAATGAGATTAAGGTTGGTTAAAATAGAGAATGGGGAAGCCATGCACTCTAATAAATTGAGAGCTCATTTAATAAAGAGAGAGCTCAACAATCAAACTACCAAAATTATTTTGTAATGGCAGAAAAAACAATAACAAAATTCATCTGGAACAAAAAAAAGGTCCAGAATATCAAGAGAATTAATAAAAAGAAATGTAAGGAAAGGTGGCCTAGCTGTACCAGATCTTAAATTGCATTATAAAGCAGCAATCATCAAAACTACTTGGTACTGGCTAAGAAATAGAGTGGTAGATCGGTGGAATAGGTTAGGTACACAAGATACAATAGCCAATGACTATAATAATCTACTGTTTGATAAACCAATAGATTCCAGCTTCTGGTGTAACAACTCATTATTTAACAAAAACTGCTGGGAAAACTGGAAAACAGTATGGCAGAAACTTGGCATAGACAAACATCTTAAACCACATACCAAGATAAAGTCAAAATGGATACACAATTTAGATATAAAAGCTGATTCTATAAGCAAACTAGGAGAACAAGGACAAGTTTACCTGTCAGATTTATGGAGAAGGTAAGAATTTATGACAAACAAGAGGTGGAGAACATTATGAAATGCAAACTGGATAATTTGAACTACATTGACTTTAAAAGTTTTTACAAAAAGTCAATGCAAACAAGATTAGAATGGAAACAGAAAGCTGGGAAACATTTTTGCAACCAGTGTCTCATTTTTATAATGTACAGAGAACTGAGTCAAATTTGTAAAAATACAAGTCATTCCCCAGTTGATAAATTGTCAGAAGATATTAACAGGCAGTTTTCAAATGAAGAAATTAAATATATCTATAGTCATATAAAAATGCTCTAAATCACTATTGATTAGAGAAATGTAAATTAAAACAACTCTGAGGTATGACTTCACACCTTTGGCTAACATGACAAAACCATATAATGCATAATGTTGGAGAACATCTGGGAAAATTGGAACACTAATTCACTGTTGGTGGAGTTGTGAACTCTTCCAACCATTCTGGAGAGCAATTTGTAACTATGCACAAAGGGCTATAAAACTGTGCACATCCTTTTAACCAGGAATAACACTTCTTGGTCTGTATCCCAAAGAGATCATAAAAATGGGAAAAGGACTCAAATGTACAAAAATATTTACAATTGCAGAATGACTGAACAAGTTGTGGTATATGAATATAATGGAATACTTTAAGAAATGATGAACAAATGGACTTCAGAAAAACCTGAAAAGATTTATATGAACTGATGCTAAGTGAAGTGAGCAGAACCAGGAGAATATTATGCACAGTAACAGCACATTGTGTGATTATTAACTTTGATAGACTTAGTTCTTCTCAGCAATGCAAAGATGTAAGACAACTCCAAAAAACTGATGATGGAAAATGCTATCAACATGCAAAGAACTATGGAGTCCAAATACAGATGGAAGCATTCTATTTGCTCTCTTTTTTTGTTGTTGTTTTATTTTATTTCTTCTTTCTTGTGGTTCCTTGGTTCCAATTCTTCTTTACAACATGACTAATGTGAAAATAAGTTGAATATGAATGTGTATGTAGAGTCTATAATAAATTGCACACTCTCTTGGGGATGGGGAGGGGTGGGAGGGAGAGAAAATTTAAAACTCAATATCTTATTGAAGTGAATATTTAAATTTAAATCTAAATAAATTAATTTAATAAAAAAAGAGAGGTCTAAACTATGTGTTTAAAGGCTGAAGTTCCTATACACCCATACAATTAATTAAACTCTACCTTCTTCTGCCCTTTCTTCACTATGTGCCATTTGAGTGGCAACTATCAATCTGAAGATTACTACATAAAAAACCTAGTGTCTTCATGGGTTAATTACTACCAAGTGACATGAGCCTCTTGAGTTATTTTTCTTGAGACATAATTGCTCAAGGCATAATTCTTCTACCTGAGCTCAAGCTAGAAGTCCATTTAATCATAATGTATCTTATAATTATCATAACTGACACTTTGACATTCTGTTTTTGACTGGAAGATTGACCTAGCTGTACAGTATCTTTTCAGCATACTCTCTCTGACTTTTGTGGCATTAAAAAAGAGCATCTCCAGGGAGCAGGTAGGTGGCACAATGGATAGAGCACTGGCCCTGGATTCAGGAGGACCCGAGTTCAAATCTGGCCTCAGACGCATAACACTTACTAGCTGTGTGACCTTGGGCAAGTCACTTAACCCCATTGCCTAGCCCCCCCACAAAAATAGCATCTCTAAATTCTAAAACTTCACAGTACTCACATCCAGTTTAACTTCATAATAATAGTACCTTTTAGGGTTTTGTTAATAATGAAAGATATATACTCTATAATAATATTACCAGTGGGGGCAGAGACAACAGAGTAAAAGCAGTGACTTCCTTGAGCTCTCCTTCAAACCATTCCAAATACCTCTAAAAAATGGCTCTAAACAAATTCTAAAGCAGCAGAACCCACAAAAAGACAGAGTGAAACAAATTTCCAGCCCAAGACAACCTGTATGGTTGATCAGAAAGGTATATTGCGCCAGGCTGGGAGAGGGAGCACAGTTTGGCCTGGGCACACAGGCCTTAGCAAACCTGGAGCAGCCCTCAGGGGACTGAATCATGGGCAGCTGTGGTGGTTTCCTGACTTCTCAACCCATGAACACCAAAAGTGTATCAAAAGTCAGTAGAAAAAGTCTGTGTCTGCGGTGTGAGAGAGAAGTATGGTGGGTCCCCAGCCCTAGTCCCTGAGCACTGCCCTGGGATGGCAGGTGCCTCTGGAGCTTCCAGCCCACTGACTGAGGGGAACTGAGTAGTTGATCACAGGGGGATTGCAGGGATCTCTCTGCTGGTGCAGGATTCCCTTGCTTTGCCCATGCTTGGATCTGGGTCACAGTTCTGGGTGGTGGTCCTGGGGTTAAGAGGAGCATTGGCAGCAGAGAGGAAGTCCTCCTCACAGTTCCAAGGCAAAAAAGAATGCTTGTGATCACTCATAGACCACAGCACAGTCCAGGAAGGAGTAAACATTGCTCCCTTGATCCTATAACCAACTGAAAATTTTTAGGTCCCTAGAAGTATCTCTGAAAACAACTGCATAAAACCCCTGAAACTTGGGAAAGTACATTCTCCACACTGCAAGTAGAACCCTACCTTAACAAAGAGTTTATAACTCAAGTAATTGGCCGGGATCATCAGCAAGCAGTGCAAAAAGAGTCAGACTATATTATCTTACTTTGGTGACAAAGAAGATCAAAACATACAGCTAGAAGAAGACAATGAAGCCAAAGCTCCTACATCCAAAGCCTCCAAGAAAAATATGAATTAATCCAGGCCATGGAAGAGCTCAAAAGGATTTTGAGAAGCAAGGAAGAGAAGTAGAGTAAGAACTGACAGTGATGCAAAAAAATCATGAAAAACAAGTCAACAGCTTACTAAAGGAGACCCAAAAAAATACTGAAGAAAATAACACCTTAAAAAATAACCTAACCCAAATGGCAAAAGAGGTCCAAAAAGCCGATGAGAAGAATGCTTTAAAAAGCAAAATTGACCAAATGGAAAAGGAAGTCCAAAAGCTTACTGAAGAAAATACTTCCTTAAAACTTAGAATAGAGGGGCAGCTAGCTAGCGCAGTGGATAGAGCACTGGCCCTGAAGTCAGGAGGATCTGAGTTCAAATCCACCCTCAGACCAAACACTTGACACTTACTAGCTGTGTGACCCTGGGCAAGTCACTTAAACTCCATTGCCTAAAAAAAAAAAAATTAGAATGGAGCAATTGAAAGCTTGTGACTTTATGAGAAATCAAGACATTGTAAAACAAGTTCAAAAGAATGAAAAAAATAGAAAACAACGAGAAATATCTCACTGGAAAAAAAAAAACTGACCTGGAAAATAGATCCAGGAGAAAGAATTTAAAGATTATTGGACTACCTGAAAGTCATGATAAAAAAAACAGCCTATACATCATCTTTGAAGAAATTGTGAAGGAAAACTGCCCTGATGTTTTAGAACCAGAGGGTAAAATAGAAATGGAAAGAATCCACCAGTCATCTCCTGAAAGAGATCCCCAAAGGAAATCTCCTAGGAATATTGTAGCCAAATTCCGGAGTTCCCAGGTTAAGGAGAAAATATTGCAAGTAGCCAAAAAGACACAATTCAAGTATTGTGGAAACACAACAAGGATAACACAATATTTAGCAGCTTCTACATTAAGGGACTGCAGGGCTTGGAATTTAATATCTTGGAGGTCAAAGGAGATAGGATTACAACCAAGAATCACCTACCCAGCAAAACTGAGCATAGTCCTTCAGGGGAATAAGGGGGCATTCATTGAAATAGAGGACTTTCAAGCATTCTTGATGAAAAGAACAGAGCTGAATAGAAAATTTGGCTTTCAGATACAGGACTCAAGAGAAACATGAAGAGCCTCAGGATGCTCACATGTAAAGTGAATCCACTCCACCTCATTCAATCCAATTCACCTGCAAATCAAGACATTAAGACATCACCTTCATGAGGTCATTGATCTCCTCTTCAAGAAGGAAGGATGAACAACAACAGCAATAAAAAAAAAGCTAAGATATACAATGAATTGGTTGGAGTAGATGACCCCAAAGATGCCTTTTTGCTCTAAATCTGTAATGTATGAACTCCAGATTCCTATGAGCCAAAGTCTTATGATTGAAGATCAAGCACTCTCTGCTGCTCCACTTTCTAAATTCTGGATTATAATTATTAAGCCCCCATTATGATGAATTTTCTCACCTTACTTCTTATAGCTATGTCTTTTCCCAGAAAAAAATGGGATATATTTTTTATTTGTTTTTCTTTAATCTTTAAGAAGACATTAAAACTCTTCAATTAGCAGACTAAAAAATAATATTACTAGTTAGTATTTAGGTAGTTTTTAAAGTTTTGTGAGCATTTTACATATAATATCTCATTTGATCTTTATAATAATCCTGTGGTTTAAGGGATGTGCTAGCCCTCACACACTGATAGTAATTGGTTTGAAGTAATATTCAAACTCAGGTTTTGCTGACACAATCCAGTTACCTCCACCATGAAGTACAAAGCATTCTTGTCTAGAACAAGTAATGTAGGAGGAAAAACATTGTATTGGCAGTCAGAAAATCTGGTTTCTTAAACTTGTGCCTGTCCCTACTTCATTATATAACCTGGGGAATTCATCTGTCCAAGCCTCATTTTAATATATACAAAGAAAGTCTTGGAGTGTATGGATGCAGATGTCCTCTCCAGGTCTATCATCCAATAATTCTCTGATTTTACCTGAAGTGTAACAGATTGCTAGTATAATGAAGCATTTTATACTCTTTATACTTTATATAATTACATTTGTAAAATGAGTCTTATTAGGTTATACACACACACAATACAGACATTTGATGTTCAGTATTTGTGTAATATATTTAAAATCCTATTGTTATAAAATTATATATCAGGTACTTTTAATACACCTTCTCCTTTATTTCTTTCTACTTGCAGCCCATACATTAAAAACAAACAAACAACAAAAAAAATCTTGCTTATTTCTTAAATTCCTATTGTCTTGGTTGTTTCATTTAGGACTTTAGCCAATTTGCTGGAAGAAATGTTTATGGCATTCTGACTAATGGGAAAAACAAACAGAGAGAATGGATAGGAAGCAAGTTCAATTTTCCTTTAGCTGATCTCTTTTTTAATATTCTTTTTTTTTTAGTTTATCCCTAACCCCATATGGTTTCCCAGTCAGAAAATACTTTGTTAGGGGAATCAGATCCAAAATAGCTTAACAAGCTTTGAAATCCAAAAAAGGAAGCAGGACAGTGGATAGAGTTGGAAGGATAAAATGAAGTTGACTACTTTTGAATAGAATGAAGGGTACACTTAAATTCAACCTCAGTTTGGTCTCTCTTAGACACAGGGAATCCAACATATGTAGTAGACTACTGCTCGCATTTTTTCTCCATAAGGAATGTGTGACAAAGAATAGTAATCTGCTCTGTCTTTCTTCCCCTGAGTTTAAAAATTTCAGTTGTTTCAGTCATGACAGACCCTTCGTGACCATATTTGGGATTGTCTTGGCAAAGATACTGTAGTGATTTGCCTTTCCTTCCTGAGTTCAATTTACAGATGAGGAAACCAAGGCAAACAGGATTAAGTGCCTTTCCTAGGTTTACAAAGCTAGTAAGTGCCCGAGACCAAATTCAAACTCATGAAGACTTACTGACTCCAGGCCTGGGGCTCTATCCACTGTGCAACCTAGCTGCCCTTGGAAATGGAAATGCTTACTCCAAAATTTTGTTATCTAAAATTGTTATATTTTCTGCTTTAATTTGTATCACAGCTGATTTAAAGATATAATTAATCAGAACATCTCCAGTTTAAGTGCTTCAAAATTGGTGAATGGGAAATGACAAAAAAAAAAATGGAATAGTTGCTTGCATTGGTGAGAGATAAAATGAATGAGGTTAGGATCTCCTGTTTGAGTACATAAGATTCTATACTAGCTTGGGGTTGCTAAGCTAAATGAAAATAATCTTATTGTTATTTATTTTCTATTTGTTATTAATCTATCAAAATGGGTGAAATATATATTTGCATCATTGGTCATCTGGTGAGAGAGTATGGAAGCTGTTAAATCACCTTGTCCTCTCCATTATTTTCCAATCCATTCATGAATAGAGAAATTCCTATGTAAGAGTGGTATCAAAGGTGATATTTAACAAATAAATCCTGCCAAGTTAGAAGATAGTGATAATAGTGCTGACTATAATCCATTTCCAAAGGTGTATGCCAGGCATCATCTAGATTCTGTTTGAAATTCAATTAAACAAAACCTCAGAGACACAGGGTTGTAGAGGAATTAGAACTCTTAAAGAATCATTTTCACTGACTAGCAGGCAACTCAAACACTAGGCTTCAAGAATAAAGAGATAATAACTTGTCTGAGCTTTCTCTCCCAGTAAGTATCACAGTGCTATGCACACAGTAGATGATCAACAAATGTTTCTTAAATTGTTTGTTGAAGAGAATGTGAAAGAATGTCAGAGGCATTAATACCCAACAATGCTCCTCTCCTTCAACAGTCTTCCAAGTAGAGGTTCAAATCAAAACCCTCGGGTTTTTGGCTCAGATGGTGGAAATTGGCAGTTCAAACAAAACAGAGGAATTTGGGAGAGATGATTTTTTTCAGATTTTATTAATTTATTTACTTTTAGTTTTCACCATTCACTTCCACAAGATTTTGAGTTCCAAATGTTCTTCCCATCTTGTCCCCAACCCACCAAAAGATGATGTGCATTCTGAATATCCCATTCCCTAATCTGCCCTTCCTTCTATCTCCTCCCCTTCTCTTAACCCCTTCCCCTTCTATTTTCCTATAGGGCAGGATAGATTTCTATACCCCATTGCCTGCACATCTTATTTCCCAGTGGCATGTGAGAACAATTGTTGACACTGGTTTTTAAAATTTTGGGTTCCAAATTCTCTCCTTTTCTCCTTCCCCACCCACCCTCATTGAGAAGGCAAACAAGTGAATATAGGTTATGTACTTGTAGTCATGAAAAACACTTCCATAGTGGTCATGTTGTGGAAAACTAACTATATTTCCCTTCATCCTATTCAGGCCCCCTATTGTTCTGTTCTGTCCTTTGACGCTGTCTCTCCTCAGAAGAGTTTGTGTCTGATTACTCCCTCCCCCAATCTGCCCTTCCCTCTATCATCCCCCTGTTCTCTTGTCCCCTTTCCCCCTATTTTCCTGTAGGGTAAGATAGATTTACATACCCAGTTGAGTGTGTATGTTATTCCCTTCTTAAGTCACACCTGATGAGAATAAGATTCACTCATTTCTTCTCACCTTCCCCCAGCTTCCTCCGGTGTAAAAGTTTTTTCTTGCCTGTTTTATGTGAGATAACTTACCCCATTCTACCTCTCTCTTTCTCCTTCTCCCAGTATAATCCTCTGTCACACTTTAATTTTATTCTCCAGGTATCACCTCTTCATCTTCAACTCACCCTGTGCCTTCTATCTATCTATCTATCTATCTATCTATCTATCTATCTATCTATCTATCTATCTATCTATCTATCTGTCTATCTACATACATATAATTACTTCCCCTCTAACTATCCTAATAATGACAAAAGTCTCATGAGTTACAAATATCATCTTTCCATGCAGGAATATAAACAGTTCAACCTTAATAAGTCTCTTATGATTTCTCTTTCCTGTTTACCTCTTCATGCTTCTCTTGAATCTTGTATATGAAAGTCAAATTTTCTATTCAGCTCTGGTTTTTTCATCAAGAATGCTTAAAATTCCTCTATTTCACTGAAAATCCATTTTCCCCTTGATGGATTATACTCAGTTTTGCCAGGTAGGTGATTCTTGGTTGTAATCCTATCTCCTTTGACCTCCAGAATATCATATTACAAGGCCTCTAGTCCCTTAATGTAGAAACTGCTGAATTTTGTGTTATTCTGATTGTGTTTCCACAGTACTTGAATTGTTTCTTTCTGGCTGCTTGCAATGTTTTCTCCTTGACCTGGGAACTCTGGAATTTGGCTACAATATTCCTTGGAGTTTTCTTTTGGGAATCTCTTTCAGGACATGATTGGTGGATTTTTTCCATTTCCATTTTGCCCTCTGGTTCTAAAATATCAGGGCAGTTTTCCTTGACAATTTCTTCAAAGATGATGTCTAGGCTCTTTTTTTGATCATGGCTTTCAGATACTCCAAAAAAATTTTAAATTATCACTGCTGAATCTATTTTTCCAGGTCAGTTGTTTTCCAATGAGATATTTCACATTGTTTTCTATTTTTTTCATTCTTTTGGTTTTGTTTTACAATGACTTGATTTCTCATAAAGTCACTTTTTCCAATTGCTCCATTCTAATTTTTAAGGAAGTATTTTCTTTTTTTTATATTTTCTTTTTTTTATCAAATACATTTTGTTAATTTATTTATTTTTAGTTTTTGACATTCACTTCCACAAGATTTTGAATTCCAAATTTTCTCCCCATCTCATCCCTCCCCCCACCTCAAGATGGCATTCATTCTGAATACCCCTTTTTCTAATGTGCCCTCTCTTCTATTTCCCCTCCTCTTGCCCCTTTCTCCTTTAATTTTTCTGTAGGGCAGGATAGATTTCTATACCCCATTTCCTATATATTTATTTCCCAGTTATATGTGAAAACAATTTTAACATTTGCTTTAAAATTTGGGGTTCCAAATTTTCTCCCTTCCTTCTTACCTACCCACACTCATTGAGAAGGCAAGCAACTCAATACTGTGTACTGTGTAGTCATGCGTGTAGTCATGCAAATATATATGTGTAGTCATGCAAAACACTTGCATACTGGTCATGTTGTCAAAAACTAAGTATATTTCCCTTAATCTTATCCCACTCCCCATTTCTTCTATTCTTTTTACCTTGTCTCTCCTCAGAAGTGTTTGCTGATGACCTTCTCCCCCAATCTGCCCTTCCCTCTACCATCCCCTCCTCTATTGTCCCCTTTCCCCCTATTTTTCTGTAGAGTAAGATAGATTTCCATACCCAATTGGATGTGTATGTTATTACCTCCTTAAGGGATAAGAAAATCTGATGAGAATAAGATTCACTCATTCCCTCTCACCTTCCCCCACTTCCCTCCACTGTAAAAGCCTTTTCTTGTCTGTTTTATGTAAGATAACTTACCCTATTCTACCTCTCCCTTTCTTCTTTTCCCAGTATAATCCTCTCTCATTCCTTAATTTTATTCTCCAGATACCACCCCTTCATCTTCAAGTCACCCTGTGCCCTTTATCAATATATACATACATATAATTTTTCCCTCCAACTACCCTAATACTGCAAAGGTCTTATGAGTTACAAATATCATCTTTCCATGCCAGAATGTAAACAGTTCAACCTTAATAAGTCCCTTATGAATTCTCTTTCCTGTTTCTCTTGAGTTTTGAATTTGAAAGTCAAGTTTTCTATTCAGTTCTGGCATTTTCAGCAAGAATGTTTGAAAGTTCTCTATTTCACTGAAAGTTCATTTTTCCCCTGAAGTAGGATACTCAGTTTTGCTGAGTAGGTGATTCTTGGTTGTAATCTTATCTCTTTTGACCTCTAGAATATTATATTCCAAGCCCTCTGGTACCTTAATGTAAAAGCTGCTATTTTTTTTTTTTGTTATACTAATTGTGTTTCCACAACACTTGAATTGTTTCTTTCTGGCTGCTTGCAATATTTTCTCCTTGACCTGGGAACTCTGGAATTTGGCTACAATATTCCTAGGAGATTTCCTTTGGGGATCTCTTTTAAGAGGTGATCAGTGAATTCTTTCAATTTCTATTTTGCCCTCTGGTTCTAAAATATCAGGGCAATTTTCCTTGGTAATTTCTTGAAAGATGATGTCCAGGCATCATATCATGTCCACATATATATATATGTGTGTGTGTGTGTGTGTGTGTGTGTGTGTGTGTGTATGTATATATATATATATAAATAAAATTATATATGTATATATGTGTGTATATATGTATATATACATACACATATATACACACATATATACATGTATATATACACACATATATCTATACATGTATATATACATATATATATACATAAATACATAATTTATTTTCATTTAGCAACAATCATTTCCATAAGCTTTTGAGTTTTAAATTTTTCACCGCCTCCCTCCCTACCACTGTTCTCAAGATGGTGTGCAATCTGATATAGGCTATACATATACATTCCTATTAAACATATTTTCACATTAGTGATGCTGTAAGTAAGAACTAGACCCAATAAGAGTAACCACCAGAAAGTGGAAACAAAACACAACAGAAGAAGAAAACAGCAAATAGCATGCTTTGATCTACATTCAAACTCTATAGTTCTTTCTTTGGATGTAGATATCATTTTCCATTTTGAGGCCTTTGGAGATGTCTTAGATCCTTGTATTGATGAGAAGGGTTAAATCTATCAATATTCGTCATCTCACAACTGTGTATAATGGTTCTGCTCACTCCACTAAGCATCAGACCATAAAAGTCTTTCCAGGTTTTTTCTCAAATCTGCCTGTTCATCATTTCTTATAGCACAATAGTATTCCATTACATTCATATATCACATTCACTGTTATGATTACTGTATATGTCTTTCTCTGCATCCTTTTTCCCCTCTGTTTATGCTTTTCTTTATCCTTTCTCCTTTTTCCTCCTCACTAGTGTTTTGCTTTTGACCACTGCCTCCTTCAGTCCCACCTTCCTTCTTTTAGCCCCCATCTTTTTCTTCCCCTTTACTCCTACTACTTCTTCCCTCCCATCTATCCTCCTTCTCTTTTCTTTCTCCTTTTCCCTTCTATTGCCTATATGGCAGGTTAGATTTCTATACCTAACTGATTGTGTCATTCCCTTCTTAAGCCAAATCTGATGAGTATAAGGTTCAAATAATGCTCATCTCCCTCCCTTCTTTCCCTCTGTTAGTAATTCTAATTTTTAAGGAAGTATTTTCTTCAGTGAGCTTTTAGATTTCCTTTTCCATTTGGCCAATTCTGCTTTTGAAAGCATACTTCTCCTCATTGGCTTTTTGGACCTCTTTTGCCATTTGGGGTAGGCTATTTTTAAGATGCTATGCTATTCAGTATTTTTTGGGTCTCCTTTTGCAAGCTGTTGACTTGTTTTTCAAGACTTTCTTGCATCACTCTCATTTTTCTTCCCAGTTTTTCCTCTACTTCTCTTAATTGCTTCTCAAAATCCTTTTTGAGCTCTTCCATGGCCTGTGACTGAATTTTTCTTGGAGGCTTTGGATGTAGGAGCTTTGACTTTGCTGTTTTCTTCTGATTGTATGTTTTGATCATCTTTGTCACCAAAAAATGATTCTATGGTCTGACTTTTTTGCATGCAATTTGCTCATGATCCCAAACAATTACTTGAGTTATAAACTCTTTGTTAAGGTAGGGTTCTGCTTGCAGTGTGGAGAATGTACTTTCCTAACCTTGAGTTTTGTGCAGCTGTTTTCAGCAATACTTCCAGGGACCTGTAAATTTTCAGTTTTTCCAAGGTGCTATATTCAAGGGCAATGTGTTTACTCCTTTCCTGGCCTGTGCTCTGGTGTATGAGTGAACCAAAGCACTCTTTTCTGCCTTGGAATTATGAGGAGGATTACCTCTTCACCACTACTACAAGCTCCCCCATGCCAGTGCTCCTCCTTGCCCCAGGATGGCCACCCAGAAGTGTGACCCACATCCAAGCACAGGCAAAGCAAGAGATTCCTGCCTCAGCACCAGCAAAGGGATCCCTGCAATCCCTCTCTTTCTGATCAGTCACTCAATTCCCCCTCAGTCTGTAGGCTTACAGCTCCTGAAGCAGCTTTTACCGTGGGATTGCCCCAGGACTGCTATCTGGGACCAAGCTTCTCTCTCACTACAGTCACAGACTTTTCCTACTGAACATTTGTGGGCTGAGAACTCTGGGGACCTCCACATGCCCATGATTCAGTTCCCAGAGGCCTGCTCCAGCTTCAAGGGGGCCTGTTTTGCCTGCACACCCAAGCTGTGCCACTGCGTTCCTCTCCCATCCTGGTGTGATAGACCTTTACAATCAATCATCCCAGGTTGTCTTGGGCTGGAAATTTGTTTCACTCTGTCTTTTTGTGGATTCTGCTGCTCTAGAATTTGTTTAGAGACATTTTTACAGGTATTTGATAGGGTTTGGAGGTGAACTCAAACAAGTCATTCCTTTTACTCCATCATCTTGGCTCTGCCAGAGGAGATGACTGAGGTTTGTCTTAATGCCTTGATTAGGAAATGCTGAACAAGGTTTCATGATTTGAAATAAAATTCAATGTAAAATTGTTGGCCTTTACTTATATATGATGTGAAAATGTGTGCTTATTTTCTCAAAAAAATATATATACACACACACACACACACATATATACATATATGCTCACATATATGCATGTGTCAGGACATAAATGTATATATCTTTCAGTATATATGTACATGTGTGCATATATAATTTCTTTGAAATATAATTAATAGATATTATAATTTACACATTTCAATATGTAATAATAATGTTGTATAGTATAATATTGTATTGAACAGAGTAGAATGGAATAGAATGATCAGTTGGAATATATAATTAATTTCAATTCAACAATCATTTGCTAAGTGCCTAAGACAAAAAGTAAAACACTCCTCAGGGAATGTATCAAGACATGGACAACATGTAGAGAGGAGAGTTATACATTCCTGTATAAGGAATAGTAAGTAAGTCTATTTTCCTGTAATATAGAAGGAGTAAAGGAGAATTATATTTAAGAAAACTTCACTTTTACATTAGTTGTGAGGTTTTAAACATCTACTTTTATAAAGAAAATTATCTGTGAAATGCAGCTTAGCTCTCTTTTCATGTTTTCATTAAAACTTGTAAAGAAAATAGGTATGAGTTGGTAGTTGGTGATATCTTTTCATTTAACTTTATTTGTTAAATGTATCACCTATGATCTTTTTTTATTCATTTGTAGCTTTCCCTTCTCTAGGGCATCGTGACAATTAAATCCTCAATGCACTAAAAATTTTACTGTCTCCAGTATGGATTTATTTTATATGTACTTATTCAGTACCAATGGCACTGGATATTATTTTAACTTTTTAAAAAATTATTTCCATTTTCTACATAGGTAATTTAATCTAAATGTGGTAGTTCTATCAACAGAGAAAAATAAACCACCATAGAAATTTTATTAAATCTATTGTATTTGATATCTTTTTGTTTTTCCCCTTTGAATTTCATCTATAAATTCTTTAGGGTTTTTTTTTTTTTTTTTACTTAGCTAAATTTTATGTCAAGCTCTACAGAGATTAATTTTTCTTGAGGTGCTTTTGTTGTTTTGTTATTTCATGAAGTAGTGTCTTTCATAATTTTCTATTTTACTCCTTCATTTTGCAAATGAACATATATGTTTAACCAACACTGGCCTTGGCTTCCATGTCCTTTTTAGTTGTTAAGGAGATTGAATGTTTTCTAGCTAAGATGATATCTGGACTCTTTCTCCCCTTTCCCTACTTTTATTCCATGGAGATCATTTTGTATACCTTATCAAATATGTATGTGTATGTACACATACATATATATGTATATATATAATATGATATGTACATATATATATGTGTGTATTCAATAATTATATGATTTGTACTTGAATATAATTTCAAATGTCAGTAAACATTTCCCATCTCTTTAAAAAATCAATAAGAATACTTAATTATAGAATCAATTCCTATCTTTCTCAGTCTTTTTTTTAAAATAATAGTAAATCATAAGGCAGTTTCTACACAACTTTTTCTTCCCTAATGCTTTAGGTGATAAAATAAATTTCATTTCACACTAAGAAATAAATGCCCAATGACTTATATGTGTTAATTCAGAAACATCTGTGTTCTTACAGATAAGAGAAAAAAGCTAAGGAGTCTCTCTGTATATCAGTAATATGAAAAGGTTGATTGATGAAATGATATTATTTCTAAAGTGTCATTTTAAATGAAAGTGCACTCCTTAGAAATTATATTTCCCTTTCTCTGCCCCTTTCTCTTCACCTACTAAATTATAAATACTTTTAAGTGTAAAGCTTTCAAATTCTAGCACTGAAACAAAATAAATGCGTCAAGTTTTGGCCAATTATCTAGAAATTATCCAAAACTTGGTCAACTATGACATTTTCTTTATCAGAGCACAATGATTACATCATATTGAACATCAGAATATAAAAACTAGAAACAGTCATAATGCAATAGAAAGAAATTTTGTATCAATAAAATTTATGTAAACTTAAATGCTTCATTTAATAATGTAACTATACCTTTGATTACAAACACACTACTGCTAAATCAGGTCATTTTAGTTTTTGAAATTGGCAAGAACATTTTTTAAAGTTTTTTTTTATGGTATCAGGAACTTTTGTTAAAAGTGAATCGCGGTCATCTAATAGAATTTATGCTTTAAATAGCTTCTAAAATATCTACAACTTGCTTATAAAAAGTCAGCTCTCAAAATTGGCTTCCATTTAAAAATCTAGATTTTGTCCTGATAAAATTTGTATGATGTCACAATTTAGGAAATAAGCAAAAGGAGTTGATTATGAGGTAAAAGAGAAACAAAATCAATATGTACACACATTTAGAATGCACACACATTGTACAGATAATTAGAATTCTGTAAGTGGCAAAGAGCAATGAAGATGATATCAATTTATTCTTGGAGTAATATATATTTTCTTTAGTCATAATTTTATTATCAATTTAATCATATCATATTTTAGGGTTTTTTTTACTAATTTTTATCATTCTAAGTAAGCTTTAATAATTTATTTATGTTTTATTATGTTTTGATGGCAAATCTCTGTATTTCTGTGGTCTCATAACAAAATGTAAAATAAACAATTGGTTCTAAACCTACAATCATGACACAAAAAAGAAAGAGCTATCTCACTTACCCATCAGGTCAGATTGTTCAATCCAAATGTGATATGTAGATATTTAGATGATTTACATTTTCCAGGTTTACTTTTAGCAGTTACTTCTACAGAATGGAAATTAATCCAAGCCAAAGAACTAATGGAAATAAGTTTAAAATTAAGGAATTGAAAGAGAGAGAAGTGTGCCTGTTTTTCCATGTGTTATCTTGACACCTTCAAAAGATTCCTTTTCCACTATTTTACATATATGAAAAAGTGACATGTTGTGTTGTATTTTTCCTGCGTTGTAACTGTGCATATACCATATATGATCCATACAGTAGTAACTTCAGGTGACATGATGCAGCTTAACAGCTAACAGCCAGGTGTTTAGATTTTGTTTGAGTAGGATAGCAAAGTAGATATGCCAATGGCCTACCTAACAGAAATAGTAATAAAACCCTCTTGATAGACTGTATTGAGCCTCATATTTTTCCAGTCCCACCTGCTTTCTGAGGTGAAACTAGGAAGTATTCCAAGTCATCATTGAAGAAATGTGGTATTCAAACTATCTCACTCAGCAAGGATCTCATTTTGAAAGTCTTCCACAAGCCCTGCTGAAGTTGGCTATTGAGTCTGAATGGCTGTTACCATAAACAAGAGGGGAAAGAAAAGAAAGGATCATCTGAGACCAAAGTGAAATATATTAGAATTTCAGTTTTTCAAAATCTCTTTGGGGACAAAGTCAACCACTTGGAGATTTTGTGTAAGGGAAAAATTTTTCCTAGAAAGTCAAATAAAATCCATCTTTTTCGACTGAAGTAATTCCTCTTGTGATTAATGAGAAAACACTTAAGCTATTCACATGCTGAACAGAGGGACAGTACAGGTGTACTATTTAATGCTGCAGGGGCTATTCGCTAAAGTTGTGATACAATTTTTCTGGTTTCACTGGGTTCCTTTATAATTGGCAGAGTGCTTTGCTAAAGAACACTTTGTTAAAGAACTTAAACAGAAAGCCAGTGGATAGCATGAGGAGAGTCAATTTATAACCATTTGTTTTACATTGTGTAGAAATGTGCTGCTAATCACATCACCATTTCCTTCACAAATAGCCTACATTCAATGCTCTTACTATTAATTGCAAAATTGGGCATAGAGAAAAGGTTGGAGAATAAATTTTCCACTCTCATGATAGTGGTACTCTACTGATAGTGCTTAAACAATGTTTAAATTTTCTTTCATAATTTAACCTAAAGATACTTGATTAGTGTTAACAGTTTTTTTTTCTTTTATGACCTCAGAAATTTGCTTGTTGTTTTTACATAAAGGAAGGCCCAAGTGATTAAGCAATTTCAGTGGGTACAGATGAATAAGATTTGCTTTAAAATGTATGTGGATGGGGAGAAAAAGCCACTGAGGGGAGAAAAAGCCACTTAGGGTAACAATGAATAATAGAGTATCCTCATTACATCTACATATCATTTCTCTGAGGAAGAGAATAATAAACATGCTAGAGCAGAGCAATTTCTTCACCAAAATT
This sequence comes from Vombatus ursinus, assembly GCF_900497805.2. Lineage (NCBI taxonomy): Eukaryota > Metazoa > Chordata > Mammalia > Diprotodontia > Vombatidae > Vombatus > Vombatus ursinus. The sequence continues at coordinate 10,085,514 of NW_020954583.1, forward strand.
CAATTAGGCCTAGTAGAATTTTTGAATAAATAGAACTGTTGAAAGTACATTCATGGTTGAGCAACGTGGAATAGTGAGTAAATCAAAGTAAAGAGAATTAGGGTATTCTATTAAATGTACATAACCTTGATGAACAGGCCTCAAACCCTTCCTTTCGGGAGAGGTGAGGGGAGAAATTTACTTGTGGTGTGAATTAGTTGGATAATTGCCTTAATTTTGCTTTTTACAGTATCTGATACTTCTTAGAGTAACAATACTAAACTCTAAAATAACACACTGGTTTTGATTCATGAATGCATGCTGCATTCCTTTGCAAGTGACTGGCAGTTATCATTAGGGAAAGAAGTCTATATGTATTTCCAATATATGAAATAATAGCCCATTATATTCCTACCATGTTTAGTTAATGATAAATACATATGTGTGTATATACCCACTATTGGGTATCCATGTATGTATGTGTATGTAATGTGTGTGTGTGTGTGTGTGTAATAAGTTTGTTATATGGCAAATTAAAAACTAGAAACAAATCATGTGACACTTAGATGGTACAGTGGATAAACTGCTAGACTTGGAGTCAAGAAAACCTGAGTTCAAATCCAGCCTTTACTAGCTATTTACCCTAGACAAATAGTTTAACCTTTACGAGGCTTAACTTCCTCTATGGTAAAACTGGAATGATAATAACATCAAAATCATAAACTTTTAGATAATATATACAAAGTAGAGATGTAAATGAGATAATATAGCTAAAGTGTTTTACAAAGTTCAAAGCTCTATAATGAGCTATTACATATACTATATGCATGTATAAATACATATGAATGTTTGGTGTACCCAGGAATGGAAGTTATCAATGATGTGGGTACTATATATCCCTTCTTAATTATCCTAAAGAGCTATTATATCATTGTATAGAATTCAAAAATGGATTTTGCTTGGTTGTGCATATCTGTTTCAAGAGTTTGTTTTTGTTTTTGTTTTTTTTTTACTTTGTGACATGGAGGTGAGAGGAAAAGGAAATAAATATTAATCAAAAACAAATTTAAAAAATAAATTAAGCATGCATGTTTCAAGAGAAAACTTTTCCATTTTTAAAATTGTCTTTTCTTTTGCATTAATTTTTCTTGTTCTAATCTCCTTGATGTCATTCATTCTACTTCAGGAGTATGATTTGATCTTAAACATTCCTATTTTTCTAATAGGATCAGTTCATGTGAATTATCAAATGTGGATGTCTCAGCTTCTCTTACAGAAAAGTCTTGACATTAAGGAAATTAAAATGTGCCCTAATCATATGATGTTATAACTGTTACCTGCCATTTTAAAGAATTTTCCTTCAGACTCTGTAATATGTATCTCTCCACTTTACCTTCTTATGAATCTCTATATGACTTTTAAAGTTAAGCTGAACATTAAAAATCAGAAAATTTTGCCTAATAAAAATTCCCTGTGTTAAAAAATGCTTAGATTACATCAAGTTTTTATGCACATATATATGTGTGTGCACACATTCATGTAGGCATACATTCATGTACATTAGTGTATTCTCTAGAAAGTTATTATTATATAGAACTTATTTTTACCATGGAATTTTGTAAACCTAGAATTTCAGAATCATAAAACCTGTCTCATTTGTTTCATGGCTTTCTTAGAGGGCATTCTAGTCATTACAGCAGAACTATCTCAACAAGTGAATACCTAACTTTTAAAATCATCTTGGAAATGATATTTGCCATGTTTAGATAGTTTGTTACTCTTATATATCAAGAAAATTTGATTTATTTAAATGAAGTCCATCCTTTAATTATACTTATGCCTCTTCTTTTTAACTCTTTCAAGGTTTTTGTTCATTCCTCTTAAACTGAACACAAACTGAGCTATATTGTACTAAATTTATCCCTGTGCAGAGTTAAATAATCTGAAAAGTTTCCTTTATAGTTTTTAATTGGTTATACATTCCACACTTATACTTATGTTATGTTATATATATAGTTGTCCCCCTACATTACTTACTAATTATACCCTGCCTAGTGTTTGTGCAAATTGTGTTCAATTATCTACTCAATGTTTGTACAATAATGACATAGTTGATTGAGAAATTAAAATTTCAATAATTTTTTGTTTGTAAGAAATCAAATATTTGGGGTTTTTAATTTGTATCTTACTGAATCAAGTGAATCAGTCATTTATTTTTATATACTAAATGCCACATTTTCACTGAACTTCATTTTTTATGATGATTTCCATGACGTAGGGAATAGAGAACCAGTCTTGGAGCTAGGACACCTATGCTCAGGTCCTGTTTCTGACACATACTGTCTATGTGACCATAGGTCACTTTACTTTTCAGTGTTCTAGACAATTCTCTATGACTATAGATTAAGGAGGACATGCTGACTTGTATTGATAAAGGAAGATTCCTTCTTCAGGAGTTATCTATGTAGGTGAAATAACATATAGTTTCTATATTAGTATCTATTTCAACAATTCCTTAAAATGATTATTAGAAAGGATATTTCTAAGATGGATATGGGCCAGCACTACAATAGACTTAATGTCTGAATATTGTTTTAATGAAATGAGAGAAACTGGCTAGATTGAAAAGAAAAAGCTATCAGTAAACACTGAATATACACACTTAATAAAATAGAAATTTTGTTTTGAAAAAAGGGAAGAGTGAATATGTTCTATTAAAAACATCTCTTTTGTTGTTTGATATCTTTCTTGGCTTAACAGTTCCATTACAGATTACTAGTAACATGGAAGTGTGTATTTTTGTGTATGAGAGAGAAATCTGTTCTCATTAGATTCTACTGTTAATTATATGGTCTTTTTCTGGACATTTGTATACTTTGCTTTTCCATTATCTACTCTTTATTTGCCATCCAAATATTTAGTATGATTTTCTTTTCAGTAGTATCTGTTTCTTACTATTTTCCTTTGGGCTATACTCTGGTTTCCCTTGAAATGAAGGATTTGAAGTCTATTTCCCACTGCTTTAAAAAAAAACACTAAAGGACAAAATTTTAACTGGTTTCAAACTGGTTTCTCAAATTACATGTGCAATTTTGTGCACATAGAAACCCATGGTTATGTACATAAGATGATATTTGGACATGCAAATAAGATACTTAAATGTAAATTTTAAACATTTCAAGTGCTGTGTTAGAGTCTGACTTCTAATATTTGACCTGAAGAGTCTGCTTTTCTCTTGATCAATGGGGGTAGGGGAGAATTTTGAATTCCCTTGAAGTAAGCACTGAGATACAATGATATTTTTTGTGAGTTCATTTAAAACCACTCAGTCTATCAAGTTAAGTTGAAAATTTAACAATAATTTTTCATGAAACATTATGAAGGCCATATAGAAGGTCATCTATAAATTCCATCATATCAAGCTTCCCTGCTCTTTGTCAACATTTTGAAATACCACAACCTGAAATCCTCGGGTAAAAATTAAATTGCTCATCAGTATTCAATGCAGGCAAATTCTCAGACAGTTTCACACTGATTTTCAGTTGGATTCCTACTGAGAAATTTGCTGGCTTTACAAAGTAGATGTCCATTTACTGTGGAAAGGCTTAACAAATTGTAGTGCACTGATATAATGGAATATTACCACATTATAAGGAACTACATACATGAAGAATTCAAAGAAGCATAGTAAGAATTGTATGAACTATGTGTATGTGTGTATATATGTGTGCACACACACACACACACACACATATATATATGATGACTACTACAATACATATGGAGAAAAAGACAAGAAGAAAAGAGGAATTAAGGAAGGAAGGAAAGAAGAGAACTGAATGCTTTATAGTTATAATGACTATTCTTAGACCCAAAGAAGAAACAAGAAAATTGCCTCCTTCCTCTCACTAGAGAAATAGGGAACTATGGGTATGGAATATTGCATATATTGGCAGACTCAATGGATGTGTTGGTTAGTTTTGTAAAACTGCTTTTTTAACTCTGTTACAGAAGATGGTTCTCTGAGGAAATACATAGAAAAAAATGCATCTGTGTATGTGTCTCTGTGTTTTTGTGTATCTGTGTCTGTGTACAAAATAAAAATAAATGTGCTGAATTTAGTAGATAGAGATACTCATTGGGAGGCAACTTAGGAAACAATTCCCGATGGAGGGTTTCTGTTTCCTATGCTATTGTTTTAGACTGAAAGAAGTGAAAGAAATGATTATTAATAACCAGTTATGGGGGAGTATCCAGGTTTTATTCCTGTCCTATTTCTTTGTTCAAAGCCTAGATTTTGAAAGACATTATTGACCTCTGCCAAAAATTTACTCCACCTAGACCATCTTGTCTAAGGTGAATTCTTGCCCATTTTGTTCCACTCAAGCAAGTTTGGTTGAAGATATATCTTTTTGCCTAGATTCCCCAAGGCTTGAGGTGGTCTGGGTTCAGAGAGGGTGTCTTTATCCAAGAGTGACATGATGTCATTCTCTCAGCCCCTAAGTGTAGTGAGCCTACTTCTCATTGTAATATTCATTCTTTAATTGTTAACCAATTTCAGTTGATTGCCACCTTCAGGAACACCCACTCTTCCAAGGGCATGTAAACTATGATCCCACCACTATGAGGGGTCTTTTGCATTTCAGACTGCCACTGACCTCTTTTATTAATAAAATGCTAGCATTATTAATAAAATGAAACTATAATATTCAGAAGGAGGAGGGGCAAAATGAGAAGATACAAGGTAAAAGAAACAGTTTATCTGCTAATGCCATTTCTTCCTACTTTTAGTCAATGACATCCCATATCACCCTTTCTTATCATGACTACTCTTAGTCCTGATTATTATAATCCATCCCTGTACCCTGCTATGGTTGTTGTCCCAGACTATTTAGAGAAGGAAAGTGAACAGAACAGCAAGGAAATAACTAATACTGTGGGAACACTGCTAAGATGCCCAATGTCATTCCTTTGATTAGAACTTGATTGATGAATTGGAAAAAATTGTTTCGCAGATGTGTCTAAAAAATATCCACAATGTGGATTTATTTTTCCCATCATGCAGTTTTCAGGTCAATTCGGCAGAATACAAAAAAAATTTATTCAATTCCTGTCATATTGTATGTATCCCTGCACCTCTTTTATAAGGCAGTTCCTAAATCCTGACCTCTCCAAGACTTAAAGCTTAACAGAATACTCACAAGCTCCCCTGGGGTTGGCAACCAACCTTGACACTATACCATTCAACCATAAATATTTTTTTCTTTCCCTTGGTAACACTTAAGAGAGGAAAAGTCCAGGGGTGGAGATAACATGCCCTTCTTACTCTATTTGGATTGATGAGCCAGAAGAACCAGCATATCATGTGAATAACTCATTTGGGAACCACTGAGGTCATTCTCTCATTATGTTACCTTATTCATTATGTTTGACATTTTTGAGGCTGAACATTGTTACAGACTATTAGTTTTTAGCAGTGGTCTGAAGTGATGAAGCTTCCCTTAAGTTTCATCTGCCCAAAATAGAAAAAAAACCATAAAATTTGTATCTGAAGCATTGAAATATTGGCATCTGGTCGTTAAGAAACAGAAGATGAGAGGACTATAAAGTGGTATAGTCAAGTGGAATGTGTAATATAAACAATGTGTCTAGGAGAATATTTTAAATAAGAGAAATTATGTACTGTATGTCATGATTTATTTTGTGTTTAAGATATATCATCTTATTTTATACCAAAGCATCAAGTAGTAAAATGAAAATAAAATATATTTCCAATATGCTTCTGTCAGTCTTGACTGTAACATTCACAATGAAGAATACATGCAATAGATAAATGAAATGGAATACCATAAGGTCTCTTGAAGGTAGAGTATCTCAGTACAAAATCCTTTAAGGAATGCTACCTTATACCTGCTTGTTGAAAAGGACACCTATAAAATCCAGGATTTTTTAAAAAATCATTTTTGGCTCTTTTTAAAAAATTTGATGAACTACATCCTGGTGAAATGAATATAACTTATGTCGCATCAAATCTGTCTCTCCTACTCTCACACTCAGAGGAAACCATCTGATAGTTCATTTGATTCATTTGATAGTTCCAAGATTCAAACCTTCCTTTTCTCTCCCCCAGACTCAGAGCTTCCTGGAACATTGGCATTCTCTACTTGTGATGACAACTAACCTTGACACTATATTGTTCATTCATAGAAGACAATTTCCTTATCATGAATTCTGATTCTTTTACCTATCCATATTATTTCAGCCCATCTTACCACCTCTGGCTTTCCTCTTCTCTATACATAGCCATACCCAAATTCATCCACATAGTAATCAGGTTTAGTGTTTCATTAGCTAATACCAATATTTTTTTGCCCTCTTTATCTTCTACTATTTCTAATTTGTAGGCCCTTATCACTGTGTTACCTTTTCCACCTTATTTTATTACCCCTGACCCAGGGAAGAAAATTACATAAATAATCTGACTTTACCTGTGAAAAATATATTATTTAATCTCATATATGCATTTTTTGGATGTTCTTGCTCTACCCTTATAAATTCCTTATCTCACCCTCCATGCATCTGTTCCCAATTCAGTTCAATTAAATTCAATTCAACAAGGTTTTATTAAGCACTTACTATAAGCCATGCAGTATTCTAAGTTCTGGTGATAATCAAATTCCACCAATTATCTTTCTGAATAATATAATAAACATACATAAAATTCACAATTTTAAGCTAAAGGCTCATGATTTTTATGACGTGCATTATGATAGCATGATGAAAATATATTTTAAAAGCTTTGAAATTAAGAATATAAATATGGGTGTTAGAGCAAGGCAGCCATAAAGTAAGCATTATTTTATGTATAAGATTTTAAAGTTGCTACTGGAAGATATTTCTGCTCCCTAAAATAGCTTCAGTAGTGTTCTGACATAGGGACTAAAATATTACAATTGAAGATTTATTATTCCTTTATCTCTACAAGTTCTTTTTCTAAAAACTGTAAATAACCCTTCAAAGTGCAGCATATTAAATCATTAATACTATTATTGATTTGTTTATTAGTAAGCTATTACTCTCACAAGACACAGACAAAATGAGACAGATGGGAAAGTGAGCTTCTATAGAGGGGAAAAAATTAGGACTGCCCCCAAGATGGAAAATTCCACAATTTCCAGATAGAGAAGCTATTTGAAGGTTGCTACAGCACTGGAACTGGTGAAGCCACAAGGTTATATGAGAAAAGTAGATCTCTAGAGATAATATACTCATAAATAGAAGTGGAATGAAAAAAAATTCATTTGCCTTATTAACTAGTTTCAGATTTCCCATTGTCTCAGATATTAACACAGGCGCAGCCTATTCTTTTTCTTTACACAGATAAACATTAATGAGTTTATGGACTTCAACAATTTGGTGAATAACTACTCCCCAGTCTAAACATATAAAACATGATGGCCAAATCTTATAGTAAGGACAATGACAAAGAGAGGATACAAAGAATAATTGCATGAAAATGGAAGTCATGACCTGAAAACTATTAATCAGATGTTAAAATGGGACCAGGAAGTTGGTTCTATTGCTCTTGTGAAATGCAGGTATTATTCATCTCTAACAAAGCAATAATTGTTAATTTTTCATGTATCAGATAAATAGTGCTAAGGCTATATGGCTAGTAACCAATTTAATATTGATAAGATTTATGTTCATCATATACTTAAGATATGTAAAATTAGGAATAACTCTAAATATTATATATATATATATAGATATAGCAACATTGCAGTTGTTGACAGTAGTAAAATATTCACAGGAATAGAACTTATGCTGAATAGACAGTTTAATCTCCTAATTTATAAACAGATGAAGAACTAATGGCTCACACAGGATAATCTCAAGGTCACACAACTCATAAATATGGAATTAGAGCCCAAGTATTAGACTCCAGATCCAACATACTTGTTTGTATATCATGCTGCTCCTTAAATTTCTAACTCTGAAGTTTTCCTAGAGTCTTATCTAAAATTTTTAAGCTTTTTTTTGTTTCACTATTGACTAGGAATGACAAACATGATCTTTTAAAAAGTGAAACTTCTTTTCAATATAATCAGTGGCCCTTTCATTACATATCTTTAGAGACATTCATTTGTAGAAAACTAGTGGTGGAAAAAAAAACAACTATCTTTTTTGGCAGCTGGGGAGAAATTTTTGCTCATTTGCTAAAATAATAGCTTCAGGAAATATAAAACTGTAAATATCTGTAGGTTTTTTCAGTAACATTTTGGTATGGATATAGAAGTGTGAAGATTCCCGAGGGTGACATCATCAAATTATAACATTGCTTACATTATGCTGTGAAGTTTAAAATATAAAGAAATTAAACAAATATGAATGATGTTTTTACCAGAAAACTAGAGCCCAAAGGAAGCTAACTGGTTGTGAAGTTTGAGAGTAAAATACTTTTTTGGCTGACTCTGCAACTAGAGACCATTAATCTCTATTATGCTTAGAGAAAAGAAAACATTCTGAAAGAGGTTCATCAAGGTTTACCTCAAGATATTTTGTTGTTATCTTAGTTTTGAGAAGATTCCAAAAGAAATGAAAGCAGAATGATGTGACTGAATGAAGTAATTCAATCTCAATTTGCTTACAATTATTATGTGTCTGAAGGCCTATTCCAAGGCTGATTAATAAGATGAAGAACTAATGGCCCACACAGGATAATCTCAAGGTCACACAACTCATAAATATGGAATTAGAGCCCAAGTATTAGACTCCAAATCCAACATACTTGTCTGTATATCATTCTGCTCCTTAAATTTCTAAAATTCTCCTGATTACCAAAGTCTCCCAATGTTCCCTTGAAATTATTACATTTCATTATAAACCAAACTGAATTTTCTTTCATGAAGTAAGCTCCAATGAAACCTTTTATTGAATTACAGCTATTGTGACTCTACTTCCTTTTCTATAAATGGAGAAAGAATAGTAGGATCACCAAAGATTGCTTCAGTCATCCTAGGTCATGGAGTGATTATTCCAGTGCTGTGTTGCTTCTTTAATTTGTGCCTCATTTATGTAGATGAGAGAGAGAAAAGAATCAGTAGTTGTATAATTAGAACATGAAGAATCATTAATATTGGAAAAGTAACATTATTTAATTGTGTCATCAGATCTTTATATATAATGCAGTTTTTCCATTAGTCAAGCAGCTTGACCTAAGAATATAGGCATTCTCCCTTCCATCAAAGAATGATTGGATAAAAAGTCTAGTGGCAGCTGAAATATGTAGGGATGATTTTCCTTCTCATCTCCATGCCCAGTATTTTAAACTTAGCTTAATTTAGTTTGATGTGTCCTGGGCACAAATGAAAAAGAAAAAGCCCAATAAGTCTCAGCAAATCCCTACAAAATCCCAGAACCTAAAAAAAATTAAATTAATTTGCTTAGAGTTTTAGTTTAAAAAAATGGAATACACTCAATGCTTGCCAATATTACTGATCAAATCTTTCTTTGACTAAAAATATTTAGGCATAACAAGTTTAACCAATATTTTACTAGAGGCTATTTTTAATACAACCTTAACTTTCAATTGGTGTCACAGAAGAGATGTAACTTGGATAATCACTATCTAACAGTTTTTCTCATTTTCCCCTTCATGATTTAATTAAAAAATTGACTCCTTCTAGCTCTAATTTTTTTTATTTAAATAGTTTTTAAATTTTCTTTATTTGGGGTTTATTTTATTTTCTTCCATTTCATTTAACAACTCAAAACAAATAACATGTTTATGTGACTGGGTCTTATGGTAAGTCTGATATTTATATCTTTTTCCATTTTTTTCATTGAGTTTGACTAAAATTTATTGATTTTTGGAAGGATAGATCCAGACCTATGATTTGATAAAGGTGGGTAATGAGAAAATTTTAAAAATTTAGCAGGAAAATAATAGATAACTTGGTGGGGGGTAAAGATGATGAACTACTGATAAACTAAAAATTGATACATTCTTAGAAATATTTTCTAAAAAGGATATCCATTACCAAAGCAAAGAAAGAACAAGAAGAAATAATAAGAATAGCCAGAACCTAGTGTATGGTCATATGCCACTTAAACATCTTTTTAAAAAGATATTGGATTATCTACAAAATGTAAATTAGAAAGCTTCATCACATTTCAGAAAGTGAATTTAAGTATCTCTAAATGAACTGCTGAAATATACCTACAATCCAGAAGAATTAACATGTTAATTCTGTCAAACTATTGAAGAAAATTGAATATCTCAATTACATTAATTATTCTCAAAAACTGGGAAGTACATTAGCAAAATCCTTTCATTAGATAAATATAATCCCCATAGCTAAATTACAGTAGATCAAACAAAATAATAAACAATGACAAAAACTAGTTCAATGTCACTAATAAAATCACTAATATAGTATAAATTCAACTTGATCATAATGTATGTTATAAGTGCAGTAGGGGAGCATTGAATTACAACTTTGTTGATGAAAAAAAATGAAAGTATACCAAACCTAAAATGCCAAGGACAAACTATAAGATTTGAGAGCTCCTGACTCCTAAAACACACACAAAAAAAATACCACAAAGACAGTTCCAGGGCAGAAAAGAACATTTGTGGTCATTCACAGACCAGATCACAGGCCAGGGAAGTAATAAACACCTGTCCTTAGATCATACCACCTTGGAAGAACTGAAACCTTATAGGTCCCTAGTAGTACCTCTGAAAAATAGCTGCACCAAACCCCTGAAGCTTGGGACAGTGTGTCTTTTACATAGGAAACAGAGTGCTACTTTATCAAACAGTTAAATGTAAAGTAATAGGCTGGGAAAATGAGCAAACAGGAAAAAAAATCTGGCCATAGAAAATTACTATGGTGACAAGGAAGATCAAAACACACACTCAGAAGAAGATAACAAAGTCAAAACTCCTACATTCAAAACTTCCACAAATATGAATTGGTTTCAGGCCATGGAAGAGCTCAAAAAGGATTTTGAAAATCAAGTAACAAAGGTAGAGCAAAAATTGGGAAGAAAAATGAGATTGATGCAAAAAAATCATGAAAAATGAGTCAAAGCTAGGTAAAGGAGACACAAAAAATACTGAAGAAAATAACACCTTAAATAACAGAGAAAGCCAAATGGTAAAAGAGGTCCAAAAAGCCAGTGAGGAGAATAATGCCTTAAAAAGTAGAATTGGATAAATGGAAAAGGAGGTACGAAAGTACACTGAGAAAAATAATTCCTTAAAAATTAGAATGGAGTAAAAGGAAGCTAATGACTTTATGGGAAATCAAGAAACAATAAAACAAAACCAAAAGAATGAAAAAATAGAAGATAATGGAAAATATCTCATTAGATAAACAACTGACCCGGAAATGAGATCCAAGAGAGATAATTTGAAACTCTTAGATTTCTGAAAGCCATGATCAAAAAAAAAATGAGCCTAGACATACATCATCTTAAGAAATTATCAGGGGCAGCTAGTTGGTACAGTGCATAGCGCTCCACCCTTGGAGTCAGGAGGACCTGAGTTCAAATCTAGCCTCAGTCACTTGACACTTAACTAGCTGTATGACCCTGGGCAAGTCACTTAACCCCAACTGCCTCACCAAAAAAAAGAAAAAAGAAAAAACAAAGAAATTATCAAGGAAAACTGAGCTGAGGCAAAGTGAAATGCACTGTGTACAAAGTAACAGCATATTGTAAGATAAGCAGCAGTGAATGAATCAGCTATTCTCAGCAATCCAATGATCCAAGACAATTGTGAAAGACGTATGATGAAAAATGCTACCCATCCCCAGAGAAAGAACTGATGGTGTCTGAATGCAGACTGAAGCATAGTTTTTTTGTTTGTTTGTTTGTTTTTGTGTTTTTTTCTTTATTTTTCTTAAAGGTTTTTTTGGGGAGAGTCTATGTTTTCTTTAACATCATTACTATTATGAAAATATTCAGCATGACTACACATGTATAAACAATATATAATTTCTTGTCTTCTCGATGAGTGGAGGAGAAAAGGGAGGAAGGGAAAGAATTTGACATTCAAAGTTTTAAAAATGAATGTTAAAATTGTTTTTTTTACATGTAACTGGGGAAAGTAAAATACTAAATAAATTAATAAAAAAAATCACTTGTGGTCAATCTTTCCCAGGAATTTTTTTTCCCCCTTAGGGAGCTCATTAATGGCTTGTTCAATTTGTTTTTCTAAGATAGGGTTCTTTAACTATCCTATTTCCTCTACTGTTGATATGTTGATTTATGTGTTTTAACAATATCCATCCATTTTACTTAAATTATTAGATCTATTAGCATATAAAATAGCTACTAATAATTGTTTTAATTTAATCTTCATTGGTGGTGAATCTACTTTTTATTTTTGATACTGGTGGTTTTATTTTCTTCTTTCTTTTTTCTTAAACCATTTAACCAATGGTTTGTTGATTTTATTGTGTTTTTTCCCCAAGAAAACCAGATCCTAGTTTTATTAGTTAAATGGTTTTCTTATTTTAAATTTTATTAATCCTTCCTTTAATTTTCAGGATTTTCAATTTGGTATTTAACTGGGGATTCTAAATTTGTTCTTTTTTTTGGGTTTTTTTTTCATTGCATGCCTAATTCTTTGATCTGCTGTTTCCCAATTTTATTAATGTAAGAATTTAGAGAAATAAATTTTCCCATATCTACTATTTTGGCTGCCTCTTATAAATTTTGGTATATTGTCTCATTGTCATCATCAATTTGTTCTTTGACTCATTCCTTAGGATTAGATTATTTAGTTTCCAATTAATTTTAATCTATATTTTCATGGCCCTTTATTGAATGTAATTTTTATTGCATTATGATCTGAAAAGGATGCATTTACTCTTTTTCTGTATTTGCTTGTGAGGTTCTTATGACCTAATACATGTTCAATTTTTTGTTGTAAATGCTATGTACCACTTAGAAAAAGGTACATTCCTTTCTATTCCTATTCAATTTCCTCCAGAGTTCAATCATATCTATTTTTTTCTAAAATTATATTCATCCCTTTAATTTTTTTGCTATTTTTTGTTAGATTTATCTAATTCTGAAAGGATCAAGTTGAAGTCTTCCTCTAGTATGGTTTTATTATTTTCTCCTGTACATCATTTAACTTTTCCTTTAAGAATTTGGATATTATACTATTTGGTTAATTTTACATAAAAATGTAATAAAACCATACTACTAGTATCTGACCAAATATTAGATTTAAATACATATTTTCTTGATTCTCAGGATAAAACCCCATCCCCAGTACCACTTTGTCTATCTAGAGTTAATTAATCTCATAGAATAGACATATCAAATGTCTTTGCCTAATTTTTTTCTAGAATTTTTATATATTAAAGTTTTCTCTTTTTAAAAAAAAAACCTGTAATAATGTTGGAAATGATGTGAAGGTTTGTAAACATTTTGTTAATGTTCAAATGTTATTACTACTCCACCCATCCACGCTTTTTTTTCTGGACTCTGTGGGTGGTGGTTCTGGGTGGGTGTGTATGATATGTGAATAATCCTGTGTGCTTTAAGTAGCAGTTCCTTGATAATTAGAATTTTATTTTTTTTCCATTATCACCTTGAAAATCTGCTTTTTGCACCATTATTGATAAAGTATTGTAATTTTATGACAATGTGACTGGCTGAGTTGGATCTTGTTTTTGTCTCTGGAAGCAATATTTGTGAATTCTAGATCTGTGACTGGTCTTTTGATAGAGGCACTTCTATGAAGTTTTTTTATCTCTTGAAAAAACAGTAGTTTTCCTTTTTTAAGTCATCAGATCATTCAGACTATCTCTCTGACCTCTGTCTTCTCCATTCATAACCCTTCCTTATAAAATTATCATGTGTGTATCCAGCCAAATTATCCTTTGATACTGTCTTTTGCTTCTACAAATTTGCCTTTCTACCTGAGAATTTTATTTTCCATTAATTCCATACTTCCAAATGTAGTTTTTGTCAGTCTTCTTTAAATTATTTTTATTGCTTTTTTATATGTCTTAAGTTAGCTTCAATTTGATTGTTGAAACTGATCTGATTTTTTTTTTTTTAGTGGTGACCACTTTGGAATTTTTCAGTTGATACTTTCTTCACTGTGTTGGAGGTTTTGTGGTGGGTAGATTTTGTTTTCTGCTTTTCAATCACTTTTCTTTCTTTCTTTTTTTATTTTCTATGAAGATATTCAATTCTGAATCAGCTTCCTCTCTTTTGATCTCCTTTAGCTACCCTTAAATTAATTGATTCATGCGATTGTTTTAATTTGGCAAATATTTTTATGTATTCACATATGATGGGCACTGGCTGAGAAGAGGGGCCATTTTATGATCTCCCACTCTTCCTAGAATTATTATTTTTACTTCATTTTTAAGTGTAGAGAGATCATTTCTTATGATGTACAGTAAAATTATAAATCTGACATTAAGATATATTATAGAGAGGTGATCTCAAAAAGTTTTCCTTTTTTTTTACAATGCCAAATTTTCCCTGCATGCTTATGAATGTGTCTTTGGAGAAGGATACGGTTTATTCCATTCAACATTCTTTCTTAGAACCAAGCTTTTATTATTTCAAATTAATTGATACGTGTGAAGTGTTTCCTATCACACAATACAATTATTTGTGATGTTGATCTCATTGATGTCCTATATTTTCTAAACTATGTATAATAGCCCTCAGTATAACACTGTGGATCAATAAAGTACCCATAGCTATGACTTCATTAGTCCTAGTATTTGAACAAATTCTTTATTTTTGGTACTTTTCCTAAAATTGAACTTAATACATTAATATATAAAAGTTCTACTTGTCCAAAAACAACATTTGTGTAATATGCTGAAACTCAATGCTTTGTCTCATTGAATTATAATTTAACATAAATTGTAATCTTTTAGGAGTACTTCTCATATGTATGTAATTGACAACCAAGAAATATGGTGTTTGGTGAGCACAAAAATTTAATAATCTGGGCTGTCAAATTTAGAGGGTACTGGAAAACAACAATAATTATTTATGTGGGGGGAGAGAGAGTATATATACACATAAAAACACAAATACATGAGTACATATACACATGCACATGTATGTATATGCATACATGTACATATACTTATGTCTATGTATATATGTATATATACATGATTGCATGTAATTGTAGTTGTTACCCAACATCATCTCAATTTGACTGCCCAAATTGCTGCAATTATTATGTGCCCAAAAACATATTTTCAGTTGCCAATCATGTGCATATGATGCATACCCCCAAAAGGTTGTAAGTCTATATTTTTGCCCAATAGTGATGGAAATTTATATATCACCCTGAATGAGGACTAACTATATCTCTCACATCCTTTGCTACATTTTATCTTTTGGGTACAAAATAATGAAAATAATTATTGTCATCTATTAAAAACAAAATTTCCCAAAAGCAAGCAATGAGACTAACACAGATAGCAGAAGACAATGAGAATTTATAACATAATGTGAAGGAATGGAATAAGTATTAGACTCCTTTCAAAAGACTTTACCCTTTAGCATAAGCAGAACTTTTATTTGGTACCTTTTTCTTTGATAAGGAATTGTGAAAATAGAAACATATCACACAGAAGAATAACCTTTCTCATCCTTTCCAGAGATCTACATTGGTTTATTGCTACAACAAATAGAGCAAAAGGTAAATTTTTAATGTCCCTGACATCAAGGGATTTAAATTAAATTGATATTCTGCCTTTCTTTTGCTTTCAGTAAAATAGAATGATGTAAAAATACATTCTCCTCTTCAGAGGTTTTGTTGGGTATGCTGCAAATTCCCAAAGCAAATCATATGTTGGTTCATAGTGAAACTAAGACTAGGATATTTTCCTCGTTATTGATGAAGATGCTAAATCTTGAAAAAAATAGCAAGGTTGGGAGTGCAATAGGTTATCGTCTTCTATAATCCTTTGTCTTCTAGACTGTTACAGTGAATGTCCTGCTAGTGGAGACATTTATTTTCACACAAGTAGGATGCTGAGGTGCTAATGTCTCCACAGATCAGAAGCTGGCTGGATGGCAGCAACATATCAGAAATGAAGGGAATGTGGACACAAGCAACAAAATGGAGTTTTCATTGGCAAACTGTAATATTGTTTCCTTGGAATCTCCTTATTTTGAAATTAATATGATGTAGAAAATTAACTTGACCATTCAAGCAGCAGCGTGCATTTATCACAGCTTGGTGCATAGTTCAGTTTTTATGTCTAGTCCTTGTGGTGACTCAATTCTTATTATCATGTACCCCACCGTATGGAGGAGGGAAGGGGAAATATTTCTCTAAAACAGATAAATACTCTTGGGATTTATCTAAGTAGTCAGAGCTTGGTGTTGTATGTGGATCTCCAAAAGCTGCAGGTCCCAGAAGGTTGCGCAGATCCTTCAAGTAAGGTCATATCATTTTCAGAGAGCAGTCTGGGAAAACACCCTCACTCTCAGGCCATGTAGCAGTTTCTTAATGAAAGCAACCTGTTCTCCTTTGTGCACTCCACTCTCCCTCACTGTTCCCACAAAAGCAGAGTGTGTAAATTATACATTTGGCTAAATTGCCCTCAGGAAATTACACAATCTGATTCTGAAATGCAGAAAAATGTATATTTTTAAAATATACATTAGAATATTGCCATATAAATTGAGTATTTAGTAACAGTTGAACAAAGTGATGGTAAGCAAAGAAACATTTTGTGTTGATTTTCAGCGGTTAAGGAACCAAATTTGTTGTTTCAGGTAGAGTTACACTTAAACAATAAATTTGGAATGAGGCACAAAAATGAATATTGTTAACGAATCATAAAAATAGTAAAACTTTAAAAAACAAAATAAAACATGTTTCTTTTCATTTTTCACTTCAAACATCTATAGTTTCCTTCTGCTATCTTCCTTTCTATTCAATTATCATTAATACAATGGTTATCTACTCTTGTAATCTAAGATAGAGCATACATTACCACAATTTTCCAATGCCCAGATTCAAGATTCTTTATTCTTATTGTCAATAAGTTTGTAGTTATTTATTTTTATTCCCCCCCTTTCTTCTCAATAGCATGGTTTCCTACAGTTTCTTTTTGTGTTATGATGGTATGGAGGAAGCAAGGTAGAGTGCTTTATGTTTACATGTAGGAGTGTGTGTGTATGTGTATTTATAGGTAGAGGATAATGTTATTAATTTTTCAAATGTAGCCTGTTCTAGAGACTTCTAGTCAGAACAGTCATATGAAATGTCTTACAGGAGCTGTACTCTCCCACAAAAAAAAATAAATAAACATTGAAAAGCCCATGAAACCACACTTGCTCTGCTAAATATAGCCTCAAGCATTCAAGAGCTCTGAGCCTGAAGTTAGCCAGATAACAAGTAAACAGGTTATAAAATCTTCAGGCACTCTGAGCAGACATGTGCCAGGAGATCTTGAAAACTAAAGAAACTCTGAGCTGAAATTTGTCAGATCACAATTTTGGTTCTACATTTGGTGAAATTATTCAGGACCTAAAGGTTCATGTAAATAACACCATTAATAAAAGCAAACAACAATACCCAGATAAAAGGCAATTCACAAAATTCTCAGTTAATGAGAATTTATGAGTGCTTACAATGTTTCAGGCACTATGCTAAGTGCGAGGGATACAAAAAAAGCAAAAGACAGTCTCTCCTCTCAAGATGCTCACAGTATAATGGGGGGAAGGGGACATGAAAACTATGTACAATAATAAATAAACAAGCTAAATTGAGGATGTCTATAGAGGGAAGATGTTAGCATTAAAGAAGATCAGGAAAGCCTTCTCATAAAAGGTGTAATTTTATCTGGGAATTGAAGGAAGATGGGAGGCAGAAATGAGGAATCAGAGAAGCTGAAGCATCAGAAAATTTGAGTCATGGTGAACAGCCAATGCAAATGTTCATTGTATAAAGATATGTTTTGGTGTAAGAAACAATTCAAAGGCCTGTGTTATTGAATTTAAGAATACATTGAGGAAGGGGAAAAGAGAGAGTAAGGCATAAGAAGGCTGGAAAGGTAGCAGGGGACCAGTTTGTGAAGGTTTTTGATGGAGTTTATATTTCTTCTTAAAGTCTATAAGGATCCACTGGAATTGATTAAATACAGGTCATCATCAAATTTGAAAATTTTATGAATATAAATTTAACAGTTAAATGGAGGATTGTTTGGAGTTGGGAAAGGCTTGAGGCAAGGAGACCAACCAATAGGCTGTTATAATAGCCCAGTCATGTGGTGATGAGGAACTATACCAAGGTGAAGACAATGGAGATAAAGAGCCATATACAAGAAATATTATAAACAAAAACATTCAGAGGCCTTAGCCACATATTGGAAATGAAAGAGTGAGAAAAAATGAAGAGTTAAAATGACACCTAAGTTGCACATCTGTGTAACTAGGAGGATGGTGTTGGCCTCAATAGGAATAGGGAAATTTGGAAAAAAGAGGGTTTTTTTGTTATTGTTTTGTTTTTGTTTTTATTTTTGTTTTGTTTAGTTTTGTTTTGAAGGTGGGGATAATGAGTTCAGTTTTGTACATGCTGAGTTTAAGCTCAAACTCATTGGAACATTTAGATTGAGATATCTAAAAGACATTTAGAAACATTTGTTTGGAGGTTAGAAGAGAGGTAGATAAGGTGATCTAAGAATCATGAGAATAGAAATTATGATTGAATCAATACTAGCTGATAAGATTGCCACGTGAAATAGTGTGGAGGGAAACAAGAAGTCCCAGGACAGAGAGTGGAAGAAACCAACCTTTAGCAGGAATAACTTGCAAGATCCACCAAGGAAAACTAAGAAGGAGCAGGAGGAATGGTAAAAGGAGAACCAAGATAGAGTAGTGTCACAGAAGCCTAGAGAGGAGTATCAAGGAAAAGAGGGTAAATAACAGTTTCAAAAGCTTTAGAGACTCTGTGGTGAATTAGGTAGTGACTTAATTAGGAAGGTGTAAACATGTTGCCCTGCCACAGTGAGGGCCTAGTTTTGTTTATGTAGCATCTATTTGTAGGGGAACTAGTCATCATGATGATGTGATTTTCCTCACTTTTGTTATGCAATGCTCGGGCAGGAATGAAGGCATCAGATGGTAAGAGTGGTCTGAGAATGAAGCTTGCCAGGGAAGATCAACAATATAATATAGAGATAAGTGATTCAAAAGAGGAAAAGAGTATAAAGTTGAATTGTTTCATCAAAGAGTAAATATGGGGAAGGGTGAAAAGCATAACAGGCCAGAAGTGATGATCTGGGAAAGAACTGAGAGTATAACATACAATACAAAACAATACACATTTATCAAGCACCTACTATGTGCCAAGCACTGTGCTAAGCACTGGGGATATTAATAAGAAGACAAACAGTCCCTGCCCTTGAGGAACTTGCAATCTAGTGGAGGAAGACTATATGCAAACAGAAGCTAAAAACGAGAGGGGGAGAAGAAAGAACTATGAATTTCTGTGGAGTCCAAACCAAGCAGAACTACTGATGGAAAGTGGAGAATTACCTGAAAATTTCAGATCCCAGTCCTCTATTAAGAAAATCTTTGGGAGATATTTAGTGCTCTACCCTCCAGCTCTCTAATCACAAGGGAGAGGAGGCTGATGGAGTTGAGAGGCTGCCAAATATCCAAAACTAAGTTAATCAGATTTGAGAGATTGGAGATTAAAGTGAGGACAGAGAACATGATTTGGAATTGCAAGCTGAAAGGAGAGGAGAGGGCAATATATTCTAATAAGAATTTCAGAGTTCATGAATGAACACAGAAGTGGTGCATTTGTAGATGATGGCATACATATGTACATATAAACATGCATGCAAGCATATATACATTATACATATATCCCAAAAGGCCCATAACTGGATCCCAAATCAATACACCTGAGAGCAAAGTTAACTCAAACTATTCCAGGTCTACTACATAGCACTTTGCTTCACAATAGTCATTGATGTTGTAGGAGTTTGGAGGCTAACTCAAGCATCTCCAATCTTACTAGAGTCCTTTCCAACAATAGACATAGAAGTATCAAACTACTGTGAGCTCCCATCAGAGGGGAGTGAGATTGTGGGTTATCAATTCTTGCCTGTGGAAGAAGGAATGGGAATATGATCTAAGACAAATAGGTTGATATGCAAGGAGGCAAGGTTCACACAAGTCTCAGAGCACTCAGATTCAAAGATGGAGACAGTGCCAGGACAAAGACAAGCCAAGAGATCTTTGGAAATAAGACCAATATGGCTGTCAATATCTGATTAGTATCTATTTGGATAAGATATGAACTAGAATTAAGTATCACTAAATTACTATACCTAAAGACAAGGGATTAATAGGTTGTTATAAACTTGAAGAGTAGTCTTTATTGAGCATTCCAGGTACCTGTGTTTTATCTTGTGCTTTTCAACATTTTTTTTCCAATGATTTGGACTAAGGCAAAATTACAGATGATATAATAGCATTTATATAGTGTTTTATATTTATATTTGTTTATATAGTGTTTTGAGGTTTAAAGGCACTCTTGATCCTCACAACAACCCTGGAAAATACAGATGTGGTAGAGTATAAGTAATTTGCCCAGGGTACATTGATGGTAAATGTTTGAGGTAGAATTAGAACTTATGTCTTCCTGGTTCTAAGTCCAGAACTCTCTCCATTGTACTACATAGCTACCTGGGAAACATGCTAGAAATAGGATACAAGAAAGAACTTGTGAGGAAAGAAAAATAGTCAAAATAAAGCAAGATGAAATAGAAAGCTAGTCAAAAGCCAAGAAACCTGATTTCAAGTCTGGCTTTTGACCTCTACTGGCTGTGTGACCTTGGGCAAGTCACTGAATCTCTCAGTGCTCTGGACAATTCTCTAAGATTTTATCTTTCAACTAAGTTGCCAACCTGTGTAGGTAGAGGTGATTTTCTCTTCTGGCCATTTTTAAACTAATAAGATCACAGGTCTAGTTCCTATCATTATCCCTAACGAAGACTTCTATGAGTTGAAATATTCAATATCAAAATATTAAGATGGCAGAGGTATGGCTAAACATAAAATAGTGAATAGCCGTAAATATCATATCATTTCAACAACATTTAGCAAATATTTCTTTAGGATGCTACATTGTACAAAAACAGTACCTGCCCTCAAGAATTTGATTTCTATTGGAACAGCAGCTGGAAGAAGGCCTCAAAACAGCAGTTGAAGGTTCCACTGTATTCTTCCCTGATCAGACTATATAGACATATTGTGTTCAGTTCTAAGTGTCTCATTTTAGATAGGACATTGCAAAGTTGAAGCATATCCCAAAGAGGGTAAACAGGATGTTAAAGAGAGTGGAAGCCCCATAGAATTACATTGTAAAAATAAAGTTTTACTAATATTCAGCAATTTATGGTTCTCCTTAAAACTTTTGAGTTAACTCTATTACTTTATTAATTATTATAGCCACATTTCTGCAACACCATCTCTAAAGAGCTTAAAAAAATGTGTAATCATTTGAGTAAGCATTCATCACAACAGTTTGGTGAGTCAGGAACAGAGTAGGTATCATTATCCTCAATTTTCAGTGATGTCTGTTCAAATTATGCTCTGTTCACAGTTCACCCTCACCACCATGGAACAGCTGTTTGGGATCCTGCAGCTCCAAGGACTTAGTCCCCTTTGGAAGTCTTACATGATTCTCCACCTCTCTGCACTTTCTTTCCCACACATTCCATCCCTCAGGGCTCTCAGTTCCCCATTTTGCAAAATATTGATCTAGTTTATTCATATTAACTAGAGCCATCTAATTTTCTCTTGGAAATATAATATTAATAATAATAATAATACCCTCCCTTTTGGAATAATTTAAAGGCCTCCTGTAATTAAATATACACTAATAAAATAATTTAACATTATATTCAATGAATACTTGATTAGATTCAAATAATAGTTTATTTCCTATCAAATAAATAACACCTATAAAACGTCTTAACAAATAGAGTGTTTTCTTACATAACAACAGTATGTGCAACTGATTCACTGTGAGAGTATAATACTATCAGAGCCAGCTAAGACAGCAAATACACTGTAGCAAGACAAGATAGCTTATTTGGCAGAGACAAAAACTAATCTTTGACATGAATGGAACTCTCCAGGAGTTATTCCCTCAAGAATGTAACCAGGAAACCCTGGTAACATCCTTCTTTGAGTGCTTTAAAAGTCTGTTAAATACAGGGAGAAAAAAAGAAGAATGTAGAAGTATAAAAATTTCTTTTCATGGGGCAGCTAGATGGCACAGTTGATTCAGGAATACCTGAGTTCAAATCTGGCCTCAGACACTTGACATTTACTAGCTGTGTGACCTTGGGTAAGTCAATTTACCCCATTGCCTTGCCCAAAAATAAATAAATAAATAAAGATTTCCTTTCTCCAAAAGAACATCCAATTAGGTATCATACTATTTCAAATACTATTAATAACCAAAGTGGGCTACTTCCCCAATTTGGACTCATTCTCACAGTATGAATATCCAGAGGGTGGTTACTATTCCCACACTCTGGATTGTGCCCTGTGACCATACACTTCTAACATTATGATTCCTAACTAAGTACCTACCAGTGAACTTCCAATTTAACATGAACCAATTAGTTCTTAGCAAAGGCATTTTAGCAATATGTGACAGTAAGTATAGTAGTTATATAACATCCTTCTCTCTAAACCCAGGATACACTCTCCCACTAAAACACATGATATCCATGTGTAATGCGGGCACCAACTTAGAGTATAGTGGCAGTAAGGTACATGTGTGAATAATAGATGTGGCAAAGTCAACTCACACCTTTACTACTGTAGTGCCACAATGTTCTTTCTCCCTATGTGTAGTGCTGAGCTAGTAAGGATTGCTGCTCTTTGAAGTATCATTCTCAATATGTAAGCCTAGCTCTCTTGTGAATCTATACAGGGTCCCTTTTCTGCTGTCAGAGTACCCAATATTGGAAGCAAATTCTTCCCCTGAGTAACTGCCTTTTCTGTACCCCAGTCCATCTGGAATGTGAGTCTCTGCTATTGCTGCAAGCAATATCTCCTATTGGTCATGTAATTTTCCTACAAATCTACATGACCAATGTGGAAAAAGGGATTCTCTCCCCTAAAGAGGTCTCCTCCATATGAAGCTTCTAGCTTATGCTCACCCAGATTGCCAAATTCTCAAACTACTGAAAGATTCAATTTTTTTTTTTATTGACCCAGGGGTGTGATAAATTCTTTCACTTACTAGTTATTTCCTGGGTAGCACTATTTGCCTTTGCCCAATGACCAAAATTTACATTTTTTTCAAATTTATTAAAAGCTTCTTTTGTGGGATTGTAGGAAACCCCTTAATAGCTCCTCTTACTAGTAGAAGTTGAGAAACTAAAATACCTTTTCAGCATACCAATAAACATCTGTGAAGCATCTCTATGCTTCTGTGACCCACCAAAAACACAACTCTGCTGTTTAAGTTTAAGAAATAGCCCCTAGGAGCCAATAGATAAAAAAGTATTTGTCAGAGTAAGACAAGTGGCTAAGGAGAGAAGATTACTTTTTACTATTACTTCTAAAAGTGGCTCTGGTAAAATCTGAGGAGAGTTGACATACCTAGGTAATGTATCCAATTTAAAAATATACTATTTATGTATATTATTTCCTACAAATGTCTACAGATTTAATTTATATAAAAGAACTATGAAGATGAAACATAGCATGGATAAATGTTGAGTAATATTATTAGATTCAACTTCCAGGACAAATTCTTTGTCATTGGCAGTTCTTCTCCACAACATACTTCAACAGTCAATGTGTGGGATTTAAACTGAGCTTAAATAGATTTTGCTATCAGTAGCCTAAAAGAAATGGAATGTAATCCAATGACAGTGAACACACAAAACTTGGATTGTGTTGAAAGTTGTTATAAGAATTTTTATATGGGAGGCAGAGCCAAGATCATGGAGTAAAAGAAGGGACTCAATTGAGCTTTCCCCCAAACCCCTCCAAATACCTTAAAAATGACTCTAAACAAATTCTAGAATAGCAGAACATACAAAAAGATGAAATAAAACAAATTTTTAGTCCAAGACAATGTGGAAGATCAACAGGAAAGGTCTGTCACACCAGGGTGAGAGAGCACAGTCCAACCTAGGATTCATTAGCACAACCCTGGTTATAACAAAGCAGGAGCAGGCCTTGGGAGTGACTGATTCAGCAGTGGCAGTGGCTGCTTCTGGAACTCTCAGAACACAGATGTAAAGGGGGTCAAACAATCTGTCAGAAGGAGATTACAAGGGTCTTTTGCTAGCACTGAGACAGGACTCTGTGGCTTTGCCCATATTCAGATCTGGGTCCCAGTTCTGGGTGGCAGTCCCAAGGCAAAGAGAAGCACAACCATAGCAGAGTTTGCAGCCACAGTAGATAAGGACCTTCCTCACAGTTCCAGGGCAGAAAAAGAGTGCTTGTGGTTGCTCACAGACCAGAGCATAGTCCAGGAGAGGAGTAAATAACTCTCCTTAGACCATACCACCTTTCAAGAACTGAAAACTTACAGGTTCCAAGAAGTACCTCTGAAAACAGGTGCACAACACACGTGAAACTTGGGAGACTGTGCTCTCCACCCTGGAAGCAGAGCCCTATTTTAAGAAACAGTTAAAAGTAAAATAATAGGCTGGGGAAAAGAGCAAACAATAGAAAAAGAAAACTCAGACTACAGAAAGTTATTATGGCGACAAGGAAGATCAAAATACAGACTCAGAATAAGGTGGCAAAAGTAGCAAAAAAGCTGTTGGAGACAGTGTAGTAAAAGCAGTGACTTGCTTGAGCTCTCCTCCAAACCCCACCAAATGCCTCTCAAAATAGCTCTAAACAAATTCTAGAGCAGCAGAAACCATAAAAAGACAGTGAAATAAATTTCCAGCCCAAGATAACCTGGATGGTTGATTGGAAAGGTTTACTGAACTGGGCTGGGAGAGGAGCACAGTTCAGTGTGGGTCACACAGGCAGTGTAGGCAAAAACTAGGCCTCTGTGAACCCGGAGCAGTCCTCAGGAGACTGAATCAAGGGGAGCTGTGGTGGTTTCCAGATGTCTCAACCCACAAATACCAAATACAACTTAGAAGGTCAGTAGGAAAGGTCTGTCTGACTGAAATGAGAGAGGAACTCAGTCCAAACCCAAGTCCCAGAGCAACGGCAAGGCAGCAGCTATTCTGGAGGGAATCAAGGAGCTGGTGGGAGGGGAGTTGCAGGGATCTCTTTGCTGGTGCTGAGGAAGAATTCTCTTCCTTTGTCCATGACTGGATCTGGGTCACAGCTCTGGGTGGTGGTGCTGGGGCAAGGAGGAGCAGTGATGTGGTGGAGCTTGTGGTGGCTGTGGAGAGGGAATCCTCATAGTTCAAAGGCAGAAAAGAGTGCTTGTGGTCACTCATAGACCAGAGCCTAGGCCGTGAAAAGAGTAAACAGCTCACCCTTGATCATACCACCTTGGAAGAACTGAAAATTTATAGGTTCCGAGAAGTATCTCTGAAAACAGCTGCATAAAACCCCTGAAGTTTGGGACAGTACGTTCTCCACACTGGAAGCAGATCTCTACCTTAACGAAGAGTTTATAACTCCAGTAATTGGCTGGGAATATGAGAAAACAGCACACAAAAAAAGTCAGACCATAGAATCTTCCTTTGGTGATAAAGAAGATAAAAACATGCAACCAGAAGAGGACAACAAAATCAAAGCTCCTTCATCCACAGCCTTCAAGAAAAATACAAATCAGTCCTGAGCCGTGGAAGAGCTCAGAAAGGATTTTGAGAAGCAAGTAAGAGAAGTAGAGGAAAAACTGGGAAGAGAAATGAGAGTGATGCAAGAAAATCATGAAAAACAAGTCAACAATTTGCTAAAGGAAACCCCCCCAAAATACTGAAGAAAATAACACCTTAAAAATAGCCTAACCCAAAAGGCAGAAGAGGTCCAAAAAGCCAATGAGGAAAAGAATGCTTTCAAAAGCAGAACTGGCCAAATGGAAAAGGAAATCCAAAAGCTTACTGAAGAAAATACTTCTTTAAAAATTAGAATGGAGCAAATAGAGGCTAATGGAAAATGCTATCCACATCCGAAGAAAGAACTATGCAGTGTGAATGCAGATCGAAGCATACTATTTGCTATTTTTTTCCTTCTATTTTGTTTTCTCTTTCTTGTGATTCCTCCTATTGGTTCTAATTCTTCCTTACAACATCACTAATGTGAAAATATGTTTAATAGGAATGTCTATGTATAGCTTATATCAGATTGTGTGCCATCATGGGAAGGGAGGCTGGGAAGTAGAGGAGAAACATTTTAAACTCAAAAGCTTATGGAAGTGACTGTTGATAAATCAAAATAAATTAATTAAAAAATTTTTAAAAAGAAAGATGATATTTGTAACTCATTGTCAATATTAGGTTAATTGGAGGGGGAATTATATGTATGTATAGATAGATAGATGGCACAGGGTGTGTTGTAGATGAATGGGGTGATATCTAAAAAATAAAATTAAGGGGTGAGAGAGGACTATACTAGGAGGAGAAAGGGAGAGGTAGAATGGGGTAAATTACCTCACACAAAACAGACAAGAAAAATCTTTTACAGTGGAGGGGAAATGGGGAAAGGTGAGAGGGAAATGAGCAAATATTATTCTCATTGGAATTGGGAACAATACACAAACTCAATTGGGTATGAAAATCTATGTTACCCTACAGGAAAATAGGGGAGAGGAGGATAAGAGAAGGGAGGGCAGATTGAGGGTGGGGATAATCAGAAGCAAATACTTCTGAGTAGGGACAGGGTCAAAAGAGAGAATGGAATAAATGGGGGACTGGATAGGATGAAAGGAAATATAGTTAGTTTGTCACAACATGACTACTATGGAAGTGTTTTGTATAACTACACATGTATAACATTTATCAAGTTGCTTGCCTTTTCAATGAAGGTGGGAGGGAGGAAGAGAGAAAATTTGGAACCCAAAGTTTTAAAAACAAAAGTTAACAATTATTTTCACACGCAACTGGGAAATAAGATATAGAGGCAATGGGGTATAGAGTCAATGAGCCTAGTCCTTCTGAGGATGTATAAAAGTGCCTCTCATGCAATCTTTACATGGAGAGTCATTAGGACTTGCAATGGAATTACCTTGGGGAGATTTAGAAGAGCTAAGAAGGAAAGGGATTTAACACAAGGAGAAACCAGGATGGGGCAGGGTGGATAGTGTGACAGAGGACTTAAAGGGAAGGGGACTAAAACTCATCTAAAAGCAGTTCTATATATCTAAATGGGGAGATGTATGGGAAAATCGACAAGCACAAATGTTCTCTAATGCAAATCTAGAACTGGTGGAAAATTCACAAGGTACTGGTTGATCTCATTCTTTCTTCTTTCCATGACTTCTTCTGACTAACAGCTATCTATTTAAATACAATACCATAAGAGGAGAAGCCTCAAACATTCCCATTGAAGGCCTAAATGTGGTCCGTGAACATCAGCTTAGCTTCTTAGGTATAGATTTATCTTGAGGCTCTCACCTTCTGATTTTCCACAGGTCAAGAGAAAGAGACACCCAAGGTCTGGGAGTAGAGTCTGGGAGTAGAATTTTCCAGACAGTCCAACATCAAGGCTCTGAGAAGTGAGGTTTGACCTTAAAGACCCAACACAAGAGTCACTTCAACAAAAGCTTATCCATCAGTGATGACACATTTGGATATGAACTCAGTGTGACCAGTGCTACAGAGAAACTAAATTAAGGCTTATCTCCCTTGTTTCCAGAGAACAAACTGATATAAGATAAAATGTGCCCCGAAGTGGGTGCACAGTAGGGGGGGTGAATTTCTTTGTCCTTCTATTTTTGCTATACCTTCAAAATAAATATCCCTTTGGATAAGCTAATTGCTGTTAATTAGTTAAATGGAACTAGCATACTAGTCATTAACAAGCAATTATTAGTCACCCACTATTTTGCCAGTACTATGCTGCAGATATAAACCAAGAAAAAAGACACAAATTTCAAGGAGCTCAGAATCTAAGGGGAGTGGTGGCACACCAGAATGGGAGATTGAGCTGATGGAATTTAAGAAATAACCCCAACCCCTCTAGAGTAGATGTAGCTGACCTTGTTCTGGGATAATGAGCCCAGAGAATTCATACACATTTATACAAATATGTCTGTGGAAATATCCACAAAAAAGCAAATGGGCAGATACATACATAAATACACACACACACACACATACACACACATACACACACATATATATATATATATCCATAATAAATACAAGCTAGTAGAATGCAAATGCATGCACACACACACAAATGTCCATGACAAAAACAAGAAATCAGAAAATTCCTGTTGGTAGGAACTGAAAGAATTCAGTATACTGTAAAGAGATACTATAAAGCATTATTGGATGAAGCAGTGATATATATTCATTTTTATAGCCACATATCTCTGATAGCCATATTTTTCCATCACAAAAATGCCTCCTTTCAATAAATCATGTCCCAAAAATGGAATGACCTCACCTAGAGACATTTTCAAGAACCTATTGTCTACTTAAGCCTCTTTTTTGGTTGTTTTAATCTGTGACTTCATGCTATTTTTAACTGTAGATTTGTTTTGCTTTAGTCCCTCAGACGAATTCTTGATCACTGGGAGACCCAGGGCATTCTGGAATTTCCTAGTGAAACATCCAAATAAATAAATACTGTAACCCTGCCACAGCAATAAGTTGAAGTAGTGAGGCTGTTAACAGGCTTCCACATAAAAGATTTCTTCCATTGTAATTCATTGATCTAGCTGTGTGCACTGCATTTCAATGTTGCAAAATGGCTCCTTTTTCCCCTCTCCCTTCACAGCTCAACTCTTTGAAAGGAGAAAACATTCAGAGATGTGACCCCCTTTCTTTGGACATTTAGAGTGACAGATTTGCTACTATTGTGCCTCTGGTGACTGATCTGAGACAAGAGTTCCAAATCGAACCTCCATATTTCAAGAGCAGAAGGATCTGCTACAAGAGGGCTAAATGGTAACCCTTAAGTTCTCTTACTGAGCAATTGTGCTTCTACTCAACAAGCACTTAGAAAGCTGTTAAAACTGCATTTTCTTTGTAATAATTTATGCTCCTGTTTTGCCAAATGGAGGTCAGCATTATACCTCTAAGACACTACACAAAATACGATTATGCCATTTATGTCAGTTAAACAGGAAAAAGATGAATGCTAGTAGCAAAGCTGAAATAACACAAAATATGATAGAGAGAAATGTTTGCTTAAAAGGAACCACATCTTAGAAAATACAAATTTGCAGAATTGGCCCTAGGCAGAGGGATACACTTTGTCACACAGGGCCCTAGGTGTAAATTCATAGACTAGAAGATTATATTTCCTCTTTCTACTCTGCCTTATTACAAAAGTCAAGGTTAATCTGATGTATAATTGATACCATTTTAGGAACTAAATTATCATAGGTCTTTTAGCTTAAAGGGACCAAGGAAAATTAAATCCTTTCTATCCACAATTAAAAAAACAACTTCACTTATGGTTGAGTTTTTTCCCCAGAGTACAGGTTTTCCTGAAGATTAGAGTTGGGTGTTAGTAGAAAGGCAGACAGAGAAAGCAAGAAAGTTTTTTTGTTTCTTTTTTTATTAATTTATTTATTTTCAGTTTTCAACATTCACTTCAACAAGATTTTGAGTTCCAAATTTTCTCCCCATCTTGTCCCTCCCCCCACCCCAAGATGGCATGCATTTTGAATACCCCTTCCCCTAATCTGCCCTCCCTTCTATCTCTCCCCCCCTTCTCTTATCCCCTTTCCCTTCAATTATCCTGTAGAGCAGGATAGATTTCTATACCTCATATTTCCCAGTTGCATGTGAAAACAATTTTTGAACATTTGTTTTTAAAATTTTGGGTTCCAAATTTTCTCCCTTCCTCCCTCCCACCCACCCTTATTGAGAAGACAAGCAACTCAATACATGTTATACATGCGTAGTTATGCAAAACACTTCCACAGTAGTCATGTTGTGAAAAACTAAGTATATTTCCCTTCATCCTATCCTGCCCCACCATTTATTCTATTCTCTCTTTTGACCCTGTCCCTCCTTAGAAGTGTTTGTTTCTGATCACCCCCTCCCCTAATCTGCCCTCCCCTTGATCATCTCCCTGCTCTCTTGTCCCCTTCCCCCTCTATTTTCCTGTAGGGTAACATAGATTTCTATACCCAATTGAGTGTGTATGTTATTCCCTCCTTAAGCCAAATCCTATGAGAATAAGATTCACTCATTCCCTCCACCTTTCCTCACTTCCCCTCTGCTGTCAAAACCTTTTCCTGTCTGTTTTATGTGAGATAATTTACCCCATTCTACCTCTCTCTTTCTCCTTCTCCCAATATAAACTTCTTTCACCCCTTAATTTTATTCTCCCGATATTACCCCTTCATCTTCAACTCACCCTGTCCCCTCTATTTATCTATCTATCTACAAATATACATACATATGTTTTTCCCTCCAACTATCCTAATACTGACAAAAGTTCCTGAGTTACAAATATAATCTTTCCATGTAGGAATGTGAACATTTCAACCTTAATAAGTCCCTTATAATTTCTATTTCCTGTTTACCTCTTCATGTTTCTCTTGAGTATTGCTTTTTGAGTCAAATTTTCTATTCATCTCTGGTCTTTTCATCAAGAAAGCTTGAAAGTCCTCTATTTCACTGACTATCCATTTTTTGACTGAAGTATTATACTCAGTTTTTCTGGGTTGGTGATTCTTGGTTGCAATCCTATCTCCTTTGACCTCCAGAATATTATATTTCAAGCCTTCTGGTCCCTTAATGTAGAAGCAGCTAAATCCTGCATTATCTTGATTGTGTCTCCACAATGTACGAATTGTTTCTTTCTGGCTGCTTTCAATATTTCCTCCTTGACCTGGGAACTCTGGAATTAGGCTAAAATATTCCTAGGAGTTTTCCTTTGGGAATCTCTTTCAGGAGGTGATTGGTGGATTCTTTTAATTTCTGTTTTGCCCTCTGGTTCTAAAATATCAGGGCAGTTCTCCTTGATAATTTCTTGAAAGATGATGTCTAGGATCTTTTTTTTGATCATGGCTTTCAGATAGTCCAATAATTTTTAAATTCTCTCACCTGGATTCAGTTTCCAGGTCAGTTGTTTTTGCAATGAGATATTTCACATTGTTTTCTATTTTTTCCTTCTTTTGGTTTTGTTTTACATCTTGTTTTCTCATAAAGTCATTAGCTTCCAATTGCTTTGCTCTAATTTTTAAGGAAATACTTTCTTCAGAGAGCTTTTGGACTCCCTTTTTCATTTAGCAAATTCTGCTTTTGAAGGCATTCTTCTCCTTATTGGCTTTTTGGACCTCTTTTGCCATTTGGGTCAGGCTTTTTTTTTTAGGTGTTATTTTCTTCAATTTTTTTTTGAGTCTTCTTTAACAAGCTGTTGACTTGTTTTTCATGATTTTCTTTCTTTTTTCTCATTTATCTTCCCAGATTTTCCTCTGCCTTTCTTACTTGTTTCTCAAAATCATGTTTTGAGCTCTTACATGTCCTGTGACTGATTCATATTTTTCTTGGAGGCTTTGGATGTAGGAGTTTTGGCTTCATTGTCTTCTTCTGGTTGTATGTTTTTACCTTCTTTGTCACCAAAGAAAGATTCTATGGTCTGACTTTTTTTGCACAGTTTGCTCATGATCCCAGCCAATTACTTGAGTTATAAACTCTTAGTTAAGGTAGAGGTCTGCTTCCAGTGTGCAGAATGTATTGTCTCAAGCTTCGGGGGTTTTGTGCAGATGTTTTCAGAGATACTTCTAGGGATCTGTAAATTTTCAGTTCTTCCAAGGTGGTATGATAAGTGGTGAGGTATTTTCTCCTTTCCTGGCCTAGGCTGTGGTCTATGAGTGACCACAAGCACTCTTTTCTGCCTTGAAACTGTGAGAAGGATTCCCTCTCCACCACCACTGCAAGCTCCACCATGCCAGCCCTCCTCCTCACCCTAGGACTGCCACCCAGAACTGTGACCCAGATCCAAACAGGGGCAAAACAAGAGAATCCTGCACCAGCAAAAAAGATCTCTGCAATCCTCCTCTTATCAGCCACTTGATTCCCCTTCAGTCTGTGGGTCTGAAGCTCCAGAAGCAGTGGCCACACCAGAGCTGCTTGCAGGAACTGGGGCTGGGACCAAGCTTCTCTCTCACCTCAGTCACAGACTTTTCCTACTGACCTTCTAAGTTATCTTTGGTGTTCATGGGTTGAGAAGTCAGAAAACCAATACAGCTGCCCATGATTCAGTCCTCTGAGGCCTGCTCCAGGTTCACTGAGGCTTCTTTGCCTGCTCACCCATGCTGAACTATGTCCCTCTCCCCACCTGACGTGATATACCTTCTCAACAACCTTTCAGGTTGTCTTGGCCTGGAAATTTGTTTCACTCTGTTTTTTTGTGGGTTCTGCTACTTTAGTATTTGTTTGGAGACATTTTTACAGCTATTTGGAATATTCTGGGGGAGAGCTCAAGCAAGTCACTCCTTTTACTCTACCATCTTGACTTCTAAGAAAGTTTTTGAAAGAGAAATACAGGGGTAGCCAAGAGAAAAAGAAAGAGAAAGAAGAAGATGAAGATCCACTTTCAGGAGGCCCACCTACTCTGATACTTTGTTCATTGACACAAAATATGTGTTGTGTCATTTTATTAATGTCATTCTATTCTTTTTTAATACTTAGATGCTCAATGTGCACTTAGAAAGCCTTTTAAACTGTGTTTTCAATTTACCACCCAGATGTAGCTATATTTTTTTTCCAAGACAGGAACTATTTCTTCTTTAATAAATCCCTAAAACATCTAGTACTCCATTACACACATTTCTCACTGATAAAGGCATTTATCTTGAGTTCCTTCTCTACATCTCAAAACACCATTGCATTATCTCTCATTTTCTCTTCCTCTGTTCCAGCTGACCCTTTTCATGAAGGCAAACTCCTGTATAGGTACACTTGATTCTGTATTCTCCTTTCTTCTCAAGATAGTTCTCAGAATCATCCTCTCTCTCCCTCTAACTCACTACTTTTTTACTGGCTGATTCATGCCCAGTTTTCCTCAATTTAAAAAACAAACTTATTTTACCATATCATCGTCTCAAGTTTACATACTTGAGCTTCTTCTCTCTTTTCATAGCTAAACTCCTAGAATAAAAGCTGTCTACTCTTCTTGCCTTTACTTCTTTGCTTCTCAATTACTTTTCAATCCATTGCAATCTGGTTTCCACCCTCATCACTGAAATGAAAATACTATCTCCAAAGTTACCAATGATCTCTTAATCACCAAACTTGATGATCATTACTCCATCTTCCTTCTTCTTACCTCTCAGAAGCATTTGACACAAATGACCATTTTCCCCTGACCTGGATACCCTATTGAGTTTTCACTGACATGGACATTTTCTTCTTCCTTGGTTTTTCTCTTATCTTTCTCATCTTTCTTTCTTATGTTTCTTCACTAGTATCATCTGCATCATACTCTCTACTATGAGGAGTAGCCAAAGATTCTTTCTTCATCTTCTTCTCTGTTAAATGCTTTTAGTTTTAGTGAACCTACCCATCAGCTATCATTGGCTTAATTATCATCTCTATGTAAGTGTTTTATAAGTCTATGTATTTTGGCAGCTATAACATTAAAGGACTGGAGGTCATGAAACATTATATTCTGGAAGGCAAAGGAACTGAGATCATAACTAAGAATCACTTACCTGGCAAAATTAAGCACAATACATCAAGAGGGAAAATGGTTATTCAATGAAATAGAAGGTTTTAAGCTTTTATAAGGTGAAGACCTGGACTTAAAACAAAAATTTGTCATCCAACATCAACACCCAACATAAACAGGTAAAATAGCAAAAGAAAACAGAAGAGATTCAATAAAGTTAAACTGTTTATATCTCTACATGGGAAGATGATACATGTAATTCTTAAAAATTGTATCCCTAATAGTAGTACAGCTAGAAAAAATAAACATAAGAGGAGGATATGGGTATAAGATGAATTTGAGGAAATGACATTAAAAATATTAAGGAATAAGAAATAGGAGTACAATGGGTACAGAAGGAAGGGAGAGGTAGAATGGGTTAACTATTTCACACGAGGTGACAAGAAAGACCTATTACAATGTAGGGGAAGATGAGAGGGTGGGCGATAATCATTGCTTGAACCTTAGCCTCATCAGTATTGACTCAAAGAGGGAAGCATAAAGGCAATGATTTGAGTATAGAAATTCATCTTACCCAGCAGGGAAGTATGAAGGAAAGAGACTAAATAAAGGGGGAATAGGGGCAGTGGGTACTGACAGAAGGGAGGGCACAAAACAAGAAGTGATAGACCGAAGCAAAAGACTGGTGAGGAGGGAAAGGATGAAAATAGGAAGAGAGCACAAATAGGAGGAAGAATAGGATGGAGGGAAATACAACTAGTAATCATAAATGTGAATGTGAATTCATGACCTCTCCCATCAAACAGACACAGATAGCAGAGTGAATCAAAAGGCATAATCCTACAGTATTATGTTTAGAAGAAACACTCTTAAGGTAGAGAGGCACATACAGAGTAAAGATAAGGGGCTGGAGCAGAATCTACTTATCTTTAGCTGAAAAAAAATAAAAGCAAAGGAGGCAATCCTGATCTTAAAGTAAAAGTGAAACTATATCTAATTAAAAATGGCTCATCCAACCATTCTAGAGAGCAATTTGGAACTATGTCCAAAGGGCTATAAAACTGTGCATACCCTTTGACCCAGCAATACCACTTCTAGAGCTGTATCCAAAAGAGATCATAAAAATAGGAAAAGGACCCACATGTACAAAAATATTTATAGCAGCTCTTTTTGTGGTGACCAAGAATTGGAACTTGAGGGGATGCCCATCAATTGGGGAATAGCCGAGCAAGTTGTGGTATATGAATGCAGTGGAATACTATTGTGCTATAAGACATGATGAATAGGCAGCCTTCAGAAAATAGATACACTGTATGATGACTGACTTTAATAGACTTAGCTCTTCTCAGAAATCTAAGATAATCTAAGATAACTCCAAAAGATTCAGAATGGAAAAAGCTGTCCACATCCAAAGAACTATGGAATCTGAATGTAGATGGAAGCATGCTATTTGCTCTCCTTTTCTTATGTTATTTTGTTTTGATTCTTCTTTCTCATGATTTCTCCCATTGGTACTAATTCTTTTGTACCTCATGACTAATGTAAAAATATGTTTAATGTGAACTTATAAGTAGAGCCTGTATCATGTTGCATACCGTCTCAGGGAGGGGGGAGGAGAAAATATGAAACTCAAAATGTTATGGAAGTGAATGTTGAAAACTAAAAATTAAAAAATAAATTGTATAATAAAAACAAAAACAAAAATATAAATGTACATTAAGAATAGATATAATAATCCTGAAAAACAATTTGGAATTATGCAAATAAAATGTAAAATGTCAAAAAAAATAAGTTCTAATGTTTACCTATTACCTCTAGGATAAACTATTTTTACCTATTATCTCTGGGATACAACCACCTATTTTATTTTCATTTTTTTCATTCACAACCTGGTTCAAAACTTATTTTCCAGGGACAGCTAGGTGGCGCAGTGGATAGAGCACCAGCCACAGAGTTAGGAGGACCTGAGTTCAAATGTGGTTTCAGAACATAACACTCACTAGCTGTGTGATTCTAGGCAGGTTGTTTAACCCCAATTGTCACACACACACACACACACACACACACACACACACACAAACACTTACTTTCCAATCTTACTATATATTTCTGTCCTTAAAGCACTCAAATTTTGCCTTCTTGCTATTTCTTACACAGGGCATTCCATTCTCCATCCACCCAGTGCCCAAATTACCCTATCTCAGTATCCCTAGTTTTCTTTAAAGTTCTTCAAGCATCATCTTTGCCCTGAAACTGTAACTAATCCCTCCAGATGCTAGTGACTCCCTGACATTATCCCCTGGTATTTATTTTCTATATATTAATATATTGTGAGCACATATCTCTCCCAATAGAATGTAAGCTTCCTGGGTCAGGTACTTTTTTCATCTCTTTCATCATTGTCACTGTATCCCTAGTATTTAGCACAACTCCATATAAAACTTACCAATCCAATTTAAGTCTTCTTTTGGTTCTTTTAATATCTCAGTAATAATATTCTAGCTGTCCACTTGTTGTATCTATCTCTCATTTTATTTTTGGCCAACTTATTTTTATCCATCACACACATCTTTGTCTTCTGTGCCATCAATGTCAATAATCTATAATCTATTTATGGATATTATCATTCTTTTTACTGTTCTTTAGATTACTTGCAATTCTTATTCCTTCTAGAACTGCTACTGATAATTACACAAATTCATCCCATGAATTCTAGAACAGCAATAAAAACAACAATAACAAAAACAACAATCTTTTCCTTTTTTTCTTGATAATTAATTTACTTTTAGTTTTCAACATTCACTTCCTTAAAATTTTTAGTTTTAAATTTCTCCTCTTCTCACTCCTCTCAAGATGGTGTGCAATATTATATAGGTTCTACTTACACATTCATATTAAGTATATTTTCCCATTAGTCATGATGTAAAGAACAATTAGAATTAATGGGGGTAACCATGAGAATGAAGCAATAAAATAAAACAACAAAAGAAAAGAAGAGCAAATAGTATGCTTCCAACTGCATTCAGACTCCATAGTTCTTTTTCTGGATGTGAATAGCAATTTCCATCATGAGTGTTTTGGAGTTGTCTTAGATTTTTGCGTTGGTGTGAAGAGTCAAGTGTATCAAAATTCGTCATTCTACAATGTGGCTGTTATTGTGTATAATGTTCCCCTGCTTCTGCTAATTTCACTCTGCATCAGTTCATATAAGTCTTTCCAGGTTTTTTTTTTTTAAGTCTGCCTGCTTATCATCTCTTAAAGCACAATAGTATTCCATTACATTTATGCCATAACTTGTTCAGCCGTTACCCAATTGATGGGCATCCTCTCAATTTTTAATTCTTTGCCGGGGCAAAAAGAGGTGCTATAAATATTTTTGTACATGTGAACAACTAACTTTTCAAGGTAAAGGAATGTCCTTAAGAGCTGTAGACAAACTGTTCCCTAAAAACAGCATAGTACCTATGAAGAACAGGCAGAAACATCAAAAATGCTGGCCAGTTATGCTTTGATTACAGTACTTATTAGATTAACACTCCAGATCACATGATGATACTGTTCCTATAATCCAAGCAATAGATGGGGTGACCATAGGCAGGCCTTACTTTAAACTATCATAATGGTCAATTTCTCAGGAAAGGCAGCAAAATGATTTGTACTCCTTTGTGTTCTGATAGAGTGTCAGGTAGTTCACAAGCATATATTAAACACTGGAGATACAGACAAAAGTAAAATAATCCTTCCCTTTCAGAGACTTAAGCACTAATGGGAAATACAACATGGACATACACACATACATCAATATACATGTACGTATATTTCTATAGTTTAAAGATGTGTATTTATGTTGTCCATGTAGATAATATGTATGACCTGTATGTATCTGTCTAATGTGGCTAATAGGAAATCTCACCAACCCTTTCCCAAAGGAGACTTAGATTCTTGTCAGGAGGGGAGTGTGTGACATGAGTCTGACCTGCTCTTCTTTCTTCATAGAAGGAATATTGGACTAAAATTATATTCAATCTTTTCCCTAAATATTGTTTACCTAGAGGTAATGACTTATAGGTTCAGGTCACTTTTCCTGGTGACTCTCCCAAGGGAAGACATATCCCAAATTACACTTTACACATTAAAATATATAACACAATAAAAAGAATGAATAAACCATCCCAACGGGAGAAAGATAGCTCAACCAAGAGAGAGTCCTCTATCTCCCACGGGGAAATTCCCTAAAGTCTCCAGTATAGCACTGTGGAAATTGGGATATGCTTACAGATATTGGCTCTGCTATATGTTAACTTCTTCCTGGAGTCTTTCTCTCTCCAGGAATTTCTCCATGAAAAGATCCTGGAACCAGATGTGTCTCTTCTCAAAGTAGGAAACTAGAAGGAAAACTTATCTCTTCCAAATTCTTACCAACACTACCTTTCATTAAAGCATGGCAACATCTGGAAACAAGGATGTTCATTATCACCACTGTTGTTCAATATCATACTAGAAATGTTAGCTTTAGCAATAAGGAGAAAAAGAAATTGAAGGTATTAAAATAGGCAAAGAAGGAACAAAGCTAACCCTCTTTGCAGATGATATGATGATATACTTAGAGAATCTTACAGAATCAAGTAAAAAACTACTTGAAATAATAAACAACTTCAGCAAATTTACAGGCTATAAAATAAATCCATGTAAATCATCAGCATTGCTATATATTACCAACAAAGCCCAACAGCAAGAGATAGGAACAGAAATTCCATTTAAAGTTTCTTGTGAGGAATATATTGGAGAATTTTAGTTTTTCATCTGCTCTGCTATCCATTTCTTTTTTATGGGAGGCTTCATCCCATTCATATTCACAATTATGATTAATACCTTTGTATTTCCATCCATGTTATTCTTCCTCCTTTATGTTTTCTCTCTCCTTTCCCTCCCCACCACTGTTTTCCTTTTGTCTAGCACCTCCACTTATCTGCCCTGTCTTCTGTCAGATTCCCCCCCCATTCCTTACTCTCCTCCCCTCCTACTTCCCTGTCAGTTAAGATGGATTTCTGTATTCATCTGATTGTAAATATTTTCCCTTTTTGAGCCAATACTGATGGTCATAAGGGTGAAGCAATGACCATCACCCCCTCTCCTATATTACCCTCCATGGTAATAGGTCTTGATCACCTCTTCATGTGAGATAATTTACCCCATTCTTTCTCTCCCTTCCTTCTGCACAAATTTTACTCCTCTTTCTCAACTCTTAATTTTTTATGACATTCCCTCAAATTCACCTTATACACATATGCCTTCTCTATGTAAATTCCTTCTATCTGTACTGTTAGTGAGACAATTATTAAGAGTTACAAGTATCATCTTCCTTCATTAGTACAGTTTAGCTCTAATGAATCCCTTATGTTTTCTTTTCCCTTTTTATCTGTTTATGTTTCTCTTGATTCTTGAAATTGGAAGTCAAATTTTTGGTTTAATTCTGGTCTTCTTCTATGAAGGCTTGAAATCCTTCTATTTTGTTGAATGACCTTTTTTTTCCCCCCTTGATGCATTATGTTTAATTTTGCCAGGTAAATGATTCTTGGTTGATCCTTTGCTTTCCAGAATATCATGTTCCACGACCTCAACTCCTTTAATGTTGCAGTTGCTGGGTTCTGTGTGATTCTGAGTGTGACTCCTTGATATTTGAATTGCTTCTTTCTGCCACTTGTAGTATTTTTTCCTTGACCTTATAGGTCTGAAATTTGGCTATAATGTTCCTTGAAGGTTTCCTTTTGGGATCTCTTTCCTGAGGTAATTGGTAGATTCTGTCAATGCCTATTTTGTCCTTTGGCTCCAGGATATTGGGACAGTTTTCCTTGTAATTTCTTAAACGATGATATCTAGGTTCTCTTTTTGATTATGGTTTCAGGTAGTCCAATGATTTTGATATTGTCTCTCCTGGATCTATTTTCTAGTTCAGCTGTTTTTCCCATGAGGCATTTTACATTTTCTTCCATTTTTTTTTCATTCTTTTGAATTTTTTTGATTGATTCATGATGTCTCATAGAGCCATTAGCTTTCACTTGCCCAATTCTAACTTTTAAGGTGTTGTTTTCTTCAATTAGCTTTTCTACTTTTTCCCCATTTGGCCAACTCTTAAAGTGTTTTATTCAGTGGAATTTTGCATCTCCTTTTCCATTTGGCCAATTTTACTTTTTAAGCAGTTTTCTAAGCTGTTGATTCTTTTTTCATAATTGTCTTGCACCTCTCTCATTTCTTTTCCCAATTTCACTTCTATTTCTCTTATGACTTTTAAGCTCTTTTTTGAGCTCTTGTATGAGTTCTTTCTGTGTTTGAGACCACTTCCAGTTTTTCTCTGAGGCTTTGACCATAGGTGTTTTGACATTGTTGTCCTCTTCTGAGTTTGTGTCTTGGTCTTCTCTCTCACCATAACAACTTTCTATGGTCAGATTCTTTTCACTATTGTTTTTTGCTCATCTTTTTTTTTAACCTTTTTCCTTTTTAAAAAAATTTGATCTCTGCTCACAGTGTGGAAGTGACTCTGTCTCAGGCTTCTTGTGCCAGTGGCTGAAAACCTGACTGTTTACCTGGTGCTGTGCTGATGTTGCTCTGAGGCATCCAGGGGACCTTCCTGTGTGGTATTGTGCTGAAGGGGTGTTGTTGGGGGTGGCTGGCACTGCTGGAGTCTGTAGAGGCCTGGCTTTATCTTGTGCTAAGCTGAGATCCTAGTGGTGGTGTCTAGAGTCTCCTGAGGCCAGGTGAGGTTTTTCTGCATTTCCCCAGGGCTTCACTGAAGTATGTGAAGGTCTGGACCCTAGAAGATTTCTGTTTGCCCTAGGCTGCACTGAAGCACCTGAAGTTCTGGGAGCCAGAAGATGCCCATCCACCCTATGCTGCTCTGAAGCATGCAAAGGTCTGGCAGCTGGAGGACACTTGCCTCCCCAGATACCCACCCACCTGCTCATGCTGAAGCCCATGGTGGTTCTTGGAACTGAAGTCTGACATTCCCTAAGTTATGCTAAGGCACATTGAGGGTACTGGTGTTTATGTTTGCCTGCTTCACAACACTCAATATCTTCCACTGTTTTGCAGAGGTACAGCTTGCTGCTGGCTTGCTGGGAAACAGCCCTGTCATACAATGTCTTACAATGTGCTCCCCTTTTACCTAAGTGAGATAGACCTTTCTTGCCAATCCTTCAAGTTTCCCAGGCTAAAAGATCTTTCCACCAAGTATTTCTATTGCCTCCATTCTTCCAGGATTTTTCCTGGTGTGGTATTTTATGGTTGTTTGGTTGTTTCGAGGTGCATGTGGGAGAGCTATAACAATTTAATGCTAACTCTGCCATCTTGGCTCCCAGAAGCAAAAATAATCATCTATGAGAGCTTCTTGAGGTGATGTGACTTAGTTGGGCTTCATATCATTCCATCTACAAATCTCTTTTCTATTGTTCTTCACTTTTTTATAGTGAAAGATGGCATTTCATAGCAGAGTAAGTCTTGGATTTTGAGTCCAGAAAGACCTGAGTTTTGGCCTATCTTTAAAATGCACTAATTCTGTGATCATATTCAAGATCCTTAGCCACCGACTCTGTTTCCTCAGATGAAAAATGGTCGTAATGCATGTGTTGCCCAACAGAGGTCCCGTAGCAAACTCTTGGTGGGATCTTCTCTTGAGATCTCTATTCCCTTCTGACTCCCTCCACTGGGTGGAAGAAATTCCATTTCCCCAACTTTAAGTATTGCTCATAAGATTTTTCATCTAGGGAGTGAGTGAACTTTACTCTCAACAGCATTGACTTGAGAGGATAACACACACTCAATGGGGTATAGAAATCTATCTTATCCTGCAGGGTAGTAGGAGAAGGGAATAAGAGAAGGTGGGGGTGATAGAAGGGAGGGCAGATTAGAGTGGGGGTAGTTAAAAGTAAAACTTTTGATGAGGGACAGGGTGAAAGGAGAGAGATTAAAATGAATGGGAGAAGAATAAGATGGAGGAAAATACACTTAGCAATAGTAACTGTGGGAAAAATATTTGAAGCAAGTTTCTCTGATAAAGGACTCATTTCTCAAACATAAAGAGAACTGAGTCAAATTCATAAAAATAAGAGTCATTACCCAATTGGTAAATAATAAAAAGATATGTTAAATTTTCAATGAAATAATCAAAGCTATCTATAAC
This sequence comes from Vombatus ursinus, assembly GCF_900497805.2. Lineage (NCBI taxonomy): Eukaryota > Metazoa > Chordata > Mammalia > Diprotodontia > Vombatidae > Vombatus > Vombatus ursinus. The sequence continues at coordinate 10,127,446 of NW_020954583.1, forward strand.
CATGTGAGAAAAAAATACTCCAACTCACTATTGATTGCAGAAATGCAAAATCTGAAGATACATATTAGATTGGATTAATAGGACAGAAAAAGTAAATGAAAATTGTTGGAGGTGATGTGGGGGGAAAATGAGATATTAATGCACTGTGGGTGGAGTTGTGAACTGATTCAACCATTCTATAGAACAATTTGGACCTATGGCCAAAGGACTATAATAATATCAATGCCTTTGACCCAACAATACCACTATTAGGTCTGTATTCCTAAAAGGATAAAAAACAAAAAGGAAAAAGGACATAAATGTACAAAAATATTTATAGCAGATCTTTTCTGTGGGAAAATAATTAGAAATTGACAGAATGTCCATCAATTGGGAAATGGCTGAACAAGTTGTGTTATGTGATTATGATGGAATATTATTTTACTATAAGAAATGATGTGCAGAATACTTTCAGAAAAATCTGAAATGATTTACATGAACTGATACAAAGTGAAATGTATGTGTACAAAGTAACAGCAATATTATAAAGTGATCAGCTGTGAATGACTTAGTTATGTTTAATATGAATGTATATGTAGAGCATATATCAGATTGCATGCTATCTTGAAGAGGGGGGAGAAGACAGAGAGGGAGAAAATTTGTAACTAAAAATCTTCTGTAAGTGGATGTTGAAAATTAAAACTTAATTTTAAAAATTAATATTTTAAAAAAGAAATTCTTTTCTAATTTTACCCTATTTTTTCTCAAATAGTGAGTTTTTGTAGTAAATTCTTGGATCTTTTAGTTTATCAAACAAAAGATTGCTATGGTCATTTATTACTTGTATTGTGTACCTAATTGATTCCACTGGTTCACCATTCTGTTTTTTTAGGCAGTATTAGATTATTTTTATGATTATTATTTTATAAAACAGTTTGAGATCTGATACATCTAGGCTACTTTTCTTCATCAATTTTTTAAATTGATTTCCTTAATATTTTTACTTTTTGTTCTTCCAGATAAAATTTGTCATACACACACACACACACACACACACACATATACATATATATGTATACACATATACACACATATGTGTGTGTGTGTATTTGATTGGTATGGCACTGAAAAAGGAAATTAATTTAGGTAGAATTGTCAATTTTGCTGCATTTGTTTGGCCTACTCATAAGTAATTAATGTTTTTCTTCCAAATGTTTGGATCTGACTTTATTTGTGTGAATAGTGCTTTGTAATTATATTCATATAGTGCCTGGGTTTATCTTGGCAAGTAGACTCCCAAGTATTTTATATACTCTGCAGTTATTTTGAATAGAATTTATCTTTCTATCTCCTCCTGTTGGATTTTTGTGGTCATATATAGAAATGCTCATAATTTATGTGGCTTATTTTTTTCCTGAAACTTTGCTGAAATTTTCCACTAGTTTTCTAGTTGATTCTCTAGGAACCTCTCTCTCTCTCTGTCTCTCTCTCTCACTCTTTCTCTTTCTGTCTCCCCTGGCCCCCACTTTTTTTAACTTAAGATGAATAATAATACATTCTACTCCAACCTTTTACCTTTAGCCTGTGTATATTCCTCTGTTTAAAATGTGTCTCTTGTAAACTTCATATTGCAGGATTGTGGTTTTTAATCCATTCTGCTGTACATTTCCATTTTATGAAAGAGTTCATCCCATTCACAGTCATAGTTATGATTACTATCTGTGTCTTTCTCTCCATCTTATTCCCCCCTCCTTTTTATGCTTTTCTTTCTCCTTTTCTCCCTTTTCCTCTTCAATAGAGTTTTGCTTTTGACCACCTTCTATTAGCCCTCTCACTTTTCTTTCCCTTTTCCCTTATTACTTCTTCCCTCCCTTCTACTCCCCTTTCACATTTCTTTCCCCTTTCCCCTCCTACTGCCTATATGGCAAGTTAAATTTCTATACCTGAGTATATTATCCCCTCCTTTAGCTAAAGCCAATGACAGTAAAGTTCAAAAAAGCTCATCTGCCTCCCTTCTTTCCCTCTACTGTAACATGTCTTTGTGCCTCTTCATGTAATGTAATTTACTCTTTTCTGCTTCCTTCTTTCCTCTTCCACCATTACAGTTTCTTTTCACCACTTCATTAGGTTTTTTTATCATCACATCAAAGTCAACTTAAACCCACTCCCTCTATGTATATCCCTTCTAAATGTAATAAAGATATAGTTCTCAAGAGTTTTAAGTATCATCTTCCCATGTAAGGATGTAAACAGTTTACCTTTATTGAATAACGTTTTCCCCCTTTCTTGATTACCTTTTTATGCCTCTCTTGAGTCTTGTATTTGAAGATCAAATTTTCCATTGAGCTCTGGTCTTCTCATCAGGAAAGTCTGGAAGTCCCCTATTTCATTGAATGTCCACTTCCTCCCCTGAAAGATTATGTTCAGTTTTGCTGGTTAGTTGTTCCTTGGTTGTAATCCAAGCTCCTTTGCCTTACCGAACATCATATTCCAAGCCTTCTGATCTTTTAATGTAGAAGCTGCCAACTCCTGTGTAATCCTGACTGTGGTTCCATATTTGAATTGTTTCTTTAAGCTGCTTGAAAAATTTTCTCCTGGACCTGATAGTTCTGGAATTTGGCTATAATATTCCTTGGCACTTTCAATTTGGTATCTCTTTCAGAAGATGATTGGTGGATTCTTTCAATGACTATTTTACCTTCTGGTTCTAAGGCCTCATGGCAGTTTTCCTTGATGATCTCCTGAAATATGCTGTCAAGGCTGTTTTGTTTTTTTTTTCATCATGGCTTTCAGGTAGACCAATAATTCTTACCTTACCTCTCCTGGATCTATTTTCTAGGTCGGTTGTTTTTCCAATGAGGAATTTTACATTTTCTTCTATTTTTTCATTCTTTTGATTTTTTTTTTGACTGATTCTTGATGTCTTATAGAGTCATTAGCTTCCAATTGCCCAATTCTAATTTTTAATAAATTATTTCTTCAGTTAGTTTTTTACCTCCTTTGCCATTTGGCCCATTTTACTTTTTTAGGGATTTATTTTCTTCAGTGAACTTTTTTTTTTACCATTTTTTAAAAGATGAATTGTTCATTTTTTCTTCTACATTCCTTATTTGACTTTTAAAATCCTTCTTAAGCTCTTCCAAGAAGGATTTTTGGGCTTGAGATCAGTTCATATTCCCCTCTAAGGTTTCAGATGTGGATATATTGGCAATGTTATCCTTCCCTGAATTTGTGTTTTGATCTTCCCAGTCACCAAGATTTTTTCTATGGCCATCGTTTTTCAATGCTGCTTTTTGCTCATGTTGTTTGTATTTTTTCTGACTTTTATAGCTGATCTCTGATTCTGGGGTATAGAGCACTGTCTCAGGCTTCCTGTGCTGGGGGCTAGGGCCTGGCTACTGGTTTGTGGAAGTGGGGCTGGCCCCTGACTTGCAGGTTGCCTCTCTTCCTGTTCTGGTCCCCTTCAGCCACAGCAAGCGGGAATTTTTCCATTAATCCCCCTAGCCTCAGGAGCTAAAAGACTGCTGTATCTAGTCTTTCTGGTGACTCTGCTATTTCAGGATTTTTCCTTGGGCAATTTCTTTGGGTTTTTCAAGGTCAATAAGGGAGGGTGAGAGTGACTTACTGCTTACTCTGCCATCTTGGTTCTTGGAAGTCAAAATAGGTGACTTTCAAGCATTCAGTCTCTGGGCTAATATATCCAGAGCAGCTGCTGGTACTGCTACCACCGTTACTGCTGCAGATTAAGTTACTCCCAAGGCCTACTCCTAGTTTGCTAGTGTCAGGCCTGTATTGGCATGCCCTGCAGCCCTGCATTGGATCACACTTCTCTCTTACCCAGTTCTGACAGACCCCTCTTGATGACATTCTAAGTTGTTTTTGGTTTCTGCGAAGACTGGAACTCACCAATGCTACTGATAAGTCCATCCCCTGAAGCCTGCTCTGGGTTTGCTCAGGCTGGGTCCTTGCTGTGTCCTGCATGCTGGATGTTCCTCTCTGAGACTGGTCCAATCAACCATTTTTGTTGACTTTTTAGGTTGTATTAGGGTGACAATCTGCTTCACTCTGTCTCTTTGTGGGTTCTGCCACTCTAGAATTTGTACAGAAGCACTTTTTAGAGGTATTTGAAGAGATTTGGGGGAGAGCTCAGGTGAGTCCCACCTTCTACTCTGCCATCTTGGCTCCACCTTTAGGGCAGTCCTCTCTTTATCTATCTATCTATCTTTCTATCTCTCTATCTATGTTTGTGTTTGTATGTGTGTATATGTGGATGTATACAGTGTATCATCTGCAAAGAGTGATAGTTTTGTTTTTTTTGTTTTTAGTTTTTGTTTTTTTAAAAGTCATAGCCTGCTCTAATTCCTTCAATATTTTTCTTCTATTATTGCTATAGCTAGGATTTCAAGTATAATATTGAATAATAGCAGTGATAATGGACATCCTTTCTTCACCTCTGACCATGTTGGGAAACCTTCTAACTTATCTCCATTACAAATAATACTTGCTGATGGTTTTATATAGACATTTATCATTTTCTGGAAAGTTTCATTTATTCCTATGCTTTTCATTGTTTTTAATTATAAAGAGAGTTGTATTTTGTCAAAAAATTATTTATCTATTGAGATAAAAATATGGTTTTATTGACTTCGTTATTGATAAGATCTATTATGCTGATGGTTTTCCTAATACTGAAACAGTTCCACATTCCTGACAAAAATCCCATCTGGTCATTAAGTGATGTATTGCTTTTGATATATTGCTATAATTTCCTTGCTAATAATTTATTAAAACATTTTGCATCAATATTAATTAGGAAAATTGGCCAATAAAATTCTTTCTTTATTTTCCCTCTTCCTGGTTGAGGTATAAGCACTATTTTTGTTTAATAAAAGGTTTTTTGATAGTATTCCCTCTATACCTAATTTTTTCCAAATAGTTTATATGCTATCAAAATTAATTGTTCTTTAATGTTTGGTAGAATTCACCTGTGAATTCATATGATACAGATAATTATTTTATTTTTCCTTATGAAGAGCTTTCATGTCTTGTTCAATTTCTTTTTTCTAAAGTTAGATTATTTATGTATTCAGTTGTCTCTTCTGTTAATCTGGTCAGTTTATATTTTTTGTAAATATTCAGCTATTTAACTAAAATTTTTAGATTTATTGGAAAATATTCAGTAAAAGAGTTCCTAATAATGCTTTAATTTTATCTTGATTGATGGTGAATTCACACTTTTAATTTATTTTACTGGTAATTTGATTTTCTATTTTTTAATTAAATTAACCAATAGTTTATTTGATTTCTTTCTTAAACCAGCTCCTAATGTTATTTGTTACATGGTTTTCTTGCTTTCAATTTTGTTAATCTCTCCTTTGCTTTTCAGGATTTCCAGTTCAGTGCTTAATTGAGATTTTTAATTTGTTTTTTTTTTTTCAGTTTTCTTTTACTTGCATGCCCAATTTATTGATCTGTTCTTTCCTTATTTTTTATATAAGCATTTAGAGATATGAATTTTCCCCTGAGTACTATTTTGGAAGAATCCCATAAATTTTTGTATGTTGTCTTATTGTTTATCATTCTCTTTGATGAAATTATTGATTGTTTCTATGAGTTGTTCTCAACCCATTTATTCTTTAGGATTATACTATTCAGTTTATATTTAATTTTAATCAATATTTCCATGGACCTTTATTGAATACAATTTGTATTGCATTATGTTTAAAAAGAATGCATTTATTATTTTTGCTTTTGTACACTTTAAGAGAAGGTGCCATGTACAGCAACACAAATGGTATGTTACTTTTTATTCCCATTCAATTTTCTCCAGAAGTCCATCACATCTAAGTTTTCCAAAATTCTGCTCACCTCCCTGTTTTCTCTCTCTCTCTCTCTTTCTCTCTCTCTCTCTTTCTCTCTCTCTCTCTCTCTCTCTCTCTCTCTCTCTCTCTTTCTCTCTTTCAGTGTTTTTCTTTTATTGGGTAGATTCATCTCAGTCTATGAGGAGAAAGTTGAGGTCTCTCATTAGTATTATTTTATTATTTATTTCCTCATATATCTTATTTAATTTTTCCAATAAATTTTGGATGTTTTGATACTTGATTAACAGTTGTTTAGTATTTACATAACTTCATTATTCATAGTACCTTTTAGCAAAATGTTGTTTCTCTGTTATCCTCTTTTAATCAGGTTTTTTTTTTGCTTTTGCTTGTCTGAGAAGATGGTTGCTATCCTGTTTTTTTTTTCACTTCATCTGAAGCATAATATATTTTGCTCCAGTCCCTTATTTTTGCTCTCACTTTCAAATATGTTTCTTCTAAACAAAATATAAATGGATTCTGATTTTTATTCCATTTTGATATCCACTTCTGTTTTATGAGTGAGTTCATTCCATTCTCAGTCTTGACAAATAACTATGCATTTCCCTCCATCCTATTTCCCCCCTTTATGTTTCTTTCTCTCTTTTCATCCTGTTCCTCCTCAAAAGTTTTTTTTTTTGCTTCTGACCTTTGCTTCCCTTAATCTGTTCTCCATTCTCCCCTTCTCTTATCCGCTTCCTCTCCTACGCTAGTGCATTGTTAGTGGAATTGTGAACCAATACAACCAAGCCGGAAAGCAATTTGAACAAATTCCAATTTTCCCATATCTTCTCCAACATTTATCACTTCCCTGTTTTCTCAGGTTAGCCAATTTGATATGTGTGATGTAATACCTCAGAGTTTTTTTGGTGTGCATTACTCTAATCAATACTGATTTAGAGCATTTTTTTTCATATGACTATAGATAGCTTTAATTTCTTCATCTGAAAACTGCCTGTTCATATCCTTTGACCATTTATTAATTGAGTAATGACTTATATTCTTATAAATTTGACTCAGTTCTCTATATATTTTAGAAATAGATCCTTTAACAGAGACACTGGATGTAAGAATTATTTCCCAGCTTTCTGCTTCCTTTCTAATCATGGTTGCATTGGTTTTGTTTGTGCAAAAACATTCAATTTAATGCAATTAAAATTATTTTGCATTTCACAATGTTTCCTCTCTTGTTTGGTCATAAATTCTTCCACGCCCCATAAATGTGACAGGTAAACTATTTCTTGTTCTCCTAATTTGCCTGCAATATCAGCTTTTATGTCCAAATCATGTACCCATTTTGAATTTATCTTTGTATACAGAGTAAGATGTTGGTCTTTGCCTAGTTTCTGCCATACTGTTTTCCAGTTTTCCAAACAGTTTTGTTATATAGTTAGTTAGTTCTTACCCCAGAAGCCAGAGTCTTTGGGTTTATCAAATAGTAGATTACTTTAGTGACTGCCTACTGTGCCTTGGCTTCCTAACCTTTTCCACTGATCCACCACACTTTTTCTTAGCAAGTACCAAGTACTTTAGATGATTGCAGTTTTATAATATAAATTTTGATCTGGTATTGTGAGACAACCTTCCCTTGCATTTCTTTTAATTAATTCACTTGATAATCTGGAACTTCTTTTTTACCCAGATGAATTTTGTCATATTTATTTTCTAACACTATAAAATAATTTTGGTAGTTTGATTGGTATGGCAATGAATAAGTAAATTAATGTAGGTAGACTTGTCATTTTTTATTATATTAGCTGTGCCTATTCATCAGCAACAGATATTTCCCCAATTAGTTATTTTTTATGACTTTATTTTTTTTGAAAAGTGTTTTATAATGATGTTCATATAGTTCCTGAGTTTGTCTTTGCAGGTAGACTCTGAAATATTTTGTATTGTCTACAGTAATTTTAAATGGAATTTCTCTTTCTATATTTTGCTGCTAGGCTTTGTTAGTAATATATAGAAATGCTGATGATTTATTTCATGCAACTTTGCTAAAGTTTATTATTTCAAGTACTTTTTTTACTCGATTCTCTAGGATTCTCTAAGTATACCATCATATCGCCTACAAAGAGTGATAGCTTTGTTTCTTCTTTGCCTATTTTAATTCCTTCAATTTCTTTTTCTTTCCTTATTGCTAAAGATAACATTAGTACAATATTGAATAACAGTGGTGATAATGGACATCCTTGTTTCACCTCTGATCTTATTGGGAATACTTATAGCTCATCCCCATTACATTTAAAGATTGTTGATGGTTTTAGATAGATGTTACTTATCATTTTAAGGAAGACTCCATTTATTCCTATTCTCTCTAGTGTTTTCAATAGGAATGGGTGCTGTATTTTTTCAAAATATTTTCTGCATCTATTGAGATAATCATGTGATTTCTGTTAGTTTTGTTTTTGATATGGTAAATTATCATAGTGGTTTTCTTAATATTGAGCCAGCCCTACCTTCCTGGTACAAATATTACCTGGTCATAGTGTATTACCCACATATAAGTTGCTGTAATCTCTTTGCTAATATTTTATTTAAAATTTTGCATCTATATTCATGATGGAAATTGGTCTACAATTTTCTTTCTCTGTTTTGGCTCTTCTTGGTTTAGGTATCAGTATTCTCTTTGTATCATAAAACAATTTTGTATGTTGGGGTTTTTTCAGTGAATATTTGTACCTGCTTTTTCATTTGGTTAAGGAGTTCTTCTCTACAGTTTTTTGTGCTTTTCTCATCATTTGATCAAGTTTGTTTTTTAAGGTACTATTTTCATCTGCATTTTTGTACCTCCTTTATTAATCTGTTCAGTAGCTTTTCATAGTTTTTTGCATCTCTCTCATTTTTCTTCTTTTCTCAATTTTTCTTTTACCTCTTTTGTTTTATTTTTGAAATCCTTTTTCAGGTTTTTTCCAGAAATTCTTACTGGACTTTTGTCTGATCCACATTTATCTCTGAATCTTTGCTTGTAGCTGTTTTGACATCATTATCTTCTTCTGAGTTTGTATCTTGATCATCCTTGTCATTATAGTGACTCTTTATGGTCAAGTTCATTTTTGTGTTTGTTTGTTCATTTTTCCAGCCTTTTTCTTAATTTTTAACTTGATGTTAAAGTTGGACTTTTCTCTCAGGTTGGAAAGAGTACTATCATAAGCTTTATGTTTTTCATGCTGCTGTTTTGAGAGCTAGTTTTGGGGTCTTCCAAGGTGGTATGATCTAAAAAGAGGTGTGATCACTGCTCTCCTGGCCTATATTCTCATGTTTACTCACAAAGGAACTTTTTTCTCCCTGTAGCCACCAGTTCTAGCACTTCTCTTGACCCTGGCACTATGACAAATTCTTGTCCTCTCCATAGTGCTATGGCTCCTTTTGGCCCTGGGAACCAAAGTCCCTGTTCCCCTGCAGCCACAAGCATTAGTTGTCTTCTTTTCCCTGGAATGACAACTCATGACTGCATATGGGTAATGCAACAGGTTCCTGAACCCAGTGCCACAAAAGTTCCCATGTAATCTTTTTTTCTGCCAGTTGCCCAACATCTTCACCATATGCGGGCTAAAAACTCTAGAAGCTCTTTTTGCCACTGATGCAGTTGCCTCCAAGGCCTACTGTTTTGCTCCTCAGCTGTTCCTGTTCTGTGCCCCTTGCAAATAATACCTCAGTAAAACAGAGCTCCTCTGTTGTCTCAGCCTGGAAAATTGTTTCACCTACTCTTTTGTTGGTTCTGCCACTCCAGAATACTCCAGAATGTGAGGCACTATTTTAAAGTTATTTGTTGGGGAATTTGAGCGTGTCCAGGTGAGTTCTTTCTCCAACTCTGCCATCTTGGCTACTGCTTATGAAAAATAGATAGCTATTGTTCTATTCTAGTATTGCAATATCACAACATTACATTTGCAAAATCTAAAACCTGGAAACAAAAAAAAATCCTACTACATTGCCAGCTCTTGGCTACTTCCCCAAACTACACTGATAATCACAAATTGTGTGGTTGCTTGCCCTGGTTCTAGTAATAACTCTGTGAGTGTAAATTTCCAACACTAAAGTCCATGAGCCTTCATCAGTGTGCTTATCATTAATAATTATCCAGTGGAGAGCATTAGCTCTTAGCAAAGATATTTATTAAGGTGGTTTAGTAGAAACATTCTCCACATAAACCTGGTGCACATTCTCACACATATATACATGACAGTCATGAAATGAGTGGACTCACACCTAACATATAACAGTCATAAGAATTATATCTAGAACATAAAGATTTCTATTGCATGGCTCTTGGTTCTGTAGGTTATGAATTCCTTTTTCTTTTGATAGAGTACTGTCCCAGGTACCCTTGCATTCATTATATCTGCTGAATATGCTTCTTACCTGGAATTACAAGATGTATTCCTCCACACAATTTGATTCAATTTCTGGAGCTAGCTCTAGTCAGCTCTCTTTTCTGTTCCTACATGTCCTAATCCTCAAAGGTGCTTCCTCTATCAAATGAATTCTGTTTTACATCTGTCTGTAGCAATTCACATCCTAAAATTAAACCTGATATTCTCTCAAATTAATGAATTCTACAACTGATAGATGAAAGTTTCTGTCTCTGGACAGGTCACTGTTAAAAGTCATAAAGGATTGTGTGAGGGATGGAAAAAAAAAACCTGCCCATCCCCATGAAGGAGTTTCCTCTACAAAATGTTCCTCAGTCTCCACTTCTTTGCACTCAGAAGCATTTTTTAGGGTAGCCCAGATATTTAAATCCTTTCAAAGGTTTATGTAATTGTAGGTAATTCAAAAAGGTCACTTCTTTATTTTCCTTGCTCATACCTTTAGAGATATGACTAAATATTAACATTTTAATATCTTATTACCTCTATTATTACATGAAATTGAATGTGGGGGAATATAGAGGAAGTCCAAGTCTCCAATTACATTATTCTTTCAAAATCTTACCTGTAAGAAAACAATATAAGTTAACAAACAAATTTTACTTAACAAATACATTTTATTTCCAATAATGAAATAAAACTTCAGGATTTTGGTTATTGTTGTTAATTAAAACAAGGGATCAATACTGTTGTATTCAAATTTGTATTCCTTAAAAAATTATAAAATCACAGGAAAATTTAGTATATAAAAATAAAACAGCACGTTCATTTTCTCCACTTAAACCAATGTATCCTATGCATCAATGTCAAAAAACCCCTGGAAATGAAGAGGAGGTGAATGCACTGATTATGCCATCTGCTTCAGGCCTTTCCCACATGGTCCTTCATCAGTGGTATTCACAGAAGATGAAACACTTCAACCTAAGTAGGGAGGAAGTAATAAGCCTTGGTCAACTGGACAACAATCATTGCTGCACTTTGAACAGCTGGTAGTGAATAACTATCAACCTCTTTGAGGATGGTAATGTGCAAATGGAAGATTGTCAAATGATATGTGCATTTTCAAAGATTATTATTTTTAAAGGCCCTGTGATGTATTTTAAAAATAGTTTTCAGAATGGTACAGTTGGGGTAGTGTTAGATAGCACTGAAGTTCTAGAAAACCATAAATTCTTAGGCAATTAAACATGTTTTTAAATGAATGTAAATAATTTATAATAGGCACCAAGCCCCAGAACCTTTATGTTGATAAAGTAAATTATTTATGGCATTGGTCTTTGGTGGTTTCATTTTGTGATTAAGGCTCAAATATAGGACTGCTATAGTGTCACAGTTCTAAGCATATGCAAATTAGACCTTTGTACATTGATTTCAAAACCAATACAAACTACTTCTAGGAAATTTAATTTATGATGTGAACACCCAAAGTATGGAATACCATGTTAAACAACACTTGACTCTTATCATCATCTTACAGAAGAGCTTAAAGCCTAATGAATCCAAATATACATTTGCTATTTGCTGAAGGGGATAGAAAGTGTAGTGGAGAGGTATTTTGTATATATTTTTTCATTGAGGGTGAGCAGGCAGATTTGGTTAAGGACAAGGCATATTATTTCATTTATTCATATGAATGGGACCAGTTCACTCAATAATGAAAGTTTCTTAGAGGAAATGTTTTGTATTTATTTTGTTTTGGTCTTTTTAAAGATCAAAAGAGATTTTTTTTAAAGTTTTACTGGTTCTTTCTCTATTGTCTACAAATATATCCAAGTCACCCTCATCCTTAAAAAAAAACCTTATAATACCTTATGATCCCTCAATATTGCCCTAGTCTTATATCTCTCTTTTCTCTTGCAAATAGACTCTTAAAGGGAGCTCCCTAAATGGGTTGCCTCTGCTTTCTTTCCCCTTACTGAACTCTCAGCTCTTTGTAACCTAGAGTCTGATAACCTCATCACTCAACAGAAACTTTGCCCTTCAAAGAGATATGATCCCATAACTTCCAAATCTGAAAAACTTTTCTCAAACTTGACCAATCTTGATCTCTTTTTAGCATTTGTCATGGTGTTTTGTGAAACTTCTTTTTCTTATTGTCCTCTCTATCCATTCTGCTGCCCTTCACAGCCTCTTTTGCCAGGAAATCATCCATATTACATAACCTCTTCTCTCTCTCTAATCTCTCACTAGGTGACCTCATCATCTCCCCTTGATTTAATTGTCACTTCTATGGAGATGGTTTTCAAAACTGTACATACAATATTTATTCCTTCTTCAAACTCCAATTAAACATAACAGACTGCCCTTCCTAAAGATCCTTCAATGTACCTCAATTATGTTTCCACTAAAACTGATCTCTCTTCCAGTCTTCCCTATTTTGACTGAGGACACTATCATCTTTCTAATCTGAATTCTTCAGCTGGTCTAATATTGTAAAACAGATAATTTCATACAGTAAATCTGGTAGAAAATTTCAATTTGAGATTTAAGCAGAAGGTGAAAGATATTATTTTCATTATTTTTTTAAATAACTGAAAGAGAATTTGATAAGTTTGAACCAGAAATTTTATTGTTGAGTTTGAGAGGATGGAATAAATTTTAATGACCTCATGATCCCCTTTCCAGCTCCCCAAAAGTTATAAGTTTTGGTGATTGATAAAATGACATGGTTAACAGTGAAAGACACCAAATTCTAGGTCTAGTTGCCTGAAATATTGTGTGGTCTTCAATTATAGAAATGGACAAGAAAATATGTTAAACAGATTACTTTGAAATGATTATAATCCCCAATACAATTTAAAACACTAATGATTCCCTATAATAATAATACTCTGCTAAAAGATGTCATTTTTCTTTCAAAGAACTAAAAGTCTTATCCAAACTAATACTTCATCTTTTAAATATCCTTTTCACATACAGAAGAGCATATATAATTATTCCCATGTTGATTCCCATTTTACAGACTGAGAAACTGGTGTGGAAACAGTGAATACATAGAAAATAATTCATGTGTTCCCAAGCCAATGCTTTTTCCACAAGACTATGCTGCCTTCTGATTATATATATGCAATAGTACATTATTTCCCATCTTCTATTATTTAATAAATATAGATAAAAGTGTTACATAAAGAGGGAACTTGAAGAGACCACATATTTCATCTAGTCTAATGGTTGTCAAAGTGTCAATCAAGGACCGTTGGAAGTCCCAAAGGGTACCTAGATGGCATGGTGGATAGAGCAACAGCCCTGGAGTCAGGACAATTTGAGTTCAAATCCAGCCTCAGGCACATAACACTCACTAGCGGTGTCACTTAACATCAATTGCCTCACCCCCCCCCAAAAAAAATCCCAGAGATTTCATGTGGTCCATAAGGTCAAAACTATTTTCACATTAACACTAAAATATTTTCATTTCTAATGTGGTAGATATCAGAAGATATAACTGATATAAACAAAAGGTCTTTGAGTTCCTCTATAATTTTTTTTAAGAGTTTAAAGATGTCTTGAGATCAAAAAGTTGGAGACCTACTGATCTAGTCCAACTCCCTCATTTTTGGAGTAAAGTGGTGTCATATTAGAGTATGAGAGTAATTCCTTGGAATTATACATTTCATTTAGAAGCACAATATAATGAATAAGTGCTACAATGTACAACCCCAAGGTGAAACATTTGAAAAGAATCTTGCAAAAAAAGAGGAAACTGGTTTTAATTTTCAAAGATGCTCATTTCTGTTTCTACTGAGATTATAAAGTTTCCGTTTTGTCTTGGGAGCTCTAGGAATATAGTACTAAAAATTAACCTTCAGATTCTGCATAGAAGCAAAATTGCAGTGCTTCAGGAAATGTTTAATTATTTTATGCATACACTATTTTGAATATACTTATTTATTTATGTGTTATTGTGCAACTAAATATAGAAGAGAGAAGGACCCATATATAGACACAGAGAGTGAAGAAGTGAAATTTGGTAAGTCAAACCAGAGAAGGTGCCTTAAGATTAAAAAGATATGCATACAAAGGATCTCTCAAATTGCTCAACTTTAGGCATACAATTTTATAATCAAGGATCAATAATTGTGAAAGCAACACAATAAAGGTCCCCAAAGTGAGATTTGTTAGCTGCTTTTTGTCTGTGGTTTTCAGTCTCATGCAGGGAATGAGTTCAAACAGCTGATGCCTAGTGGATGATGGGTAACTAGAATTTAAATCATATTGTGAGAAAACAGGCATTTCTGGCTCTGGTAACTAAAAAACAAAATATAAAATCTACTACTCTTCTTTTTCCACTTTCTGTCACTACTGGTGCTAATATGATACTGGTGGGGGTAGGGGAGAAATGGATAACCTTCCAGGGAAAATCATACATTGACAAATTTCACAATTTCATTGAAAATCACATTTCTTTATACCTGCAAGTTTTTCCTGGTTTGGAAGACCATTGGCATACTACTCACTTGGTTAGGTACTTCCTGCCTCCATACCTTGCACAACAGATTGATTTTATCTTCAAACATGAATTTGGGACTGTCTCATCCATTTTAAGAAGTTTTGCAGTGGTGAAATATGCTTTCTTTCTCATCTCCCTCTCTTTCTTCTGTCAGAGGTTTAAATAAAAGCCAGCAAGATTTCTGAAATTAAAAGACACCATTTCTAACCAGTAAAGATCTCTGTCTCTCTCCCTCTCTGTCTCTGTCTCTGTCTCTGTCTCTCTCTCTCTCTCTCTGTGTCTCTCTCTCAAAATATATATGTATACATACATACATATGTGTATATATAAAATATATGTATGTACGTGTGTATATACACACATACAATACACACATATATATATGGATTAAGGCAACTTTCAAGATGAGGTGGAGAAAGGAAATAACTTTTGAAATAGAAGTTTTATGATTCTCATTATTAAAATGACAGTTTCATTAGGGATACTTTGGTGATAACAAATCTATGGACTTTGCAGAAGACAAGTTTTCAACAAGAAAACATACCTCATTTTTCATAATCCTCTCTGTCTCTTTTGCACTTTTACAAAATGTAAAAATTTACACTTTAGACTTTCACTACAGTTGCATCATAGAATTCACTTTTTTTTTTTTACAAATTTCAGTGTAATAGGTGGTTAATTAATGAATGTATAGGCAAAAAAAAAATTATTGAGCACTCAAAGTATGTCAAGAGCAGTGCTAAGGCTATATACAAATTCCAAGGAAAATGATCTGTGCCTTCAAAGAACATTCTAATAAAGTGAGATAACAATAAAGGAGTGGTGACTGTGGAGGAGTGTTTTGGTGTGGAGAATCTTTGGGGTTTTGAATGGAGCCATAGAAATATTGATTATACATTCTTTCAAGTAGTAATGACTATATTGATTTGAGTATAGCTCCTTGAGGAAGAAATAGAAAATGTTGGGGAAAGAGGAGAAAGCAAGGTACTTAATAACAATATACACGGATGGAAAGTGAAGCATGGCTGGAGTTAATTAGACATAATGTGACATTTAATCAGTTTAGTTTCTGCTCACATACTTATCAAACAGGATGTAAAGTTCCAGTATAAAAGTTCTAGCAAGGAATGGATTGAATCTTCCAGTACATGTTCTTAGGTTTAGGAGTCCAGAAGGTACTGGACTTGTGTGGATGGCTAGAACGTGGTTAGTGTCTGCTAGATATATCATCTAGATTTGAGAGTTTACACTCATATATTAATTATAATCTCCACTATATCAAAGATCCTATATTACACAATGAATTTAAACAAATACAAGATGAAATAATACCTACATTCAAGTTTACATTTTGTGTAAGGAACAATGTGAGTTACATTAGTAGAGTTTGTGGAAAAGGAAAGATAAGTGCAGTAAAAATATTAATTGTAACACATGAAAAAATAATGATACTATAACACCCTCTAATAGTTCAAAGGTTTCTCTGTATTTGAATATCAGCCTATTATTCAACTTTAAAGAAATTTTGGTAGTTATTTTTAAGCAATGTCAAACATATTTAGCTTTCAAAAGACTTTTCCATCTTGATAATTATTCAAACCTTTTCTCTATCTATGTGAAGAGTCCCAGATTTATTAAGAAAAGGGCACTTGACTTGAAATTTTAGCTAATTAAGAGAACTTTACAATTTATTGATGGATTTGTCCCTAGCAAGCTGAACAGAAAAGGCTATTGTACTATATTTAAACTACAGCTTAAAGATTCCTTTGTGCATTTTGACAATGTAAAGAGCACAATAAAATTTAACATGTACCTTATTAACATCTACCTTATAATATATCCCAATTTTACGTTCCAGTGACAAGGGAAAGTAGAACTAGACCCATTTACTACATATATAAATAGCTTATTTATCTTTAAAAGTCCTAAGTATTTTCAATTATTACCATAAACACAAACATATATCTAAAAGAGTAAGTCACTTAAGTCACTGTCATGGTGGATACACATTTAATATTTTGCACACTTGATCCTCTAGAACTTTAGATGTATATTAACCAATTACAATATAATGGAAAATAATTCTATTGAGTATATTTGGCCCAAGTCACGTTCTAAGAATCACATTCAAAGAGTCAAGGAGAATTGTGGAGAAGCTAAACTAAATAGATTGAGGTGGAAAATGCCAAAAGAATAAAATACTTCCCAAGATAAATTTTTATAAAACAAAACAGTTGTGATAAGAAAATTTTATACTGTTACAAAGTAGAAAGAAGTTCTTCAATGTCTAAACATCACCACATTCACCAAAATACCACAAATATTTTGATATATTTTATGTTAATTCCTTGAAATGTAAAAGGGAATTTTCCGACAAAAATCATTTTAATAACCCAGGGGTTTATGATTAGTACCACTTTTTTAAGATAAATAAGCAATCAGTGAAGGACAGTGCCAGTATGGTAGAAACAAAAAATCTCATCCGAACAATCATTAGAATTTAGATGGATGGTGTTCCAGATGGTACATATGTACTGAGAAGGCTAGCTTTGTAGCAGATGGCATTATGACCACAGATAAAGCAAATGGATAATCATTATAATATTGTGATATGCCATGTTCCATGAATAAATACAGTATTTCTCAGGAAAGAGGTGGAATCATCAGTAAGTTAAATATCTGAAGGCAAACATGGTATTTATCCAAGAAACATTCTTGTAGAAGAGGTGAAATATTGAAGTAGGGACTTAGAGATCTGATTCCTTTAATTTCACTCCCCTCAAAAAAGTAGTATGGTCATATTAATTCATTACAATAATCTCTTGTATGATTGAACTAATGGTAAATAACTTCAAAGATTTTACAATTGCTTACTATAGTGATATAGAATAGAATGATCCCCTACAACCTGTCGTTAAATATTTCTATACCAAATAATACTTGTCAAATAATGAAGCCATCTGAAAGAGATTTTCTCTATATCAGTTAATTGATTAAGAAACATGAGAAAGATGCCAACATTCCTCTCTCTCTAGGAAGCTATTCAGTAAAAATGTACAAAATCTTACACAAAAGAATAGCTTACACATCCCCAGTATTTTTAAAAGATCTTCTAGCACAAAGTTTCCACACCTTTACTCAACTGCCAACTCCAGGATTATACTCACCACCTTTAAAATTCCTTTAGCTTTTTCATCAAAATGTTTCCCCTTTTTTTCTGTCTGCCATTTCATTGAAGAAAAATCTTGAAGATAGAATTTGTCACATTTCTTGATTGGTCAGTTAATTATTCAGTGAATCAGCACTCATTAAGGGTTTGCAGTTTATCACTTTTTTATGGGACCTGTTTTGCTTTGACAGCCAGTTTTGCCATTTAATATGTGTGACATTGGTTCTGGGAGCCAAGATGGCAGAGTAAGATTATTATTAACCTCTGAAAGCCCAGAAAATATCACCTCAGGAAAAACCCTGGAACAGCTGAACCAGAAGAAAGATGGGGTACAGCAGTCTGGTAGCCCAGGTAGGTTGAGGGATTAAAGGGGAAGGTCCCTCTTGCCCTGGGGGAAAAAGATCAGTACAGAATGGGAGGCATCCCAGTAAACTAGCTGAAAGCCCTATCTAAGCATACCACAAGGAGATCCTGAACCCCAAATGGTGAAGCAGGCAAACACCAACACTGAGACCCCCAAGTGTCTCAGTATGAGCAGGAGAAGCAGTGGAAACTGGCTGGGAAAATCACTATGTGCCTTGGTGTTCTTCAGCAGTCAAGTCTCCCAGTACCTCAGGAAAACTCTGGGAAGTACTCCAAAGGCATCAGGCAGAGAAACATCCCCCATCAGGGAAACAATCATCTGCAAGGAGACAAAGAAAGTGAAATGAGGGAAAGGAAAGGCCAGGGTGAGCAAGCAATCTCCAGGGACAAGACAACCCAACCCTACATCTACAGTTCCAGTGTAGCTGGTTCTAGCCCAACACCAGGTAACCTGCCAGAACCCTACAGCATCCAAATGCCAGTAGTTGAGGCCCCAGCACACAAAGCCAGTGACCAGGCCTTGGGCTCCCAGCAAAAGAAGCTTAGGTCAGTGTCCCCTGTTCCCCAGCAGGAGGGCTCAATTTTAAAAAAAAAAAAACCAAGAAATAAGCAAACACCATGAGCAAAAAGAAACATATTATAGTTTCTTATTATGGGAACAGTGAAGATCAAAGCAGAAATCCTGAAGAGGATAACACTGTCAACAAACCCACATCTGGAAACTCAAAAGGGAATGTGAACTGGCCTGAAGCCCAAAAACCTTCTTGGAAGGGCATAAAAAGAAATTTAAAAGTCAAATAAGAGAGGTAGAAGAAAAATGGGAAAAGAAATGAGAGGTATGCAAGAAAGAGTCAATAGCTTGGAAAAGAAAGGACAAAAATTAGCCATAGAAAACAAGTCCTTAAAAAAGACAATTATCCAAATGGGGGAAAGAAAGTATACTAAAGAAAACAACTCCTTAAAAAGTAGAATTGGACAAATGGAAAAAGAGGCACAAAAATTCACTGAGGAGAAGAACTCCTTAAAAAGTAAACAGGCCAAATGGAAAAGGAGGTACAAAATCTAATAAAAGAAAACAATTCAATAAAATTATAATTGGGCAAATGGAAGCTAATGACTCCATGAGATATAAAGAATCAGTCAAATAGAAACAAAAGAATGAAAAAATAGAAGAAAATGTAAAATACCTCATTGGTAAATCAATTGACCTGGAAAATAGATACAAAAGAGACAATTGGAAATGTATTGGTCTACCAGAAAACTATGATGAAAACAAGAGGCTGAGCAACATCTTTCAGGAAATCATCAAGGAAAACTACCTTGAGGTCCTAGAATCAGAGGATAAAATAAGATATCAAAAGAATCCACCAATCACCTCCTGAAAGAGATCCCAAATTGAAAATGCCAATGAACATAGCAGCCAAATTTCAAAATTACAAGGTCAAAGAGAAAATACTGCAAGCAGCCAGAAAGGAACAATTTAAATATCATGGAACCACAGTCAGGAGCCACACAGGACCTTGCAGCTTCTGCATTAAGATCATAGGGAATGGAATATGATATACTATAACATAAAGGAACCTGGATTACAACCAAGGATCAACTACCCAGTGAAGATTAGCATAATCTTTCTGGGGAGGAGATGGACATTCAACAAAAAGAGGAGACTTCCAAATCATCCTGATAAAAGACCAGAGCTCAACAGAAAATTTGATATTCAAATACAAGACTCAAGAGAGACATAAAAAGGTAAACAAGGCAGAAAAAAATAACATGTAATTAATAAAGGCAAACTGTTTTCATCCCTACAAGGGAAGATGACACTTGTAACTCTTGAGAACTGCATTGGGATTACACCATTTTAAAGGGTTATACATAGAGGGGGTGGGTATAAGTTGACTTTGATATAATGATATAAACAAATCTAATCAACTGGATTAAATGTATCTAAGTAAGTGGATTGATCTGATCTAAGCAGGGGTATGTACTGGGAGAAAAAGAAATGAGGAGGCAGACAAGGGTGAATTATGTTACAGGAAAAGGCACAATCACCTATTACAGTAGATGGAAAGGAGGGAAGGAGAAGAGCATTGCTTGAATCTTACTCTCATCAGATTTGGCTCAAGGAGGAAATAACATAATCAGTTAGGTATAGAAATCTAACTTACCCTATAGGCAGAAAGGGGGAAAAGGTGAAAGAAAAGGGAGAGGAGATAGAAGGGAAGGAAGAAGTAATAAGTGTAAAGGGGTAGGAAAGGGAGGAGTCTAATAGAAGGGAGGCAGGACTGAGTGAGGTGGTGGTCAAAAGCAAAACACTAGTGAGGAGGGAAAGGGAGAAAGGAGAAAGAAAAGCATAAATGGGGGGAATAAGATGGGGCAAAATATGATGGAGAGAAAGACACAAATAGTAATCATAGCAGTGAATTTGAATGGGATGAATTCTCCCATAAAATGGAAGCAGATACCAGAATGGATTAAAAACCACAATCCTACAATATGTTGTTTATAAGAAACATATTTGAAACAGAGGGACACACACAGGATAAAGGTAAAAGGCTGGAGTAGAATATATTATTCTTCAGCTGCAGTAAAAAAGGCTGGGGTAGCTATTCTGATCTCAGACAAAGCAAAAGTAAAAACAGATCTTACCAAAAGATATAAGGAAGGAAACTGCATCCTGCTAAAAGGCACCATAGACAATGAAGTAATATCATTGCTAAACATATATGCACCAAATGGTATAGCATCCAAATACTTAGAGGAGAAGTTCAGGGAGTTACAGGAAGAAATAGACAAAAAAACTATACTAGTGGGGGACCTCAACCTCCCCCTCTCTGAACTATATAAATCTAACCACAAAATAAAGAAGAAATTAAGGAGGTGAATAGAATATTAGAAAAGTTAGGTATAGTAGACATCTGGAGAAAATTAAGTGGAGATAGAAAGGAATATGCTTTTTCTCAGTGGTGCATGGCACAAATATTGACCATGTACTAGGCCATAAAAATTTCACAATTTAATGCAGAAACAGAAGTATTAAATGCATCTTTTTCAGATATAGAAAATATATGTATATGGGAATAGAAAATTATATGTAATATATTCTATTTTTTTATTTTTAGTTTTCAACATTTACTTCCACAAGATTTTGAGTTCCAAATTTTCGCCCCATCTTGCCCCTCCCCCCACCCCAAGATGGCATGCATTCTGAATACCCCTTCCCTTAGTCTGCTTTCCCTGCTATCTCTCCCCTGCTTCCCCTTCTATTTTCCTGTAGGGCAGGGTAGATTTCTGTACCCCATTTCCTGTATTTCTTATTTCCCAGTTGCATGTGAAAACATTTTTTTAAACATGTGTTTTTAAAACTTTGGGCTCCAAATTTTCTCCCTTCCTCCCTCCCCACCCACCCTCATTGAAAAGGCAAGCAACTCAATATAGGTTATACATGTGCAGTTATGCAAAACACTTCCATAGTAGACATGCTGTGAAAAACTAACTCTATTTCCCTTAATCCTATCCTGCCCTCCCCCCATTTATTCTATTCTTTCTTTTGACCCTGTCCCTCCTCAGAAGTATTTGCTTCTGATTACCCCCTTTCCCAATCTGCCCTCCTCTCTATCATCTCCCTACTCTCTTGTCCCCTTCCCCTCCTATTTTCCTGTAGGGTAAGACAGATTTCCATACCCAATGGAGTGTATATGTTTTACCCTCCTTAAGTCAAATCCTATGAGAATAAGATTCACTCAGAAAATTATATGTAATAAAGAGACATGGAAAGAGACTGAAAATTAATTAGAAACTAAATAATATAATCCAAGAAAATGAATGGGTCAAACAACAAGTAGAAACAATCAATAATTCATGCAAGAGAATGACAATAATGGAACAATATACCAAAATTTATGGGACGCAGTGAAAGCAGTTCTTAGGGAAAGTTTTATATCTCCAAATGCTTACATGAATAAAATAGAGAAAGAGGAGATTAATGAATTGGGCATAAAACTAAAATAACTAGGAATAGAAAAAATTAAAAATCTTCAATTAAATACCAAATTGTTAATATTGAAAACAAAAGGAGAAATTAATAAAATTGAAATTAAGAGAACAAATGAACTAATAAATAAAACTAAGCTAACTTTATGAAAAAAATAAAATAGATAAACCTTTGGTTAATTTAATTAAAAAAGAGAGAGAAGATAACCAAATTACCAGTATCAACAATGAAAAGGGTGAATCCACAACCAAGGAATAGAAATTAAAACAATAATTAGGAACTATTTTGCCCAACTATATGTCAATAAATTTGACAATCTTAGTGAAATAGATACATATTTACAAAAATATAAATTGCTCTGATTAACAGAAGAGGAAGTAAAATACTTAAATAACCCCATCTCAGAAAAAGAAATTGAACGAGTCATTGAGGAGCTCTTTAGGCAAAAATCTCCAGGGCCAGATGGATTTACAAGCAAATTCTATCAAACCTTTAAAGAACAATTAATTCTAATACTATATAGACTATTTGGGAATATAGGCAAAGAAAGAGTCTTAGCAAATTCTTTTTATGATACAAATATGGTGCTGATACCTGATCCAGGAAGAGTTAAAAAAGAAAGAAAACTATAGACCAATTTCCCTAGTGAATGTAAATGCAAAATTTTCAATAAAATATTAGCAAATTGATTACAACAACTTATCACAAGAGTAATACACCAAAACCAGGTAGGATTTATACCAGGAATACAGGGCTGGTTCAATATTAGGAAAACTATCAGCATAATTGATCATATCAACAACAAAACAAACAGAAACCACATGATCATCTCAATAGATGCAGAAAAAGCTTTCAACAAAATATAACATCCATTCCTATTAAAAAAAAACACTAGAGAACAAAGGAATGAAGTATTCATTAAAATAATAAGTAGCATCTACCTAAAATCTTCAGCATCATCTGTAATGAGGACAAGCTGGAAGCATTTACAGTAAGATCAGGGGAGAAACAAGGATGTCCACTATCACCACTGTTGTTCAATATCGTACAGGAAACATTAGCTTTAACAATAAGAGAACAAAAAGAAATTGAAGATATTAGAATAGGCAAAGAAGAAACAAAACTATCAATTTTTGCAGATGATATGATTATACACTTAGAGAATCCTAGAGAATCAAGTAAAAAACTACTTGAAATAATAAATATCTTTAGCAAAGTTGCAGGCTACAAAATAAAGCCACATGAATCATCAGCATTTCTATATATTACTAATAACGCCCAACAACAAGAGATAGAAAGAGAAATCCCATTTAAAGTTACTGTAGACTATATAAAATATTTAGGAATCTACCTACTGAAACAAACACAGGGACTATATGAATACAATTACAAAACACTTTCCACACAAATAAAGTCAGATCTAAATAAATGGAAAAATATCAGTTGCTCATGGGTAGTTCAAATTAATATAATAAAAATGACTATTATATCTAAGCAAATTAACTTACTCAATGTCATACCAATCAAACTATCAAAAATATTTTATAATTAAAAAAAAAACAAGATTCATTTGGAATAACAAAAGGCCCAGAATATTAAGGGAACTATTGAAAAGAAATGCAGAGCAAGGTGGCATTCCAGATCTAAAATTGTATTATAAAGCAACAACCATCAGAACTACTTGGTACTGGCTAAGAAATAGAGTGGTGGTTCAGTCAAATAGGTTAGGTATGCAAGACACAGTGGTCAATGACTATAGTAACCTACTACTTGATAAACTCAAAGACCCCAGCTTCTGGGATAAGAACGCACTATTTGACAAAAACTGCTGGGAAAACTAGAAAAGAATATGGCAGAAATTAGGCATAGACCAAAGTTTCACCCCATATACCAAAATAAAGTCAAAATAGGTACATGATTTAGAGATAAAGGTTGATACTATAAGCAAACTGGGAGAACAAGGAATAGTTTACCAACAGATTTATGGAGAACAGAAGAATTCATGACCAAACAGGAGATACAGAACATTACAAAATACAAAATGGATAACTTTGATTATATTAAATTGGAACGTTTTATGCACAGACAAGGCCAATGCAACCAAGATTAGAAGGAAAGTAGAAAATTGGGAAAGAATTTCTACAACCAGTGTCTCTGATAAGGGCCTCATTTCTAAAATATATAGAGAATTTAGTCAAATTTATAAGAATATAAGTTATTCCCCAATTTGTAAATGATCAAAAGATATGAATAGTCAGTTTTCAGATGAAAAAATTAAAGCCATCTATAGTCACATGAAAAAAATTCTCTAAATCACTATTGATTAGAGAAATGCAAATCAAAACAACTCTGAGGTATCACATCTCACACCCATCAGATTGGCCAACATGACAAAACAGGAAAATGATAAATGTTAGAGAAGATGGGGGAAATTTGGAACACTAATGTATTATTGGTGGAGTTGTGAAGTGATCCAGCTATTTTGGACAGCAATGAAATTATACCCAAAGAGTTATAAAAATGTGCATACCCTTTGACCCAGTAAATAGCACTTCTAAGGCTGTATCCCAAAGAGATCATACAAATGGGAAAAGGACCCATATGTACAAAAATATTTATAGCAGCTCTTTTTGTGGTGGCAAAGAATTAGAAATTAAGAGGATGTCCATCAATTGGGGAATGGATGAACAAGTTGTAATGTAATGAATGTAATGGAATACTATTGTGCTATAAGAAATGATGAGCAGGTAGACTTCAGAAAAACCTGGGAAGACTTTCATGGACTGATGTTGAGTGAAGTGAGCAGAAGTAGGAGAACATTGTACACAGTAACAGCCACTTTTGCAATGACTAACATCCATTGACTTAGCCTTTCTTAGCAATGCAAGGATCTAAGACATCTCCAAATGTCTCATGATAGAAAATGCTATCCACATCCAAAGGAAGAACTATGGAGTTTGAATGCAGATTGAAGAATGCTATTTGCTATTTTTTTCTTCTGTTTTGTTTTGTTTTCTCTTTCTTGTGGTTCCTCCTATTGGTTCTAATTCTTCCTTACAACATCACTAATTTGAAGATATGTTTAATAGGACTGTATATGCACAGTGTATATTAGATTGCTTGCTGTTACGGGGAGGTAGGTGGGGAGGGAAGGGGGAAAATTAAAACTCAAAAGCTTAGGGAAGTGATTGTTGATAAATCAAAATAAATTAATAAAAAAGTGCGACCTTGGGTAAATCACTTAACCTTTCTAATATATCATTTCTGCATCTATAATTTGGATATGCTTTGGGCTGAGTACCTCACAAGTTTATTAGGAAAAAAATGCAGAGATTAATAGAAAGGGCTACATTAACATAAAGTACTATATAAGTTAGTAAGATTATTATCTTTGATAATTATCCTCTTTCCTAAATTTCACAGTTTTTTTATTTCCTTTTTATTTGTCCTTTCTCATATTTAAAAGCAATCCTTGTTACAAGTCCTTTTTTACACAATAATGTAACATATTAATATATTACACAATAATGGCAAGAACACTAATGTGGGGATCAAGATTATTTTGTTGTAGTCCTAGCACTATGTCTAATCAACCATATACTTGGGGGCATCATTTTACTCCTTGAAGCCTGAAAAAGAAAGGAATTTAATTAGATGATCTTTAAGGCATTTTCCATGACTAAAATTTCATTATTTATGATTACTTCAAAATCTTTGTTTATGGCAATCCTTTGAATACTGTAACCCAGGGCTCAAACTCATTTTCATGAGACTTTTCTCATTGATGCAGATTATTAAATGATGTCTGCTTGCATGACGGGTCAAGTTTAAGAGAGCTTAGAAAAATAGAGATTACGTTCTTCTGGCTTCTGGTTTTTGGAGTAGACATAAAGTATTACGTTCTCTCCAGGGAGATGTCACTAGAGAGAAAGAAAGACTCTATATGACATGTTTAACATTTAGAGGTGTCAGTATCTCAATTTTATAGTCCCTATCCCTTGCTTAACATTCAGGAAATTTTCTCCTGGGTGAGATCTGGATCTGAGACTCTTTCTTTCAATATCTCTTTGTCTCTGTGTCTCTCTTTGTCTCTGTCACTTTGTCTCTCCATCTTTCTGTCTCTCTCATATCTCTGTCTATCTCTGTCTCACTTGAGCTGAGATATTTCACTTCCTGTATGAAGTCTTATTCACTCTGTATATTTTCTAGTACATTCTAAGCTATATAATTTCTCTGATTTCACTTTAGATGAAAAGATTTATTTGCTGTTTGCTATGTGTTGTGGTCTTTTTGGAAATAGCATTTGATTATGAGGGAGTCAATGCTTTAGATATACAACTTGGACCACTCCTTCATCACTAAAAGATTAATACTTAGTGGAGTGGGAAACAGACCCAAGATGGCAGGGAGTTGACTGAGCTCTCCACCCAAATCCCACCAAATGCCTTTAAATAGTGACTCAAAAATTCTAGATAGCAAAACCCATAAAGTAACAAAGTGAAACAATTTTCCAGCCCAAGAAAACTTAGAAGGTCAGCAGAAAAGGTTCATTACATCAAAGTGAGAGTGGAACTCAGCCCGGCTCAGACTTCACCGGCATAGACTAGGCCCCAGCAAACCAGGAACAGGTCTAGGCATGACTAAATCAGTGGCAGCAGTGGCAGTTTCCTGACCTCTCAGCACATAAACTCCAAAGACAACTTAGAAGATCAACAGGAAAAGATCTGTCACACTTGGGTAAAAGTGGAGCATAGTCCAGCACAGGACACACCAGAACAGACCCAGCCCCAGCAAGCCAGGAGCAGGCCTTGGGAGCCATTGTATCAGCAGCAGCAGCAGCAGCAGCAGCAGCTGCTTTAGAAGTTCACAACCCACAGATGGTAAGGGAGTCAAACAACTGTTTAGAAGGAGATTACTAGCACTGAGGCAGGACTCTGTGGCTTTGCCCACACTTGGATCAGGGTCATAGTCCTGGGAAGCATTTCCAGCAGTAAGAGAAGCATTAGGACACCATAGCTTGCAGCCACAATGGAAGGGACACATTCTTCAAAGGTCCAGAGAAGAAAGGAAGGCTTCAAATCACTCACAGACAAAAGAACAGGACAGGAGAGGAGTAAACAGGGCTCCTTAGATCATACCACTTTCTAAGGACTGAAAACATACAGCTCCCTAGTACTATCTCTCAAAACAGCTTCACAAACCACTGAAGCTTGGGAAAATGTGCCCTCCACATTGGAAGAAGGGCCTTACTTTAACAAAGAGTTAAAGGTCAAGTACGAAGCTTGGAAAATGAGCAAACAACAGGAAAAAAAATCTGACCATAGAAAATTACTATGGTGACAAGGAAGATCAAAGCACATACCCAAAAGAAGAGAGAAAAATCCAAAGCTCCGACATTCAAAGCCTCCAAAAATATTAATTGGTATGAGGCCATAGAAGAGGTCAAAAGAGATTGTGAAAATCAAGTAAGAGAGATAGAGGAAAAATTGGGAAGAGAAATGAGAGTGATGAAAAAGGAGTCAACAGCCTGGTAAAGGAGACACAAAAAATAGAGTGAAGAAAATAACACCTGAAAAACAGAGTAGGCCAAATGGTAAAAAAGTAACATATATTCACTGAAGGAAAAACTACTTAAACAGAATAATTGGACAAATGGAAATAGAAATAGAAAAGCTCAGTGAAGAAAATAAATCCGTAAAAATTAGAATTGAGCAAATGGAAGCTAATGACTTTATGAGAAATCAAGACACAATAAGATAAAATCAAAATTAATAAAAAAGAAGACAATGTGAAATATGTCATTGGAAAAAAAAAACACTGGCCTGGAAAATAGATCCAGGAAAGATCATTTTAAAATTATTGAATTACCTAAAAGCCACAATCAGAAAAAGAGCCTAGAATCACCCTTCAAGAATTACCAAGGAAAACTGCCTTAATATTCCAAAACAAGATGTTAAAATATAATTCAAAAGAATCTAGCAATCACCTCTTGAAAGGGATCCCCAAATAAAAACTTCCAAGAGTATTATAGCCAAATTACAGTTTCTCAATTATCTTTATTCAGTCATTAGTGCTGCTTCTGTCTGAAGGAGCATCCTTCTGTAAGTCTTGCCTTTCCTCCAGCAGGCTGACAGAGCACAGTGGAGCATCCCACACAGAGAACCACTGTTTGTGCGTGGCTGAAGACAGTGGTGATTTTATAGCACCCCGGGCACTTTATGTCCATGAAATATGAGTTCAGACACTGCACCAGGCACTTCTTCTTGTGTTTCCACTTCTCCTCCTTGGGAGAAGGGTGCAGGAAGTCTTTTGTGAGAGGCATGTTGGCCTGGGGAGATCTTCACCACTGGAAAAAAGCTTTTTTTTTTTGCTTTTTTAGTGAGGCAAGCGGGGTTAAGTGACTTGCCCAGGGTCACACAGCTAGTAAGTGTCATGTGTCTGAGACTGAATTTGAACTCATGTCCTTCTGACTTCAAGACCAGAGCTCTACCCACTGCACCACCTAGTTGCCCCTCTCATTTCTAAAATATATAGAGAACTGAGTTAAATTCATAAGAATACAAATCATTCCCCAATTGATAAATGGTCAAAGGATATGAACAGGCAGCTTTCAGAAGTTTCAGAAGAAGAAATCAAAGCTATCTAAAATCATATGAAGAAGTGCTCTAAATCACTATTGATTAGAAAAATTCAAATTAAAACAATTCTGAGGTACCACATCACACTTATCAGATTAGCTAACATGACAAAACAGAAAAATGATAAATGTTGGAGAAAATATGAGAAAACTTAACACTAATGCATTGTTAGTGGAATTGTGAACTGACACAACAATGCTGGAAAGCAATTTGGAACAATACCCAAAGGGTTATATAACTGCGCACACCCTTTGATCTAACTATTAGTGATAGCACTACTAGGTCTATATCCCAAAGAGATCATAAAAAAGGGAAAGGACCCACATGTACAAAAATGTTGAAAACAGGTCTTTTTAAGGTGGAAAAGAATGCCCATCATTGGGGAATGGCTAAACAAGTGTTGATATATGAATGTAATAGAATACTACTGTGCTATAAGAAATGATGATCAAGTGGATTTCAGGAAAAACTTACATGAACTGATGCTAAGTGAAGTGAGCAGAACCAGGAGAGCATTGTACACAGAAATAGCAACATTGTGTGAATCACCATTGATAGATTTAGTTCTTCTCAGCAATACAATGATAAGTGAAAATACTGAAAGACTCAAGATGGAAAATGCTATCCACATCCAGAGAAAGAACTATGGAGTCTTAATGCAGTTTGAAGCATACTATATTTTCTCTCTCTCTCTTTCTATTTCTCTTGGTTTTTCCCTTTTGTCCTTATTCTTTCACAACATGACTAATGTGGAAATATATTTAAGATGATTGTACATGTATCGCCTATATTCTATTTAATGCTTTCTTGGGGGGGGGGAAGGAGAGGGAAAGGGGAAAATTTGAAAATGAAATTTTTATAAAAGTGAATATTAAAAACTAAAAATAAATAAAAATAATAATGATAAAATAATTTTAAAAATAAAAAGGAAAAGCCTAGAACTGAATAGAAAAATTGGCTTTCAAATATGAGACTCACAAGAAGCACAAAATGGTAAACAGGAAAGGGAAATCATAAGGGACTTAATAAGGTTAAATTGATTACATTCTTACACAGGAAGATGATACTTGTAACACAAATATTTTCTCATTATTAGGGCACTTAGATGGAGTATATGTAGATAGAGGGCAGGCATGAGTTGAATGTGAAGGGATTATATCTATAAAAATAAATTAAGGGCTGAGAGAGGAATGTACTGGGAGAAAGGGAAAGGGGGAGGTATAATTGGGTAAATTATCTCACATAAAAGAGGCAAGAAAGAGCTTTGTACATAGAGGGGAAGATGGGGGGATGTTAGGGGGATTGAATGAACCTTACTCTCATCAGAAATGGCTCAAAGAGGGCATAGCATACACACTCAATTGGGTATAGAAATCTATGTTATCCTGCAAGAAAGTAGGAGGGGAAGGGCATAAGAGAAGGGAGGAGGATGATACAAGGGAGGGCAAATTCAGGGAGGGAGAAGTCAGAAGCAAAACACTTTTGAGAGAAACAGGGTAAATGGAGAAAGAGAATGGAATAAATTGGGTTGGGGGAATAGGCTGGAGGGAAATACAGTTAGCAAAAGTAACTGAAAAAAATTGAAGTAAATTTCTCTGATAAAGGCTTCATTTCTCCCATATAGAGTATTGAGTCATCTTTTTAAATAAGAGCCATTCCCCAATCATTAAAGATCAAAAGATATAAACAATTTTCAGAAGAAACAATGAAAGTTATATATTGCTGTATCTAAAAAAAATCATCTAATTCACTGCTTAGAGAAATTCAAATTAAAACAATTCTGAGGTATTACCTCATAACCTATTAGATTGGCTAATAGGACAGAAAAGGAAAATAACCTATGGTGGAGGGGATGTGGGAAAAATGAGATATTAATGCACTGCTGTTGGAGTTGTAAAATAATTGAACTGATTCAACCATTCTGTAAAGCAATTTGCCCAATGGATTATAAAACCATCCATACCCTTTGACCTAGCAATACCACTACTAGATTTTTATTCAAAAAGAGATTAAAAACAGAAAGGAAAAGGACTTATATGTACAAAATTATTTATAGCAGCTCTTTTCTGGTGGCAAAGAATCAGAAATTGAGGGGATGCCCAGTTCAAAAATGCTGAGCAAACTGTAGTGTGTATTATGATGGAATACTATTTGCTATAAGAAATAATGAGCCAAATTCTCTCAGAAAAACCTGGAAAGAATTGCATGAGCTGATGCAAAGTAAGGTGTACAAAGTAACAGCAGTATTGTAACAGGTGTGAGTGACTTAGCTATTCTCATCAATATAATGATCCTAGAAAACACTGAAGGACTTATGATGAAAAATGTATCAATCCCCAGAGAAATAACTGATGGTGTCTGAATAGAGATTGAAGCATACTTTTTTAAAAAGCTTTCTTTATTTTTATTAAGGGTTTTTTTGTCTATGTTTTCTTTCACAATATTGCTGTTATGGAAATGTTTTGCATGACTGCACATGCATAACCTATATTGAATTGCTTGCCTTCTCAATGATGGAGGGGAGTGGAGGAAGGGAAAGACTTTGGAACTCAATGTTTTAAAAATGAATGTTGAAAATTGTTTTTATATGTATGTGGGGAAAATAAAATACTAAATAAATTAATTCAAAAATTAAAAAAATAATAATAAAAATAATAATTTGGAGAGTGGCTTAAACTTAAAAAATATTTCCCCTAGATTATTTTTATATATTGTTGTTTGTATGTTGCCTCATTAGATTATGAGCTGCTTGAAAGCAGAGATTGCTACTGTTATTGTTGTTGTCCTTCTTTATATCCCCAGTGCTTTGTACAGTGCCTGTCACATTAGTTGTTGTTGTTGTTGAGTACTTTGAGTCATGTGGAATCTTTGTGACCCCATTTAGGGTTTTCTTGGCAGAGACAATACAGTACTTGCCATTTCCTTCTCCTGCTCATTTTACAGGTAAGGGCATTGAGGCAAACAGTTTTAAGTGATTTGCTAAGCCAGATTTAAGGCCAGATTTGAACTCAGGATTTCTTGACTCCAGACTTGGCTCTTTTTTCACTGTGGCACCTAGGTGCCCATCTGGCACATAATAGGTCCTTAATAAGTGATTATTGAATTGTTGACTTTTGAAGCCTAGGGACCCCTTCTCAGAATAATGTTTTAAATGCATAAAATAAAATACAGAGAATTGCAATATTTTGTTTAAAGTTCACTTATAATATATTAAGAACTTCTGTTATCTATTTTTTTTTAACTTTCAATGGGTAAAGTTGTAGAACTTGGATTACCCATCTGCTATCTACAAATCTCACTATAAGGTCAAATGGGCAGTTGTAATGGGGACTTTGAATCATGTCTAAATCACTAAACATAGAAGCAACTGACTTCTAGGAGAAGACATTCTACATTTCCCTTCAAGATTAGTGGGAATAGCTGCTTTTCATTGTCTATATAGTGAGAATTGACTGTGTCTTAGTAAACTGTGACACTGCGACACTGACTCACTTTCCCACACCATCCAGAGAGAATGAAGATCCACATTCACCTACAGCACTGTGGCCACAAACTGACTGGGTGGAAGGAAGGATTCCCTTCTCTTCCCAACCTTTTTCTCCTGTAGCTCTAAGAAACAGGCCTGGTGTTAGGGTTTGATTTTGTTTTGTTTTGCTCCACTTTGTGCTAGGCAAAGGGAGTGGAATCTCTATTAAACCTAAACTCAAACCATGGAGACTTTAGAGGCAGGAAGTCAGGCACAATGTTGCTACTAGCCCAGGAAGAAAATACTGAGAACAGAGGGTTCCTGGGATTTGAGCCCAATGAGGGCTTGCGACTCAGAGACTGGGATTGTTCTATATTGGAACTGAGCTAACCTGTGAACCTAACCTTCTCCTACTTCCAAGAGTATCAGATAGTACATGGGGTGCTTATGCACTAGGTATTGGAACAGGTTTATTTGTATGTTTATTCTTACTACTCTTTTTATGTAAATATACCTTTAAAAAAGGGCATCTATTAAATAGTTAAATAGAATTGATGGCAGAGGACCTCTCCTACATTTGAGAGAACATTATTAGGGGCTGAAGCCAAAGAAAGCCTAGACACACAAAGCCCTCTTAAAGTTACTGGACAACCCTAGAAAAGACAGAAATGCAACATACATAGCCTTTAGGTAGTGGTTCCAGGCTAGTCACTATTACATAACTTTTTCCATTGTTCATTAAAGAAGTCTTTTTTAAAATGTTTAACCACTTTTTTTCATGGTTTATACTATGAAGCAATCTTTTTATACCTGTAAAAGAGAGAAAGATGGAGAGAGAGAGAGAGATGGATTGATAGGTATATAACTGAAATATTGGCATTAAAAAGGAGTTGCTGTTTCAGGGAATAGTCTGAGATCGTAGAAATCCCCATCCAATTCCCTAAATTCAATACATTTACTCTCTTCCTCCTATTGAATTTTAGGACAAGCTATTATACATTTATAATGTCTATCTGACTTAGAGGAGCTAAAGAACTAACTCAATGGGCTATCCATCCAACTGCATATCAGTCTAAATAAAATATGTTATCTTTTTTTCCCTTTTATATATGCCAGATATTTTGAATCAAGACTTCTCTAAAAGAAAGGAAAAGTATAAAGCAATGAACATAGGAAAGAAAGGACAAGATATCATTGGATTAATGAATTGTACATTATATGTTAATATTCTCTGTACTAGTATAGAAGATTATATAATCCCTCAGACCAGCTGTCAGTGCTAAACACAGTCTGGGAATTTCTTTGACATATTATCATCAATATGATGGTCAGATAATTTGGAGGAATCAAACACTGTCGTAGGAAATCTGCTACAATACACTGGGCTATCAGGACAACTATTACCATTTGGAAATATGTCATAGTAATTTTTGCTGTCTACACAGAATGCACAAAATGCACCATTTTATGGAAGCTATGGGTTACACCTGTCTAATTTTTCAACAATTCATCATTCAATTCAATTTTAAGTTACCAGTGTCAATATAGACTCGGGAGAGTTGAA
Source organism: Vombatus ursinus (assembly GCF_900497805.2). Taxonomy (NCBI): domain Eukaryota; kingdom Metazoa; phylum Chordata; class Mammalia; order Diprotodontia; family Vombatidae; genus Vombatus; species Vombatus ursinus. Next base: position 10,161,297 of record NW_020954583.1, read on the forward strand.
GGACATCCAGGCAGATTTACAACATCCCCTATCAGGCATAAAGATAATATATTGATCACCATCACTACTATACCAGGGAGCCATTAATCATAGAGGATCAGTTCTAATAATCTTCCTATAGCCTCTGCAAAGCTGAACATTCTGAATACTTATAGAAATGGTCATAGGCCCCATTGTTCAGGAAGTTAATGTAGTTGTTCATCTTTTCAGTTTACATTCTCATTCCATATCCACTGTATACTATATTAATCTTTACATTGGCTAGTGAACCTCACTCCCAAACTGAACTACATTTGCAACTTTCTATATGCCATGAACCCCTTTGACTATCTGGTGAAGCCTATGGACCACTTGTAAGAATATATATTTAGATGAATATATATATGTGCATATATAATGTATATATATAAACATATATTTTAGATGGATACAGACAAAAAGATAGATACAGGGACAGAGAAAACAAGGAAATCAATTATACTGAAATAGTCATTAACATTTTTATTAATATAATATTTAAATATAATATTAACCATTAATTTGTTATACATTTAGATATATCACATGCTCATAGTGTATTTTCTATAATATATTACTTATTTTATGATATATTAAATAATTTAGATTAAATAAAATGTATGTGTTAATAGTTGATATGTGATATATTAAATAATATATAACATTAATGTGTAAATATAGTATCTAAAAATGCCATATAAAATATTCATACCCTAAACTCTTGTTCATCATCACTAACTGTGAATTTTGAAGATTATATTGGTCAAATTATTTCCAATAGCTAACATGGTAGCAATAGAAATATGAAGCTGAAGAAGGTACAGTGTCCAGTATACAATATAACTATCTTTTTTAAAAAATTGTTACTTAAAGTTCTGAGTTCCAAATTCTACCCCTCCCTTCTTCCCTCCCCTACCCCCTATCTGAAATGGTCTATGAATGAACACAAGTGCTCTTTTCTGCCTTGGAACTGTGAGGATGATTCCCTCTCCACCACCACCAGAAGCTTCACCATGTCAGTGCTCCTCCTTTCCACCCAGGACTGCGACTCAGATCCAAGCATGGCAAAGCAAGGGAATCCTGTCTCAGTGCCAGCAAAGAGATCCCTGAAATCCCCTCTGATCAGTCATTCAAATCCCCCTTTGTCTGTGGACCAAGAGCTCTGGAAGCAGACACAGCCCAGGGCCTGTGCTGGGACTGAGGCCAGACCGAGTTCCTCTCTCATCAAGGTCCAACAGACCTTTCCCACAGACCTTCTAAGTTGTCTTTAGTGTTTGTGGGTTGAGAAGTCTGGCCTGTCCCAGGTTGCCCCATCTTTGCCTGCTCGGCCCAAGCTGAACTGCGCTCCTCTACCAGCCCGGCACAACAGACCTTTCTAATCAACTATCCAGGTTGTCTTGGTCTGGATATTTGTTTCACTCTGTCTTTTTGTGGGTTCTGCTGTCCTAGAATTTGTTTAGTGTCATTTTTACAGGTATTTGAAGGGGTTTGGGGGAGAGTTCAAGCAAGTCATTGCTTTAACTCTGCCACCTTGGCTCCACCTCCTCTTTTTTTTTAATAGCCATCGTTTGATGGGTTGAAGGACCATGAGAGCACTCTTGATGGAGCTATAAAGTGGTTTAACTATTCTGGAAAATAGTTTAGAATGATGCTCAACAATGACTGCAACCCCCTTTCCCTTTGATTACTAGGCATATATTCCAAGAGGACCAAAGACAAAAAAACCAGGAACACACTATATTTTTCTGTAACAATATTAATGGGAAAATAATAACATGAAACTAATTTTTCAGTAATAAAATAATAGCTAATCTTGACCCTTGGAAAATAGTTGAGGAAATGCACCAGTTTCCTTTTATTGAAAAGTTGGGTAGAACTTCCAGGTGCCAAGATGATGGAGTAAGTAGTAAGTCACTCTCACTCTCCTTTATAGACTTCTAAAAATGCAGAAAATACCACCATAGAAAAAATCCAGGGATAGCTGAGCCAGCAGAAAGATAAGATGCAGGAGTCTTTTAGCCCATGAGATTTGGCAGATTTAGGGGAAAGGTTCCATTCATTCTGGTGGAAGGGGAGCAGTATGGGATGGGAGGCATCCCAGAAAGCCAGTGGCAAGCAAGCCCCATCTCAGAAACCAGTGGAAGATTCTGAGTCCCAAAGTGGTGGAGCAGGCAAACACCAACACCAGGAGCCCCTGTGGCATAGCCGGGGAACCAATAGACTACAGCTTGGAGAAACATCACTTGCACCAGTGGTCCAGTGTTCTCCAGCAGCTGAAAATCTCTATGCTTCAGCACAACTCCAGGCAGGCTGATATCCTCTAGGAGCCAAACCTCCCCCAACTTCAGCACAACCCCAGTGAGCAGGCATCCTCCAGGGGCCAGACCACAACCCCCACACACCACCCCCAGAGCTTCAGTGTAGCACAAGGGAAATGTAGAGAAGAAAACCACCTGGCCTCAGCACACTACAGACACCACCAATAGGACCCCAGCTCAGCACCAGGTATGCTGCCAGACCTCTACAGACTCCTGCTGCCAGTCCTAAGGCCCTCAAAGCCAGTGACCAGGCCCCTCACCCCCAGCACCAGAAACTTGGGGCAGTGCTCCCTGTTTTCCAGCAGGAGAAATCAACTTTAAAAGTCAAGAAACAGGAAAATATCATGAGCAAGAAGCAGGAACAGACACTGACCATAGATTTTTTTTTTTCCCATGGGGACAGAGAAGATCAAAACGCAAATTCAGAAGAGGAGAAGATTGTCAATATACCTACATCCAAAACCTCAAAGGGAAATATGAACTGGTGTCAAGTCCAAAAAGACTTCTTAGAAGAGTTCAAGAAGGATTTCAAAAGTCAAAGAAGAGAGGTAGAAGAAAAATTGGGAAAGAAACGAGAGGTATGTAAGAGAGTCAACAGCTTGAAAAAGGAAGGACAAAAATTGAGTGTAGAAAACAATTTATTAAAAATGCAATTGGGTCAGGAGTGCACCTGCAGAGGAGGAGGCAGGCAGCTTCATGCGCTCCAAACCTGTTCTGTGGCTGGCAGACAAGGGCATGGGGAGAGGGAGACCAGTTGTCTCTGCACATGCTCACAGTGGCAGATCTCTTGAGATGTGAGGTGTGATTCTGGACTGAGCAGAGCCCTTGTGAGGCTGACAAACAATATCATTTTAAGGTAGATGATGAAAATGCATACTAGTTGTCTGTCATTGAGGGTTGTGAGTTTAGAGGCAGGTGCTAAGGATGAATTGCATATTGTTGAAGCAGAGGCACTGAACTATGAAGACAATCCAATTAAAGTACATCGGCATCTTTGAAAATATCTGTTCAGCCTACAATTTCTCTAGGTGGCTTTGAAATTACACCATCAGTAGTTTTGAAGTTGAAATGTGGTTCAGGGCTGGTACATGTGAGTGCCAAGCACCTAGTAACACTGGAGGAAGATGCAGAATCAGATGATAAAGAAGAAAATGTTACGAAACTCTTAAATACGTCTGGCAAATGATCTGCTCCTGGAATTGGTAGGAAAATTCTATAGTGATGATGACTATGATGACAATAAGGAAAATGAAGAAAAGACACCTCCAATGAAAAAAACCATCATGGGCCCATCATGTCAAAGAAGACCAAGAGAATGCTGAAGGAAGAAAACAGATTTTTTTTAATGAGGATTGGTAATTGCAATATTACCATGTTTCTGCTAAAGATAGGATGATTTGCTTGCTTTGTGATGCTGCAATATCAATATTTTAAAAACTCAATACTTAAGAGCATTATAACCCTCATAAGGACCACAAATATTTTAAATTAGAGGGAGAGGCACAAAAGGTTGTATTGCAGAAATTAAAAGCTGAAAAGCAAAGGCAAGTCTTTCAAGTAGCAATAAGACCTGAAAATAATGCCACTGAAGCAACTTACAAGATAACATATACTCAGGGGAAAAAAAGGGAAGCCATTCAGTGACATAGACACTGTGAAAGAATGCATTTTCAAAATTGTAGGATGCTTGGACCACCACCCTTCCCCCTGACCCCCCCAGTGTTTCAAAGTACAAACAACTGCCTCTTTCAAGGACAACCATAATTGATTGGCAGCATGAATTAGCCTTCAGATTAGCAGAACAACTTCATGCAATGCTTTGAAAAGAAAATATGTATTATTAAATCACTTTGGGTGAATCATCTCATACTACTGACTTGACACAGGTTTTCTATTTCATTCAGATAATAACAAGATTTTCTTTGCTATAAAGAGTTACTCACTTTGGGCACTCTTTTGAACAGAACACAGAGAATAGATATCTTCAACTTTGAAGGTAAATGTCATGAAGTTGGACTGAATTTGGCAAATTTAGTGAGTGTATATATAGATGGTGTACCTTCCATGGTTGAAAAAACATGAAGGGTTTATTGTACAGATTTTAAAAAGCATTAACAGAAAAAAATAAAATAAAATAAAAATGCAATTGGTCAAATGGAAATAAAGTCCACTGAGGAGAACTCTTTAAAAAGTAAAATTGGCCAAATGGAAAAGTAGGCACAAAAGATTACTGAATAAAACAATTCATTAAAAATTAGAGTTTGGCAAGTGGAAGCAAACAACTCTATGAGATATCAAGAATCAGTCAAACAAAATAAAAAGAATGAAAGGAAAAAAAGAAAATGTAAAATAATTCATTAGAAAAAAAACTGACCTGGAAAATAGACTCAGGAGAGATAATTTAAGAATTATTAGTGTACCTCAAAGCCATGATCAGAAAAAGAGGCTGGATAACATCTTTTCAAGAAATCATCAAGGAAAACTGCCCTGAGGTCCTGGAACAGAGGGTAAAATAGCCATAGAAAGAATCTGCTGATTACCTCCTGGAAAAGATGCAAAATAGAAAACACCAAAGAATATTGTAGCCAAATTCTAAAATTATCAGGTCAAGGAGAAATTACTGCAAGCAGCCAGAAAGAAATGATTTAAATATCATGGAACCACAGTCAGGATTACATAGGACCTTACAGCTAGTATATTAAAAGATTGAAGGGCTTTGAATATGATATTCTGGAAGACAAAGGAGCTTGAATTACACCCAAAGATCACCAACTCAGAAAAATTGAGCATAATCTTTTAGAGGAGGAGATGGACATTTAATGAAATAAGGGACATCTAAACCTTCCTGATGAAAAGACCAGAGGTCGACAGAAAATTTGATTTTCAAATACTAGACTCAAGAATGACATAAAAAGGTAAACAGGAAAAGAAAAAAAACCAACACATTATTCAATAAGGGCAAACTGTTTACACCCGTACAAGGGAAGATGATATTTGTAACTCTGTAGAATTCTATTTTTTATTACATTTAGAGGAGTATACATAGACAGAGTGGGTGGGTATAAGTTGACTTTGATGTGATGTTAAAACAAATCTAATTAAGAGGTGAAAAGGGATTGCATTGGGGAAAAAGTAGGAGGCAGAAAAAGGTAAATTAAATCACATGAAGAGACACAAAGATCTATTGCAGAACAGAGAAAGAAGAGAGGGAGATGAACATTGTTTGAACCTTACTCTCATCAGATTTGGCACAAAGATGGAATAACACACTCATTTAGGTATAGAAATCTAACTTAATCTATAGGAAGTAGGAGGGCAAGGGGGGGAAAGGGAGGTGTTTGGTAGAAGGGAAGGAAGAAGTAGTAGTGGAAAAGGGAAAGAAAAGGAAGGGGGCTGAGAGAAGGGAGGGCAGAAACAGGGAGGTGGTGGTCAAAAGAAAAACACTAGTCAGGAGGATAAGGAAAAAGGAGAGAGAAAAGCATAAATGGGGGGAGTAGAATGGAGAGGAAGACAGAGATTGTAATCATAACTGTGAATGTGAATGGGATAAACTTCCATAAAAAGAAATAAGATAGCACAATGAGTTAAAAGCAATAAACTTAAAATATGTTGTTTACAAGAAACATATTTGAAGCAGAGGGAAACACATAAAGTAAAGGTAAAAGGCAAGACTGGAATATATCATGCTTCAGCAGAAGTAAAAAAAAAAAGCAAGGGTAGCAATCCTGAGCACAGGCAAAACAAAAGCAAAAATAGATTTAATTAAGAGAGATAAGGAAGAAAACTATGCCCTGCTAAAAGGTACCAAAGACAATGAAATTATTACTAAACATATATGCACCAAGCAATATAGCATCCAAATTCTAGAGTAGAAGTTAAGGGAGTTACAGTAAGAAATAGACAGCAAAACTGCATTAGTGAAGGAACTTAACCTCTCCCTCTCTGAACTAGATAAATTTAACCACAAAATAAACAAGAAAGAAGTTATGGACATGAATAGAATTGTTGAAAAGTTAGATGCAGTAGACTTCTAGAGAAAAATGAATGGGGATAGAACAGAAAATAAGTTTTGCTCAGCAGTACATGTCATGTACACAAAAATTGATCATGTACAAGGGCATAAAAACCTCACAATCCAATGCAGAAAGGCTGAAATATTAAATGCACACTTTTCAGTTCATAATGCAATAAAATGACATGTAATGAAGGGCCATTGAAAGACAGACTAAAAATTATTTGGAAAATACATAATCTAATCCCAAAGAATGAGTGGATCAAACAATAAATCATAGAAACAATCAATAACTTCATCCAAGAGAATGACAATAATGAGTCAACATACCAAACTTTATGGGAGGCAGTTAAAGCAGTTCTTAGGGGAAATTTTTTATCTCTAAATGCTTACATGAATAAAGTAGAGAAAGATGAGTCTAATGAACTGGACATGCAACTAAAAAAGCTAGAAAAATAACAAATAAAATATCAGCAAATATATAAGAAATTAGAAGTTCTGAAACTCAAAGGAGTAAATAATAAAATTGAAATTAAGAAAAATAGTGAACTAATAAATAAAACTAAGAGCTGGTTTTTATGCAAAAAATAAAATAGATAAACCTTTGGTTAATTTGGTTAAAAGAAAGGAAAAAAATACCAATATCCAAACTTATAAGGATGAAGTCACCACCAATGAAGAGGAAATTAAAACAATAATTAGAAGATATTTTGCTCAACTGTATGCCATTAAATTTGACAGTATTAGTGGAATGGATGAATATTTATAATAATATAGATTGCTCAGATTAAAAGAAGAAGAAATAAAATACTTTCCATTTCATAAAATGAAATTGAAGAGGCCATCAATGACCTTGCTAAGAAAAAATCTCCAGGGCCAGATGGGTTTATAAGTGAATTCTCTCAAACAATGAAGAACAATTAATTCCCATACTACGTAAATTATTTGGGAAAATAGGCAAAGAAGAAGTCCTACCAAATTTATTTTATGATACATGTATGGTGTTTTTACCTATAAGGAAGAATCAAAACTAAGAAAGAAAATTATAGACCAACTTCCCTAATGAATATAAAGCAAATATTAAACAAAATATTAGTAAAGAGATTATAGCAAATTATCATGAATACAATACACTATAACCAAGTAGGATTTATACCAGGAATGCCGGGCTGGGTTCAATATTAGGAAAACTATCAGCATAATAGAACATATCAACAACAACACTAACTGATATCATATGATTATTTCAATAGATACCAAAAAAGCTTTTAACAAAATACAGCACCAATTCCCATTAAAAGCACTAGAGATCATAGGAATAAATGCAGTCTTCCTTAAAATGATAAGTAGTATCTATCTAAAACCATAAGCAAGCATTATATGTAATAAGGATAAGCTAGAAGCATTTCCAATAAGATCAGGGCTGAAATAAGGATGTCCATTATCACCAAGGTTTTTCAATATTGTACTAGAAATGTTAGCTTTAGCAATAAGAGAAGAAAAAGAAATTGAAGGAATTAGAATAGGCAAGGCTATCTCTTTATGCAGATGATCAAATGATACTTTTAGAGAATCCTAGAGAAGCAAGTAAAAAACTACTTGAAATAATAAACAATTTTAGCAAAGTTGCAGGATATAATATAAAACCATATAAATCACTGGCAATTCTATGTATTACTAACAAAGTCTAATAGCTAGAGATAGAAAGAGAAACTTCATTTAAAGTTACTGTAGACATTATAAAATGTTGGAAGTCTACCTCCCAAAACAAACCCAAGAACTATATGAACACAATTACAAAACACTTTTCACAAAAATAAAGTAAAATCTAAATAATTGGGAAAAAATAGCAGTTGCTAATGCATAGGCCATGCTAGTTAAATAAAAATGACAATTCTACTGAAATTAATTTTCTTATTCAGTGCCATACCAATCAAACTACCAAAGTTATTCATAGGGGCAGCTAGGTGGCACAGTGAATAGAGCTCTGGCCTTGGAGTCAGGAGGACCTGAGTTTAAATCCAAACTCAGACACTTAACACTTACTAACTGTGTGACCTTGGGTAAGTCACTTAATCCCAATCACCTCACCAAAAAAAAAGGCAAAAAAAAAAGTTATTCATAGAGCTAGAAAAATTAATCTAGAAAAGCAAAAAGTCCAAAATATCAAGGGAATTTAGGGAAAGAAATGCAAGGGAAAGTGATCTAGCCATACCAAATGCTAAATTGTATCAGAAAAGAGAAATCATTGAAATTACTTGGTACTGGCTAAGAAACAGAGTGGTGGATCAGTGGAACAGGTTAAGTACACAAAACACAGTAGTCAATGAATATAGTAATCTACCATTTGATAAACGCAAAGACTCCAGATCCTGGGATAATAACTCACTGTTTAACAAGAACTGCAAAATAGTGTGGCAGAAACTAGGTGTAGACCAAGATCTTACATCATATACCAAGATAAAGACAAAATGGGTACTTGATTTAGATATAAAGGGTGATACCATAAGCAAATTAGGAGAGCAAGGAATAGTTTACCTGTCTGAATTATGGAGAACAGAGGAATTAATGACAAAAAAGAGAGGAAATTATGAAATGCAAAATGGATAATTTTGATTACATTAAATTGAAAAGGTTTTGCAGAAAGAAAGCCAATGCAACTAAGATTAGATGGAAGGTAGAAAATTGGGAAACAATTTTTACAGCCAATACTTCTGATAAAGGCCTCATTTCTCAAATTTATAGAGAACCAAGTCAAATTCATAAGAATACAAGTCATTCCCCAATCGAAAAAATAGTCAAAGGATATGAACAGGAAGTTTTCAGATGAAGAAACTAAAGGTATCTATAGTCACATAAAAGTGCTCTAAATCACTGCTAATCAGATAGATGCAAATCAAAACAACTTTTTGGTACTACATCACAACTATCAGAGTGGTCAACATGACAAAACAAGAAGATAATACATGTTGAAGAAGATGTGGGAAAAATGGAGCACTAATGCATTTTTGGTGGATTTGTGAACTGATCCAACCATTCTAGAGAGCAATTTGGAACTATGCCCAAAGGTCTTTAAAATTCTGCATACCTTTTGACCCAGCAGTACCACTATTGGGTGCATATCTCAAAGAGATCATAAAAATGGGAAAAAGGACTTACCTGTAAAAAAATATTTGTAACAGCTCTTTTTTCTGTTGGCCAAGAACTGAAAATAGAGGTGATGCCCACTAATTGGGAACATGATGTAGTATATGAATATAATGGAATATAATAGCTTCATAATAAATGATGAGCAGTTGGACTTCAGAATGAATGATTGTTGGATTTACATGAACTGATGCAGAGTGAAGCGAGCAGAAACAGGAGACACAGTAACAACAAAATTAGGCAATGACTAACTTTGATAGACTTAGCTATTCTCAACAATGCAATGCAAGAATCTAAGACAACTCCTAAGGACTCATGGTGGAAAATGCTATCCATTTCCAGAAAAAGAACCATGGAGTCTGAATGAAGATCTAACCATATGATTCTCTCTCTCTCTCTCTCTCTCTCTCTCTCTCTCTCTCTCTCTCTCTCTCTCTCTCTCTGTCTGTCTCTCTGTCTCTCTCTCTCTTTCTCTCTTTCTCCTTTCTTATAATTCCTCCCATTGGTTCAAATTCTTCTCACAACATGACTAGCGTGTAAATATTTTTTATATGAATGTATATGTAAAACCTATATCAAATTGCTTGCCATTTTGGGAAGGGAGAAGGGGAAGGAAGAGGAAAAAATTTAGAATTAAAAATCTTATGGAAATTAATGTTGAAAACTTAAAATAAATAAATTAATAAAAAAGAAAAGGTGAGGAATGTTAAGGTGTAATATTACTTATACTGTCAGATATGTTGGAATATTGGTTGTTTTGGTAAGTCAGTTCCCCCTGTATTTTTTGTTTACTTATCCTTACCAGAGAAGGCTTGCTGTTTTGGAATAAGTAGAGGGACACATCTGGATTTAAATATTGCATACAAATGAAAAGAACCATTAAAAAATATCCAGGTTCTGGTCTTATGAGTCAGAATCCATTTATATGATTCTCTTTTTAAATTTTGTTGATTTACTTGTTTTTAATTTTCAACATTCACTCCTATAAGATTTTGAGTTCTAAATCTTCTTCCCCTCCTTCTTCTCCACCTTACCCAAGACAGCATGCAATCTGAAATAGACTATATGTACAATCATATTAAACATATTTGTACATTAGTCATATTGTAAAGAAGAATTAGAACCACAGGAAAAAATGAGAAAGAAGAAATGAGAAAAATTAAAAGAAAGAAATAAAGTAGTATGCTTTGATCTACATTGAGACTCCATAACTGTTATTCAGGAGGTGGATAACATTTTCCACCACTAGTCATTTGGAACAATCTTAGATCCTTGTATTACTGAGAAGTGTTAAGTCTATCAAAGTTGGCCATATCATAATGTTATTGTTACTGTGTACAATGTTCTCCTGGTTCTGCTCTCTTCACTCAGCATCAGTTTATATAAATCTTTCCAGGTTTTTATGAAGTCTACCTTCTCATCATTTCTTATAGAACAATAGTATTATATTACATTTATATACAACAACTTGTTCAGCTATTCCCCAATTTATGGACATCTTCTCCATTTCCAATTGTTGGTCACCACAAAAAGAATTGCTATAGCAGAACCAGGAGAATGTTTTACACAGTAACAGTCACATTGTGTGATGACTAACTTTGATAGACTTAGCTCTTCTCAGCAGTGAGGGGTCTAAGACATCTCCAAGGGACTCATGGTGGAAATTGTTATCCACATCCAGAGAAAGAACTATGGAGATCTAATGCAGATCGAAGCATACTATTTGCTCTTTTTTTCTTCCATTTTGTTTTGTTTCTTCTTTCTTGTGGTTCCTCCTATTGGTTCTAATTCTTCTTCACAACATTACTAATGAGAAAATATGTTTAATATGGATGTATGTGTATATCAGATTGCACACTGTCTTGGGGTAGGAGGTGGAAAGGGAAGGGGGGAAAATTTAAAACTCAAAAACTTATTGAAGTGATTATTGAAAACTAAAACTAAATTAATTAATAAAAATAATTGCTATAAATATTTTATACATGTGGGTCCTTCTCCTATTTTTTGATCTCTTTAGGATACAGATCTAGAAGTGGCATTGAGGGGCCAGAGTATAGATAGTTTTGTAGCCCTTTGGGCATAGTCATGAATGTTTGGATCAGTTTACAACTCCACAAAAAAATGCATGTGTCCAAATTTTCCCACATCTTTTCCAACATTTATAATTTTCTTGTTTTGTCATGTTAGCCAATCTGATGAGTACAAGGTAGATCCTCAGAGTTGTTTTGCTTTGCATTTCTGTGATCAATAATGATTTGGAGCATTTTTTCATAACACTATAGATAGCTCTTTTTTCTTCATTTGAAAACTATCTATTCATATCCTTTGACTATTTATCAATTATGGAATGACTTGTATTCTTATAAATTTGGCTCAGTTCTCTATATATTTTAGAAATGAGACATTTATCTCAACCAGAGGCACTGTTTGCAAAAATTGTTTTCCAGCTTTCTGCTTCACTCCTAATTTTGGTTGCATTGACTTTGTATGTGCATAACCTTTTCAATTTAATTTAATCAAAATTATCCATTTTGCATTTCACAATTTCCTCTATCTCTTATTTTGTCATAAATTCTTCTTTCTCCATAATTCTTACAGGTAAACTATTCCTCGATCTCATTTGGTTATGGTATTACCCTTTATGTCTAAATCATGTGGTCAATTTGACTTTATCTTGTTATATAAGATCTTAGTCTATGACTAGTTTCTGCCATACTATTTTCCAGTTTTCTCAGCAGGTTTTGTTAAATAATGAGTTTTTATCCCAGAAGCTGGAGTCTTTTTGTTTATGAAACAGTATATTACTATAGTCATAGACTGTTATGTCTATTCCACTGATCCACCACACTTTTTCTTAGCCAGTACCAAGTACTTTGATGATTGCTGCTTTATAATACAGTTTTATATCTGGTACAGCTAGGCCATCTTCCTTTGCATTTCTTTTTATAAATTCCCTTGTATTCTGGACACTTTGTTTTTCCAGATGAATTTTGTTATTAATTTTGCTAGCTATATAAAATAATTTTTGGTAGTTTGATTGGAAAGGCATTAAATAAGTAAATTAGTTTAGGTAAAATTTTCATTTTCATTATATTAGCTCAGTCAAGGAACTGATCTTTTTTCCAAATATTTAGATCTGACTTCCTTTTTGTTTTTTTTTTAAATTTTTTAAATTAATTTATTTTTCAACATTCAATGCCATAAGTTTTTGAGTTCCCAATTCCCCCCCACTTCTGCTCTACCCTCTTCAAAATGGCATGCAATAGAGGCTTTATATATTCATTCCTATTAAACATATTTTCATATTAGTCATGCCATAAAGAAGAAATAGAACCAGTAGGAAAAACCACAAGAAAGAAGAAACAAAGCAGAAGGAAAAAAAAAGAGAACATATAGAATGCTTTTATATGCATCCAGATTCCACAGTTCCCTCTCTGGATGTGGATAGCACTTTCCACCATGAGTTCCTTGGAGATGTCTTAGATCCTTGCATTGTTGAGAAGAGCTAAGTCTACCAAAGTTTATCATCATACAATGTGGTTGTTACTTTGTATGATGTTCTCCTGCTTCTGCTCACTTCACTCAGCATCAGTCCATATAAGTCTTTTCATTTTTTTTGAAGTCCACCTACTCATCAATTCCTATAGCACAATAGCATTCCATTACAATCATATACCACAATTTGTTCATCTATTCCCCAATTGATGGGCATCACTTCAATTTCCACTTCTTTGCCACCACATAATGAGCTGCTATATATATTTTGGTATATATGTGTCTTTTTCCCATCTTTATGATTTTTTTGGGATACAGCCCTAGAAGTGGTATTGTTGGGTCAAAGGGTATGCACAGTTTTATAGCCCTTTGGGTATAGTTCTAAATTGCTCTCCAAAATGGTTGGATCAGTTCACAATCTACAACAATGCATTAGTGTTCCATTTTCCCCATATCTTCTCCAGCATTTATCATTTTCTTGTTTTGTCATGTTTGCTAATCTGATAGGTGTGATGTGGTACCTCAGGGTCATTTTGATTTGCATCTCTCTTATCAATAGTGATTTAGAGCATTGTTTCATATTATTATAGATAGCTTTAATTTCTTCATCTGAAAACTTCCTATTCATATCCTTTGATCATTTATCAATTGATGAATGTCCTATATTCTTATAAATTTGACTTACTTATCTATGTATTTTAGAAAAGAGGTCTTTAAAAATAAAAAAAAAGAAATGAGGCCTCTATAAGAGCCACTGGTTGTAAAAATTATTTCCTAGTTTTCTACTTCCCTCCTAATCATGGTTACATTGGCTTTGTTTGTGCAAAAACTTTTCAATTTAATGTAATCAAAATTATCCATTTTGCATTTTATAATATTCTCTATTTCTCATTTGGTCATAAATTGTTCAATTCTCCATAAATCTGACAGATAAACCTTGCTCTCCCAGTTTTCTTATATTATCAACCTTTATATCTAAATAGTGTACCCATTTTGACTTAATTTTGGTATATGATGTAAGATGTTAGTCTATGCCTAGTTTCTGCCATCCTATTTTCAATTTTTCTTTTTTTAATTTTCCAATTTTCCCAGCAGTTTTTGTCAAACAGAGAGTTCTTATGCCGGAAGCTGGAATCTTTGGGTTTATCCAACAGTAGATTACTATAGTCATTGACTACTGTGTCTTGTGTACCTAACCTACTTCACTGGTCCACCACCCTATTTTTTAGCCAGTACCAAGTAGTTTTGATGAGTGCTGCTTTATCATAAAATTTAAGATTTGGTAGGTCTAGGCCACTTTCCCCTGAATTTCTTTTCATTAGTTTCCTTGATATTCTGGATATTTTGTTCTTCCAGATGAATCTTGTCATTATTTTTTCTAGCTCTTTAAATAATTTTTGGCAGTTTGATTGGTATGGCACTAAATAATTAAATTAGCTTGGGTAGAATTGTCATTTTTATTATATTAGCTCAGCCTACCCATGAGCAACTGATGTTTTTCAATTATTTAGATCTGACTTTATTTGTGTGAAAAGTGTTTTGTAATTGTGTTCATGTAGTTCCTTGGTTTGTTTCAGCAGGTAAACTCCTAAATATTTTCTAATGTCCACAGTAACTTTAAATGGAATTTCTCTTTCTATCTCTTGCTGTTGGGCTTAGTTGTAATATTTAGAAATGTTGATGATTTATGTGGGTTTATTTTATATCATGCAACTTTGCTAAAGTTGCTTACTATTTTAAGTAAATTTTTATGTGATTCTCTACAATTCTCAAAGTATATCACCATATCATCTGCAAAGAGTGATAGCTTTGTTTCTTCTTTGCTTTTCTAATAACTTCAATTTCTTTTTCTTCTCTTACTGCTAAAGTTTAGGTTTCTAATGCCATATTGAAAAACAGTGGTGATAATGGACATCCTTTTTTCACCCCTAATTTTACCAAAAATGCTTCTAGCTTATCCCCATTACATATAATGCTTGCTGATGCTTTAGGTAGATGCTATTTATCATTTTAAGTAAGACATAATTTATTACTAGGCTCTCTGGTATTTTTTAATAGAAATCGGTGTTTCACAACTTTTTTTCTGCATCTATTGAGATAATCATGTGGCTTCTGTTATTTTTTATGTTGATATGATTAATTATGCTGATTGTTTTCCTAATATTAAAACAGCCCTTCATTCCTGGTATAAATCCTATTTGGTCATAGTGAATTATTCTCATTATAAATTGCTATAATCTATTTGCTAATATTTTTGTTTAAATTTTTTTGCATCTACCTTCATTAGGGAAATTGGTCTATAATTTTCTTTCTCTGTTTTGACTCTTCCCAGTTGTAGTATCAGCACCATATTTGAATCATAAATTGAATTTGGTAGAACTCCTTCTTTACCTCTTTTCCCAAATAGTCTATATAGCATTGGAATTAATTTTTCTTTAAATGTTGGATAGAATTCACTTGTAAATCCATCTGGCTCTGGAGATTTTTTGGTAAGGGGTTCATTGATGGCTTGTTCAATTTCTTTTTCTGAGATGGTGATAATTAAGCATTTTACTTCCTCTTTTGTTAAGCTGGGCATTTATATTTTTGTAAATATTCATCCATTTCATTAAGATTGTCAAATTTATTGGCATACAGTTGGGTAAAATATTTCCTAATTTTTGTTTTAATTTCCTCTTCATTGGTGGTGGATTCACTCTTTTCATTTGTAATACTGGTAATTTGGTTTTCTTCTTTCTTTTTTCATTTAATTAACCAAAGGTTTATCTAATTTGTTGTTTTTTCCCCATCAAACCAGCTCTTAGTTTTATTTGTCAGTTTTCTTAATTTCAATGTTATTAATCTCTCCTTTGGTTTTCAGTTTTTTTAATTTGGTATTTAATTGGGGATTTTTAATTTGTTCTTTTTCTAGCTTTTTTAGTTGTGTGCCCAATTCATTGCTTTCCTCCTTCTCTATTTTATTCATGTAAGCATTTAGAGATATAAAACTTCCCCTAAGAACTTCTTATGCTGCATCCCATAAATTCTGGTATTTTGTCACATCATTGTTATTCTCTTGGATGAAGTTATTGTTTCTATGATTTGTTGTTTGACCCACTCATTCTTTAGGATTAGATTATTTAGTTTCCATTAATTTATGGTCTATCTTTCCGTGGTCCTTTATTACATATAATTTTTATTTGCATCATGATCTAAAAAGTATGCATTTAATATGTATGCCTTTCTATATTGGATTGTGAGGTTTTTATGCCCTAGTACATTGTCAATTTTTTGTAGGTTCCATGTATCACTGAAAAAAAGGTACATTCCTTTCTATCTCCATTCAATTTTCACCAGAGGTCTATCATATCTAACTTTTCTAAAATTCTGTTCACCTCCTTAACTTCTTTCTTTATTTTGTGGTTAGATTTATCTAGTTCAAAGAAGGGGAGGTTGAAGTCTCCCCCACTATTATAGTTTTGCTATCTATTCTTCCTGTAACTACCTTAACTTCTCCTCTAAGAATCTGAATGATGTACCATTTGGTGCATATATATTTAGTGGTGCATATATATTTAGTAATGATATTACTTCATTGTCTATGGTGCTTTTTAGCAGGATGTAGTTTCCTTCCTTATCTTTTTTAATTAGATCTGCATTTGCTTTTGCTTTTTCTGAGATCAGGAATGCTCCTCCTGCTTTTTTTTTTAATTTCAGCTGAAGCATAATATTTTCTACTTCATTTTCTACTTTTGGCTATACCCTGTGTGTATCCTTCTGTTTCAAATGTGTTTCTTGTAAACAACATTGTAGGTTTATGACTTTTAATCCATTCCTTTGTCTGTTTCCATTTTATGGGAGAGTTCATTCCATTCACATTCATAATTGTGCTTGCACAGTTGTCAAATGCTTTCAGTGAGGATGAACATGACATCAGGTCAGCTGCCATACTGAGTGTTGGTGCTTGATTTTCTGTTTGAAGATGATTGTACATTCAATGCGTCCTCTGAGGCTGAGATGCAGCAAAATATGGATCAATTCTCTGCTGCTTGTGCTAATTTAGGCCTAACAGTTAACACCAAGAAAATACAGGTGATCTATCAGCCACCACCACACCATCCATACGTGGAACCAACAGTCACAACAAATGGAGTTTTGAATGCTGTGGATAAGTCCACTTACCTTGATAGTGTACTTTCAAGGGATGTACACATTGATAATGGGGTTGATGCATGCGTTGCCAGAGCTATCTCAGTGTTTGTGAGGATTCAAAGGAAATTATGGGAGAGAAGAGGCATTAGATAGGCTACCAAACTGCAGAGGTCTGCACAGCCATTGTGCTGACCTCATTGTTGTATGCCTGTGAAACCTGGACAGTATACCAGCACCATGCCAGGAAACTGAATTACTTTCATTTGAATTGTCTTAGGATAATTCTGAAGATTTCCTGGCAGGATAAAATGCCAGACACTGAGATCCCTTCTCAAACTAAACTGCCAAGCATTGAAACTCTGCTTCAGAGAGTTTAACTCTGGTGAGCTGGTCATGTTGATCTAATGCAAAACATATACTTGCCAAAAATACTATTTTATGGAGAATTTACACAGGGCCAGCAGTCACATGGTGTTCAGAAGAAGCAATTCAAGGACATTGTCAAGGTCTCTCTTAAGAACTTTGGAATTGTGTGACATGGAAGACATGGGCACAGGACCACTTAGTATGGTATGCCCACATCAGAAAAGGTGTTGTGCTCTATGAGTAAAATAGAATTGAAATAGCTCAAGGGAAATGCAAGATATACAAACTTAGAGAACCCAAAGGTTCACACCAACTCCTTGTGCACCACTTGTGGTAGAAAATTCAGAGCCTTTGTTGCTCTGATCAGCCACAGTTAGACACACTAAAACTTGACTCTAGCATAGTAATATCATTTTGATCCTCTTCAAAAATGCAGGACAACAATAACAACAATGGGAGAGTTCATCCCTTTAACATTCACAGTTGTGATTATTATCTGTCTTTCTCTCCATTCTATTACACCTCCAATCCATTTATGTTTTTTTCTCCTTTTCTCCCTTTCCCACTTCACTAGATTATTGCTTTTGACCACTGCCTCCCTCAAGCTGCCCTCCCTTCTACTTGCCCCCACTCTTTTCTTTCATTTTTTTCCCTTACTACTTCTTCCCTCTCTTCAATCCCCCCTTCCCTTTTCTTTCCCCATTCCCCTCCTACTGCCTATATGGCAAGTTAGATTTATATACCTAAATGAGTATGTTATTCCCTCCTTAAGCCAAATCCAATGAAAGTAAAGTTCAAACAATGCTCATTTCCCTCCTTTCTTTCCCTCTACTGTAATGTCTTTGTGACTCTTCATGTAATGTAATTTACCCTTTTCATCTTCCTCCTTTCCTCTTCTCTAATTACAGCTCCTTGTCACCACTTCATTAGGTTTTTTTGTCATCACATCAAAGTCAACTGAAACCCACTGCCTCTGTCTATGTATATCTCTTCTAAATGTCATAATAAAGATACAGTTCTCAAGAGTTATAAGTATCATTCTCCCATGTAGAGAGGTAAACAGTTTATTGAAAAACATGTTTTTTTTTTCCTTTCCTGTTTACCTTGTTATGCCTCTCTTGAGTATTGTATTTGAAGACCAAACTGTCTGCTGAGTTCTGGTCTTTTCATCAGGAAAGTCTGGAAGTACTCTATTTCATTGATTTTCCATCTCCTTCCCTGAGAGATTATTTAGCTGGGTAGATGATTCTTGGTTGTAATCCAAGCTCCTTTGCCTTATGGAATATCATATTCCAAGCCCTCTGAACTTTTACTGTTGAATCTGAAAGGTCCTGTGTAATCCTAACTGTGGTTCAACGATATTTGAATTGTTTCTTTCTGGCTGCTTGTAGGATCTTTTCCTTGACCTGTTAATTCTAGAATTTGGCTACAATATTCCTTGGCATTTTCATTTTGGAATGTCTTTCAGAAGGTGATCAGTGTATTGTTTTAATAACTATTTTATCCTCTGGTCTTAGGGCTTCAGGACAGTTTTCTTTGATGATCTCCTGAAGGATACTGCCCAGGTTCTTTCTTTTTTTTTTATCATGGCATTCAGGTAGACCAATAATTCTTAAGTTATCTATTTTCCAGGTCAGTTGTTTTTCCAATGAGATATTTTACATTTTCTTCTATTTTTTTCATTCTTTTGATTTTGTTTGATTAATTCTTGATTTCTCATAGGGTTGTTAGCTTCCAGTTGCCCAATTCCAATTTTTAATGAATTGTTTTCTTTAGTTAGCTTTTGTACCTCCTTTTCCATTTGACCCATTTTACTTTTTAGGGAGTTCTTCTCTTCAGTGAGTTTTTGTGCCTCCTTTTCCATTTAGTCAATTCTATTTTTTAAGGAGTTGTTTCCTTTGGTGTACTTTTTTCCCCCATTCTGTCACCTGTTTTTTTTTAAGTTTTTTAAAGGAATTGTTCAATTTTTTTTCTACCTCTCTTATTTGACTTTTAAAATTTTTCTTGGGCTCTCCCAAGAAGACTTTTTGGGCTTGATACCAGTTCATATTCCCCTCTGAGGTTTCAGATGGTGTATATTGACAATGTTGTCCTCTTTTGAATTTGTGCTTTGCTCTTCCCTGTAACCAAGATACTTCTCTATGGTCACTATTTTCCTGTGTTGCTTTTTGCTCATGTTATTTTTCTTTTCTCTGGCTTTTAAAGTTGATCTCTGCTTCTGGGGCACAGGGGGCACTGTCCTAGGCTTCTTGTGCTGAGGGGCCAGGGGCCTGGTTACTGGTTTGCTGAGGTAGGGCTTGCCACTGGATTGCTGGAATGCCTCCCTTCCTGTACTGGTACTCTTCAGCCACAATTAGAGGAACCTTTCCCATTAATCCCCCTAGCCTCATGAGCTAAAAGACTGCTGTATCTTGTCTTTCTACTGACTTTTCCTGGGGCAATTTTTTCTGTGGTTTTTCAAGGTAAATAAGGGAGGGTGAGAGAGATTTATTGTTTACTTCACCATCTTGTCTCCTGGAAGTTGAAATAGGTGATTTTCAGACATTCAGTCTGTGGGTTAATAGCCCCAGGAGCAGCCACTGCCACTGCTGACAACACTGCTGCTACTGGTTCAGTCACTCCCAGGGCCTGCTCCTGGTTTGCTGAGGCTTGGACTGTTTTGGTACACCCTACAACCATGTACTGGATTGTACTTCTCTCTCACTCAGTTCCAATAGACCCTTCCTGGTGACCTTGTAAGTTTTTGCTGCTGTCTGTGGGCTGAAAAGTCTGCAAACCACCACTACTGCCAGTGATTCAACCCTGCTCAGGCTTTGCTTTGGGGCAGGGACTGTGCTGCCACCTGCACATTGGATGCTCCTCTCTCAGGTCAGTGCAACAGACCTTTCCTGTCAACCTTCCAGGTTGTCTTGGACTGGAAATGTGCTTTGCTCTGTCTCTGTGTGAGTTCTGCCATTCTAGAATTTGTTCAGAATCACTTTTTAGAGGTATTTGAAGGGGTTGGGGTGGGGGGGGGGAGCTCAGACAAGTCCCTGCTTTCACTCAGCCATCTTGACTCCATTTTGATATGACTATTTTTTTATGAAAAGTATTTTGTAATTGTGTTCTTATAGTTCCTGGGTTTTTCTTGGCAGGTAGACTCCCAAATATTTTATGTTGTCTACAGTTATTTAAATGGAATTTCTCTTTCTATCTCTTGGTGCTGGGCTTTGTTAGTAATATATAGAAATGCCAATAATTAATGTGGGTTTTTTTTCTATCCTACTACTTTGCTGAAGTTGTTAATTAGTTCAAGTAATTTTTAGTTGATTTATTTGATTTAGTTGATTATTTAGGATTCATATGCAAAGAGTGATAGTTTTCTTTCTTCTTTGACTATTCTAATTTATTAAAATTCATTAAAAATTTCTTTTTTTTCTTTTCTTGTTGCTAAAGCTAATATTTCTAGGGTAATATTGAATAACAGTGGTTACACTGGACATCCTTGTTTCACCCCGATATTAATTGGAAATTTTTCTATCTTATCCCCATTAAATTTAATGCTTGCTGACAGTTTTTGATAGATGGTACTAGGAAAACTTCAATGATTCCTATGTCCTCTGGTGGTTTTCAGTAGGAATAGGTGCTGTTTTTTTGTCAAAAGATTTTTCCACATCTATTGACATAATCATATGATTTCTGTTAATTTTTTTCATTGATGTGGTCTATTATGCTCACAGTGTCCCTAATATTGAACTAGCCCTGCATTTCTGGTATAAATCCTACCTGTCAAAGGATATTATCCTACTGATAAATTGCTGTAATCTCATTGATATTTTATTTAAAATTTTTGCCTCTACATTCATTAGGGAAATTGTTTTCTTTCTCTGTTTTTGTTCTTCCAAGTTGAGGCATCAGCACTATATTTCTATCATAAAAAGAATTTTGTAGGACTCCTTCTTCACCTATTTTCCCAAATAGAATATGTGTGTGTGTGTATGAATAAACTGTGTATATATGTATATATATATATACATACATATATAATATATATATATATGTAAAACTGAATAAATTGTTCCTTAAATATTTGATAGAATTCACTTGTGAACCCATCTGGACCTGGAGATTCTTTTCTTAGGGAATTCATTAATGGCTTGTTCAATTTCTTTTTCTCAAACAGGGTTAAGGATTTTATTTCCTCTTCTGTTAATTTGGGCAATTTATATTATCATAAATATTCATCCATTTCAACAAGATTGTCAAATTTATTAACATACAGTCAGGCAAAATAGCTCCTAATAATTGTTCTGATTCCCTCTTCATTAGTAGTATCCTTTTCATTTTTGATACTTGTAAACTTGTTTTCTTATATTTTTTAATCAAATTAACAAAAAGGTTTATCTATTTTATTTATATTTTCATAAAATTAGCTTTTATTTTATTTATTAGTTCAATAGTTTTCTTAATTTCAGTTTTATTAGTCTCTCCTTTGAGTTTCAAAATCTCTAATTCGGGATTTACCTGAGGATATTTAATTTTTTTTTCTAACTTTTTTATTTGCATACCTAATTCATTGTTCTCATCTTCCTCTGTTTTATTGATGTAAGCTTTTGAAGACATAAAATATCCTCTAAGAATGACTTTGGCTGTAACCCATAAGTTTTGGTATGTCATCTCATTATTGTCATTCACTTTGAAGATGTTATTGTTTCCATGAATTATTGTTTGATACATTTATTATTTTGTATTAGATTATTTAGCTTCTAATTAATTTTTAGTCTATCTTTCCATGGCCCTTTATTACAACTATTTTTTGTGTCCTCATGAACTGAGAAAGAAACATTTAATATTTCTTCTTTTCTGCATTGTATTGTGATGTTTTTATGCCCTAGTACATGGTTAATTTTTGTGTAGATGTCACATATTGCTGATAAAAAGGCATATTGCTATCTATTCTTATTCCATTTTCTCCAGAGTTCTACCATATCTAACTTTTCTAAGATTCTTTTCACCTCCTTAATTTCTTTCTTGTTTATTGTGTGGTTACTTTTATCTAATTCTGAGAGGGGGTCATTGAGTTCCCTCACTAGTATAGTTTTACTGTCTATATCTGCCTGTTACATAACTTTTCCTCTAGCAATTTGAATGATGTACTACTTGGTGCATATATGTTAAGTATTGAAACTACTTCATTGTCTATGGTACCTTTTAGAAGGACATAGTTTCCTTCCTTATCTCTTGTAATTATATCTATTTTTGTTTTGACTCTGTCTGAGATTATGGTTGTTAACCCTGATTTTTTTTTTAACTTCAGCTTAAACATAACATATTTTTCTCTAACTATTTACCTTTGTTTTTTGTGTATCTCTCTACTTCAAATCAGTTTCTTGTAAACAATGAACAGTAGGATTATGATTTTTAATCTATTCTGCTATCCTTTTTTGTTTCATGGGAGATTTCATTCCATTCTCATTCATAGATATGATTACTGTCTTTTTCTCCAACCTATTTCCCTGCTTTGTTTATGCTTTTCTCTCTTCTTTTTCTCTTTCCTACCTCAAAAGAGTTTTGCTCCTGATTATCACCTCCCTCAATCTGCCCTCCCTTCTATCCATCCCCCTCTCTTTTCTTTGCCTTTTGCTCTCCTACTTCCTATAAGGTAAGATAGATTTCTATACCCAAGTGAGTGTGTATGTTATTTCCTCATTGAGTCTAATCCAATGAGAGTAAAGTTCAAGCAACACTCCCCTCCCTCCTTTCTTTCTCTCTCCTGTAATAGGTCTTTGTGCCTCTTCATGTGATGTAGTTTATCCTTTTCTGTCTCCTCCTTTCATCTTCTCCCAGTACAATCCTTTTTGATTTTACCATTTAATTATTTTTATAATCACATCAAAGTCAACTTATACCCACACCTTTTGTCTATGCATACCCCTTTAAAATGTTTTAATAAAGATACAGTTCTCAAGAGTTACAAGTATCATCTTCCCACATAGAGATATAAACAGTTTACCCTTATTTAATAACATGTTTTTTTCTTTTGGTTTACCTTTTTATGTCTCACTTGAATCTTGCATTTGAAGATAAAATTTTCTGTTGAGCTCTGACCTTTTCATCAGGAGGGTTTAGAAGACCCCTATTTCTTTGAATGTCCATCTCCTCCCCTGAAAGACTATGCTCAATTTTGCTTGGCAGTTGATCCATGGTTGTAATCCAAGCTCCTTTGCTTTCCAGAATATCATATTCCAAACACTTGATCCTTTAAGGTATAAACTGTTAGTTCCCACTTAATTCTGACAGTGGTTTCCTGATATTTAAATGGTTTCTCTCTGGTAGCTTGCATTATTTTCCCCTGGACCTGATAATTATGGAATTTGACTACAATATTGTGTGGCATTTTCATTTTAGAATCTCTTTCAAGAGGTGATCATTGAATTCTTTTGATGACCATTTTATCCTCTAATTCTAGGACCTCAGGACATTTTTCCTTGATAATTTTCTGAAAAAAAAAATGTTTCTCAGGCTCTTTTTTATCATTATTTTCAGGAAGAACAATAATTCTTAAATTATCTCTCCTGGATCACTTTTCCAGGTCAGTTATTTTTCCAATGAGGTATTTAACATTTTCTTCTGGTTTTTTTCCATTCTTTTGATTTTATTTGACTGATTCTTGATATCTCATAGAGTCATTAGCTTCCACTTGCCCAATTTTAATTGTTAATATAGTATTTTCTTCAGTTATCTTTAACTCCTTTCCCATTCAGCTAATTGTGTTCTTTAAGGATTTTCTTTAAGGAGAGAAAGAGAGATATTTCCTCCAACTACCCTAATACTGACAAAGGTCTCATGAGTTACAAATATCATCTTTCTATGTAGAAATGTAAACAGTTCAACCTTAATAAGTCCCTTATGACTTCTCTTTCCTGTTGACCTCTTCATGCTTCTCTTGAGTCTTGTATTTGAAATTCAAATTTTTTATTCAGCTCTGGTCTTTTCATCAAGAATGTTTTAAAGTCCTCTATTTCACTGAATTTCCATTTTTCCCCCTGAAGGATTATACTTAGTTTTGCTGGGTAGTTGATTCTTTATTGTAATCCTATATCCTTTGCCCTGAGGAATATCATATTCAAAAACTAGTGTTATCCTGATTGTGTTGCCACAATACATGAATTGTTTCTTTCTGGTTGCTTGCAATATTTTCTCCTTGACCTGGGAACTGTGGAATTTAGCTATAATATTCCTAGAAGTTTTCCTTTGGGGATCTCTTTTAGGAGGTGATCGATGGATTCTTTCAATTCCATTTTAACCTGATATTTAAGAATATCAGGGCAATTTTTTTTGATAATTTCTTCAAAGATGATGTCTAGGCTCTTTTTTTGATCATGGCTTTCAGATAGTCCAATAATTTTTAAATTTTCTCTCCTGGATCTATTTTCTAGGTCAATTGTTTTTCCAATGAGATATTTCACATTATCTTCTCTCTTTTTTTCATTCTTTAGGTTTTGTTTTACAATGTCTTGATTTCTCATAAAGTCACTAGCTTCTATTTGCTCCATTCTAATTTTTAAGGAAGTATTTTCTTCAGTGAGATTTTGGACTTCCTTTTCCATTTGACCAATTCTGCTTTTGAAGGCATTCTTCTCCTCATTGGCTTTTTGGACCTCTTTTGCCATTTGGGTTAGACAATTTTTTAAGATGTTGTTTTCTTCAGTATCTTTTTGGGTCTTCTTTGGCAAGCTGTTGACCAGTTTTTCATGATTTTCTTGTATCACTCTCATTTCTCTTCCCAGTTTTTCCTCTGCTTCTCTTACTTGCTTCTCAAAATCATTTTTGAGCTCTTCCATGGCCTAGGACGGATTCACATTGTTTTTCTTCAAGGCTTTGGATGTAGGAGCTTTGGCTTTGTTGGCTTCTTCTGATTGTATGTTTTGATCTTCTTTGTCACCAAAGAAAGATTCTACGGTATGATTTTTTTTTGCACAGTTTCCTCATCATCCCAGCCAATTTCTTGAGTTTTGTTATGGTAGGTGACTGCTTCCAGTGTGGAAAATGTACTGTCCCAAGCTTCACGGATTTTGTGCAGCTTTTTTTCAGAGATACTTCTAGGGACCTGTAAATTTTCAGTTCTTCCAAGGTGGTACAATCAATGGTGAAATGTTTACTCCTTTCCTGGCCTGTGCTATGGTCTATGACCACAAGGACTCTTTTCTGTCTTGGAACTGTGAGGAGGATTCCCTCTCCTCCACCACTACAAGCTCCACCATGCCAGCACTCCTTCTCGCCCCAGGATAGCCACCCAGAACTGTGTCCCAGATCCAAGCACAGGCACAGAAAGAGAATCCTGCCTCAACACCAGCAAAGAGATCCCTGCAATCTCCTTCTGATCAGCCACTCAAGTCCCCCTCAATCTGTGGACTCAGCTCTGGAAGCAGTTGTGGCCCTGCAGTTGGGCTGGAACTGGGGCTGGGACCTAGGTTTTCTCTCACTGTGGTCACAGACTTTTCCTACTGACTTTCTAAGTTGTCTTTGGTATTTGTGGGTTGAGAAGTCTGGAAACCACCACAGCTGCCTGTGATTCAGTCCTCTGAGGTCTGTTCCAGGTTTGCTGAGGCCTGATCTTTGACTGCGCGCCCATGCTTAACTGTGCTTCTCTCCCAGTCCAGAATGATAGACCTTTCTAATCAACCATTCAGGTTGTGTCGGGCTGGAAATTTGATTCACTTTGTCTTTTTGTGGGTTCTGCTGCTCTAGAATTTGTTTAGAGCCATTTTTACAGGTATTTGGAGGGGTTTGGGGGAGAGCTCAAGCAAGTAACTTCTTTTACTACCATCTTGGCTCCACCCCCTATTGGCTAGGTTCTTAAGGAATCTGAGCCCCTATTTGACATTAAAATCCTTCTTGAGCTGTTCCAAGAAGACTTTTTGGGTTTGGGAGCATTCCATATTTTCCTTTGAAGTTTTGGAAGTAGGTATATTGACAATGTTGTCCTCTTCCAAGTTTGTGTTTTGATCTTCCCTGTCTCTATAATAATTCCCTATAGTCAGTGTTCTTTTCTACTTCTTGCTCATGATGTTTGCCTAGTTCCTGGCTTTCGAAGTTGAGCTCTCCTACTTAAGCACAGAGGGCTTTGTCCCAAGTTTCTTTTTCTGAGTGTCAGAGGTCTTGTCCCTGGCTTTCTGTCCTAGGTTTTCAAGTCCTGGCAGCTGGGGGCTATGGGGGCCTGGCAGCTTACCTGGTGTTGAACTGGGTTCCTAGTGGTGGTATCTGTGTGTGCTGAGGCCAAGTGGGATTTTTCTGCATTTCCTTGGAGCTGTTCTTACGCATGGGGATGTTTGGCTGACTGAGGATACCTGTTTGCCACCCTGGGCTGCACTGAAGCAGGGGAAGTATGGCTGCTGGAGGATACTCTGCTGTAACCCATGGAAGTCCATTGCTGGGGGATGTCTGCCTGCCTGCCCAGGGCTATACCAGCGGCCTTGGTGGTTCTCCGACATGGAGTCTGCTGGTTCCCCTGCTATGCTAAAGCATGTGGGGGACCCTGGTGTTAACATTTGCCTGTTCCACCCTGCTGGGGCTCAGGATCTCCCACTGGTTTGCTGAGATAGAGTTTGCTCACCTCAGGTAGTGGCTTGCTGGGATGCTTCCTGTCCTGGAATGTGCTCCCCTTTTACCTGAGTGAAACTGACCTTTCTTGATGATCCTCCACACTTCCACAGCTAAGAGATTGTTCCATCTTCTTTCTGCTGGCTCTGCTGTTTTAGGATTTTTCCTGGTGTGTTATGTTCTTTTCTTTTCTTTTCTTTTTTTTAAGAAGTCAAAAAGTGAGAGTCATAGCAACTTATTGCTTACCACACCATCTTGACTCCCAGAAGAGATATATGGTTTTCTTAAACCTAGTTTCCAAGTAGTCATGGAGATATTCAGGGTTTTTTTTTATATATAATGGAAATTTTGTAACAAACTCAAATATTTTGATGTTCTTATCATTATTTTAATAGTTCTGATCACTTTAATACTGCATTATTATCCAATATATTCAGCTGTCTTTAAAATACTTCTGAAATTACTTATGCCACTATTTAATATTTTTATTTATTTCTTGCATCTATCAAAATCATGTAACTTTATAATATGATGATTTTCACCACTGAATTTGGTGTGTAATGTATGTGCACATATACATATGGTATTAATATGCTTATACATATAGATCTTTTGTGTTATATGCATTGCAAGCAGTGTGCAAAATTCATGGTGTCGTAGTTATTCTGAATGTCTTAGGAATGAATCAAAATCTCACTATAAAATGTTCTAGTATTATTGGTATTTGATATAATGCATGTGTAAATATTCTTGTATATTATTAAAACAAATAAGAAAACACTGGTGTGTTTGTTTGTTTGTTGTAAGGCAATTGGGGTTAAATGACTTGCCCAGAGTCACACAGCTAGTAAGTGTTATGTATCTCAGGTTGAATTTGAACTCAGATCCTCCTGATTCCAGGGCTAGTGCTCTATCCACTGAGCCACCAAGCTGCACCTTGGGACTTCTAAGGGCCACCGATTGACACTTTGACTAGTGTTCTTTTACAATTTAATCTCTAGCAATAAAATGTGTAGTATACAAAACAAATTAGAGGAAAAATCATACAGATTTTCATGATCAATATACACACACGTATGTATCATATCAAAAAGGTGTATCATATCAAAAAGGTGAATGCCGTAATGATATGCCATGTTTGTACACAAACCATCAAATCAGATGAGAGAGTGAAGACCTTTGGTTTTCTTTTTTCCTTTTTTTTCTCTTTTTCTCTGTTTTTTGTTTGTATCATGGCCACCAAGCTTGGAAGCAGTATACAAAAGAAACCTATATTTTTCTAAAGACATTGCTGAGGCTACAAAATGTAGGCTAAAAGATGTGGGAAACAGATGTATAGCCTGTGTCCAAATTCTTTTTCTGAATGTAAAACTTCACATTCAGTAAGACATATTTTACCAATGCCACTCACATGTGTTAATTCTCTATGCTTCACCCCAAATGTCAGTCAAGCTTCAGCCCTCAATGTTTTGCTCATTGTGATACTTACCCTTTTGTAAAATAATGTATCTGTAAAATGATGATGATGATGAGGGAAAGGATGAGGACTATGATAACAATAACAATATCATTACAATCCATAGTCTTACACACATGGTTTGTGCTGGTGCCATGTCATGTTTCTCTATTGTCCTCGTAACAATCATACTGTGAGTATCAGACACTTGATTTATAGTTTGGCTGATCTGTCTTGGTCTTCACCGAGTCTGTACTCCTGTGCTATTTTATCTTCCTGTACCCCCATGCTTGAAACACTCTCCCTTCCTCAGCTCCAACTATTGATCTCTTTGGTTGCCATTATGTTCCAACTCAAATCCCACTTGCTACAAAAGTCTTCCCTAACCCCTCTTAATTCCAGTGTTTTCCCTATGTTAATTATTTCCTATGTATTCTGTATGTGGCTTGCTTTGTATATATTTGTTTGTATGTTGTTTCCCCTATTAGAATGTAAACTTTTTGAGGGCAGGGGTCATCCTTTGCCTTTTTCTATCAATCACCAGTACTTAGTACAGTATTAGGCACACAGTATGAACTTAATGAATGTGTATAGATTGATCAATTGATCTTCCTCCTGATAATATGTAAGCAAACCTTGCAAACAAAAAAAAAATCCCTGCTTTTCCTTTTGTTTATAATAATATATTCCTAAAACAAAACTAGGAAGGTCATTACAAATACCACAGGGAGACCAAATTCTTTTTTTCCTGGGAGCCTGAGAAAAGGCTTTCAGTTTTCTGGCCTTTTTGGTCTCAATAATAATGGCAGTGGTGGTGGTGGTGGTGGTGTGTGTGTGCGTGTGTGTGTGTGTGTGTGTGTGTGCATATTCTTCTGCAATTTATTGTTTTAGAGAGTTAACTGGGACCTTGAAAATTTAAATGAGTTACCTAAGGTCACACAGGTATTTGTCAGAACAGAACTTAAACCCAGGTCATCCAGACTCTGAATTTGGCCTTCTATTCACCATTTCCTGTTGCCTTTCTTAATTACCAGAAAAGATTTGTTCTGTCTCTTAAGTCAAAGCTATTTAAAATTCTAATTTGCAGTAGGAGCAATATTTCAGGTTCTGTATTACTCTTAGAACCAAGTAGATGGGGCAAAGTAAATCCAAATGACAGCATCTTTCATCTGAGCACAATCCAACCATACATGTGTTGATGCATACTGGCACAAAATATTAATTTTAGAATTATTGTTGACACCTTGAGAAAACTATCCTGATCTGTTTAATTGTTTCTCTCCTCTGTTTGATACAATACCACATATGAAAAGAGATACGGGATAGAAAAAATTAAGTCATGTGCTACAGAATTCTATTACCAAAGTATAACAGAGCAAATTTGATTTTGATTGCAATACTAGCCAAGAACATAAGGGGCAAATAAGGAAACCTGATGAGTTCAGTGTTTCCATCTAGATTCTTAATAAATATAGAGGAATTTTGGAAAGCAAAAGTTTTTTTTTTAATATTACAAGAAGGAAATTGCTGTTTTGATGTAATAGAACTATATGGGTCTTTCACTGGGACTTTTACAGTTAAAATTATGCAGAGAAACCCACTTATAATAATATCACTTGTAATATTTTCTCTTGTACTAAGT
This sequence comes from Vombatus ursinus, assembly GCF_900497805.2. Taxonomy (NCBI): domain Eukaryota; kingdom Metazoa; phylum Chordata; class Mammalia; order Diprotodontia; family Vombatidae; genus Vombatus; species Vombatus ursinus. The sequence goes on from NW_020954583.1 coordinate 10,191,464, forward strand.
CTTCTAAAGTCCCAGACTAATAAAAGCAATTGCACTATTTTGCTGCTTAGTTTCTTCTAGTTTATCATATTTGTACCCCTAGGACCCATGGAAATATCTTGAGTGCTCAGAGATCGTGGGCTAAGAAATGGTAGGAGAAGAGAGAAAACACAGTATCTTGTGTCAAAATACTGACAAAATATCTTTCTCAGAAAAATACCTTGATAAAGAGCTTATAAAAAAAATCCATTTTTTAGAGCTTTTCAATAGTGTATGGTACAGTTAGTAGTTTTCTCTAATGATAATTTTAATTTGGTGATTGAAAGAAACTGTTGGTTACTTAACTATTTTGGGCATGCAAATCATTTAGGTACATTTTAAAAAGGATTCATACCTACCCTTATCTCAATAACTATAGTAGCAGAAATTCTACAAAGTTCCAGCCAAGCTGGTATAGTTACTATTTCCAGGTCAAAATACATTTTAACTTTTTCCACCTCCATGCCTTTATGCACAACATACCCTGGACCTCAGACAACCTCTTTTAACTCCTTCTTCCATTTATTAAATTTTTATATAACATCTAAGACTAAGGAATAGGAACTTCTGGGATCTCATTGGCATACGGAATTCATAAGTAAGAAAACTCCCTCTTCCAATACAGGCAAACCCCATGTATTTTGCATGTAATTAAGTATGTATGTATGTATGTGCATATGTATATATACACATATGTGTATGTCTATATATACATATAGATGTGTATATGTATAGATGTGTGTATGTATATATGTATGTATGTGTGTATGTGTGTGTATACATATACACATCTATAAATGCATACATATCTTTCTGTATGTGTGTGTGTATGTATGTGTATAACTGTATATATAATATATATGTGTACATGTATGCATATGCATATGCATGTGTATATATATGGATATACATATGCATATAGAAATACATATAAGCATGTGCTCATGAATGTGTAGGTATACATGTGTGTGTACACATAGATATAATGCATATGTATACACACTATAAATATGAGACTATAATCTTAGGGAGTTTCCTAGAATTTGAGAGATTAAATGACTTGTCTTTGGTCATTTTGCCAGAATGTCTCTGAAGGAAGATTTAAAGCCAATTTTTCTTGGTTCCAAGACTAAGTCTTTGTCCATTATGCTACACTGCATCTCAAGACCAAGCACAAATACTATGTACATGAGCAAACTATAATTTTTGCCTTCTCAAAAATCAAAACAATTATTATCTGACTTTTTATGGTAATTAATATAGTCACCTTGTGACATGTCCTCTATTGCTGTATTATCTTGTCATCTCTTCTTGTTTTTGTGTTTTCATCTCTCTTAATATTTCATTTTTCAATATAGATGGAAAACTCCTTGAAGTCAGGAATTGTATACTATGCTTTATTGACATACCCCTCAGAACAAAGTACCTGTCAAACAATAGATGCTCAATAAATATCTGTTGTCTAATTGATTCATTAGTAAAAATAATTGGGCAGCACTTGCATTTTTATCCATTTTTTCCTCCATTGCAAAACAAAAGAAATGACTGTTTTGGATGTTGTCTATAAGTGCAATATGATATACATTGTTATATGTACATATTTTTGTATGTACATACAACATATATTGTTTATATGTATTGCCAAAATTTTCTTTTTTCTTTTGAATGAAAAACCCAAGTTAGTTATCTTAGGAGAATTAAACCCTTAGAAACAATTCACCTACCATAGCAGAGCTGGAAAATCAATTTCCAAGTCATCAATTCCAACCCCCACATTTTCTACAAGATTGATTACCTGAGACCAAGAAAGAAATTGCTCAAGGTCACACAGTCAACTCAGAATGGTAATTTGAACTCACAGCCTCTGATTCCAAATCTTATATATTTTGTCATGTATCACACTATTTTCTGTCATTTATTATGCTTAATATATGTATGAATGTCAGATCCCAAAAAGGCTCATATTTTAAATATCTACACAAAAGTTGAGAAGGAGATTTTTTTGTATCATATAATTAGGGTTGTAAAAAACCAGACAAGTATAAAATTGAATACCTTCCTTTTACAGATACATAAACTGAAACTCAGCAAGGTTAATTTCAAAGAAGCAAACAGACAATAAGTGACAGAGGACGGATTCAAACTGAAGTCCAGCACTTTTCTCTTGCCATCATGTTGCTTGAATTGTGATGGTTTTATTCAAGAGAGGATGATGTTCAGTTTAGAAAGCTATAAAAATATTGAGATTATAATTTAAAAATATATCATACTGAGTGGTTGGAACCAAGATGGCAGAGAGAAGCAAGCATGTCCCTTGAGCTCTCTCCAGTTTCTCTCAGAAACAATGTTAAATGAAGCATGTTAACTGATTCTGTAGTGACAGAACCCACAAAAAGACGGAGTGAAACAACTTTTGAGCTTGAGATAACTTATAAGGATTTCAGGAAAGATTTGTCTCACCTGGGCAAAAGATGAGCTCACCCCAGCACAGATGGTGTCCAGGCAAGTCAGTACAAGGCTCTTAGCCACAGCACAAATCAGTAGACAAAGCCCCTTGGTCCTGGCTAAGCAGGTCAGCAGTGAGGCATCTAGCAACAGCAAAGAAACCAAATTGTGAGCCTGGAACCCCAACACAACACAACAGGTGTGACTTGACCAGACCATCCAGAGTGCAGTGGGCAAGCAACAAGCACTGGCCTCCAGAACAAGAAGTTTGGGATAGTATCTCCTGTGCCCCAAGAGCAGAGATCAACTTTAAAATTTATGAAATAGGCTGAAAGTGAATAAGAAAAGGTGAATTGGATGTAATAAGTGGAAGCAGATAGCAAAGCAGATTAAAAACATAATCTTACAAAATGTCATTTACAAAAAACACATCTGAAGTAAAGAAATACAGAGTAAAGGTAAAAAGCTTGAGAAGAATATATTATGCTTCAGCTGAAGAACATAAAACAGTGGTAGCAATCCTTACCTCAGACAAAGCAAAAGTAAAAAATAGATATTATTAAAAGAGATATGGAAGGAAACTACATCTTGTGAAAAGGTGCCAAAGGGTAAAGTAATATTAATACTAAACATATATGTACCAAGTGATATTGCATTCAAAATCTTATAGGAGAAGTTGTGAGTTACAGGAAGAAACAGCAAAACTATATTAGTGAGGGACCTCAACCCCCCCCCATCTCAGTACTAGACAAATCTAACCACAAAATAAACAAGAAAGTTAAGAAGGTGAATAGAATTTAAGAAAAGTTAGATATGAAAGACCTATTGAGAAAAGAATGAATTAGGATTGAAATGAATATATTTTTTTCTCAGTGGTACATGACATATACACAAAAATTGGCCATTTATTAGGACATAAAAACCTCACAATCCAAAGCAAAAAGGCAGGAATATTAAATGCATCTGGTTCAGATTGTGATGCAATAAAATTATGTCTAATAAAGGGCCATGGAAAGATAGGCTAAAAACTAATTAGAAACTAAATAATCTAATCCTAAAGAATGAGTGGATCAAACAATTGAACATAGAAACAATTGATAATTCCATCAAAGAGAATGACAATAATGAGACAAAATACCAAAATTTAGGAGATGAAGTCAAAGCTCTTAGGGGAAATTTGATATCTCTAAATGCTAACATAAATAAAATATATAAAGAGGAGATTAATGAATTGGGAATGTTTAAATTTAAAAATCTATAAAAAGAGCAACTTAAAAATCCCCAATTCAATACAAATCAGAAATTCTGAAAATAAAATGAGACATGAATAAAAGTGAAAATAAGAAAACTATTGAACTATTGAAATCCATATTCTCCAGGAAAATTGGTCTCTAATTTTCTTTCTCTGTTTTGACTCTTCCCAGTTTAGGTATGAGCACCATGTTTGTATCATAAAAAGAATTTGGCAAGACTCCTTTTTCACCTATTTTCCAAAACAGTTTATGTAGTATTGGAATTAATTGTTCTTTAAAAGTTTGATAGAATTCACTTGTAAATCCATTTGCCCTTGGAGATTTTTTCTTAGGGAGTTCATTAATGGCATGTTCAATTTCTATTTCTGAAATAGGGTAATTTAAGTATTTTATTTACTCTTTCCTTAATCTGGGCAATTTATATTTTTGTAAATATTCATCCATTTCACTAAGATTGTCGAATTTATTGGCATACAGTTGGGAAAAATAGTTCCTAATTATTGGCTTAATTTCCTCTTCATTGGTGCTGAATTCATCCTTTTCTTTTATGATACTGGTAATTTGTTTTTCTTCTTTCTTATTTTTAATCAAATCAAAGAAAGGTCTGTCTATTCTTTTTTATAAAACCAGCTCTTAGTTTTATTGATTAGTTCAATAGTTTTCTTAATTTCAATTTTAATTCATCTCTTCTTTGGCTTTCAGCATTTCTAATTTGTTATTTGATTGGGAATTTTTAATTTGTTCTTTTTCTAGCTTTTTTAGTTGCATGCCCAATTCATTGATCTTTTCTTTCTCTATTTTATTCATGTAAGTATTGAGAGACATAAAACTTCCCCTAAGAACTGCTTTTGCTGAATCCCATAAGTTTTGGTAGTTTGTCTCATTATTGTCATTCTCTTGGATGAAGTTATTGGTTATTTCTATGACTTGTTTTTCTTAATTAATCAACCATTTATTAAACACCTATTATATACAAAAGTACTCTGAGTTTATGAGCAAAGAGATGGGAAAATAATTTTGCTAAGTCTGGGAACAGAATTTGGGATTGGGCAACTTGTTGGCAGTCTAATGATAGCTTACATTAATGTAGCATTTTACAAATGCCTTTATATACATTATCTTGTTTGATTCCCCCCTGGTAAGTAGGTAGTATAATTATTATTATCCTTATTTTATATATGAAACTGAGGCTCAGAAAGGTTAGGGGAGGCCAGGTGGTTTAGGGGAAAGAGCATTTACCCTGAATTCAAAGGAACAGGATTCAAATTTGGTTTTTGATTCTTATTGCCCGGCAAGTCACTTAATCTTCTTTGATCTCCCATCTACAACTTAAAAATGAAAGGATTGGACCAGATAGCCTCTGAGGTCCCTGTGTTCTCTATATGTGTGATCCTTCTATCATCTGCTGAAGGCCACAAAGCTAATATGTGACAAGACTTGAACTTTGGGTTTAGAATCCTGTGGGTTTTTTTTTTCCTTTGTATTAGTTTTATTTCCATTGTAGTAAAAAAAAATAGCAGCTCCCTGTTTAGTCTAGGGGGAAAATATAAAATACTTAGTCTGGCAAATTTAAGGCCCCCTGCAGTCTGGCTCTTACCTACCTTTCCCAGTTGACCTAATATTCTTCCTTCCATGTACAAGCAGTTAATCTGGCTTACTAATTATCCCCTGTACACACCAATTCATCCTGTACCTTCTAGGCTTTCTGTAGGTAGTCCCTCGATGCACCTTCTTCTCTGTCACCTCTGACTCTTATAATCCTTAGATTCTTTCAAGGTACATCTCAAGTGTACCCTTTTACACCAGAACTTTTCAGAGCTTCTTCTCTTTCTCTGTCTTTCTGTCTGTCTATGACATGTTGTTTGACCCACTAATTCTTTATGATTAAATTATTTAGTTCACAATTAATTTTAGTCTATCTTTCCATGGTGCTTTATTACATGTAATTTTTATTTCATCATTATTTGAAAAGGGTGCATTTAATATTTCTGCCTTTCTGTATTGGATTGTGAGGTTTTTATGCCTTAGTACATAGTCAATTTTTGAGTAAATGCCATGTACTACTGAGAAAAAGGTATGTTCCTTTCTATCCCCATTCAATTTTCTCCAGAAGTCAACAGTATCTAACTTTTCTAAAATTCTATTCATCTTCTTAATTTCTTTCTTGTTTATTTTGTGGTTAGATTTAACTAGTTCAGAGAAAGGAAGTTTGAGGTCCCTCACTGGTGCAGTGTTGCTGTCTATTTTTTCCTGTAACTCAATTAACTTTTTCCTTAAGAATTGGATGCTGCACCACTTGGTGCATATTTGTTTAGTATTGATATTACTTCATTGTATTTAGTAAGACATAGTTTCCTTCATTATTTCTTTTAATTAGATCTAATTTTACTTTTGCTTTGTATGATATATGAATTTCTATTCCTGATAGTTTTTATTTTTGCTTCAGTTGAAGCATAATTTATTTTGTCCAGCCTTTTACCTTTGTGTGTGTGTGTATTTCTCTGCTTTAAATGTGTTTCTTGTAAACAGCACATGTAGGATTATGGTTTTTAATTTATTCAGTTACCAACTTCTATTTTATGGGAGAGTTCATTCCATTCACATTCATGGTTTTGATTACTAACTTTTTCTCTCCATCCTATCATCCCCTCATCCCCTCTTTATGCTTTTCTCTCTCCTTTTTCCCTTTCCCTCCTCACATGTGTTTTGCTTCTGACCATCACCTCCTTCCATCTGCCCCCATTCCATCTATTCCTATCTTTTTTTTACTCTTTGCCCTGCTAATTACTATAGAGGAAGAGAGATTTCTATACCCAAAGGAGTGTGTATGCTATTCCCTCTTTGATCCAAATCAAATGAGAGTAAGGTTCAAACAATGCTTGCCTCTGTCCTTTATTTCCCTTTACTGTAACAAATCTTTGTGCCTCTTCATGAGATGAAATTTACCCTTTCCTTTCTCCTCCTTTCTTCTTCTCCTAGTACAATCCTTCTTTTACCTTTTAATTAAATCTTTATCATCACATCAAACTCAACTTATACCCACACCCTTTCTCTATGTATACCCCTTCTAAATGTCCTAATGAAAATATAGTTATCAAGAGCTACAAGTATCATCAAGTATCATCTTCCCATTCAGGGATGTCAATGGTTTGCACTTATTGAATATTTTTTATTTCTTTTTTAGTTTTATATGCCTCTCTTGAGTCACATATTTGAAGATTAAATTTTCTGTTGAGCTCTGCTCTCTCCATCAGGAAGGTTTGGAAGTTCCTTATTTCATTGAATGCCCATCTCCATCCTCCCCAAAAAAAAGATTATGCTCAATTTTGCTGGATGGTTGATCCATGGTTGTAATCCAAGCTTTTTTGTCTTCCAAAATATATCACAAACCCTCTGATCCTTTAATGTAGCTGCTATATCCTGCATAATTCTGACTGTGCTTCCATGATATTTAAATTGCTTCTTATTGGCTGCTTGCAGTATTTGCTCCTTGATCTTAAAGTTCTGAAATTTTGCTACAATATTCCTTGTCATTTTCATTTTGGGATGTCTTTCAGGAGGTGATCAGTTGATTCTTTTGATGACTATTTTACCTTCTGGTTCTAGGACCTCATGGTAGTTTTTTTTGATGATTTCTTGAAAGATGCTGCCCAGACTCTTTTGACAATGACTTTCAGGTAGACCAATAATTATTAAATTATCTCTCCTTGATCTATTTTCTGGATCAATTGTTTTTCCAATGAGATTTTTAACATTTTCTTCTATTTTTTTCATTCTTTTGATTTTGTTTGATTGATTCTTGATGTCTCTTTGATGCCTCATTAGCTTGATGTCTCATTAGCTTCCACTTGTCCAATTCTGTTTTTTTTTTAGTGAGGCAATCAGGGTTAAATGACTTGCCCAAGGTCACACAGCTAGTACGTGTCAAGTGTTTGGTCTGAGGCTGGATTTGAACTCAGGTCCTCCTGACTTCAGGGCCAGTGCTCTATACACTGCACCACCTAGCTGCCCCTACCAATTCTAACTTTTAACAAATTATTTTCTTCAGTTAGCTTTTGTACCTCATTTTCCATTTGGCCAAATCTAAGTATTAAGGAGTTCTCCTAAGTGATTTTTTGTACATTCCTTCACATTCGGACAATTCTGCTTTTTAAGGAGTTTCTCATCAGTTGATTTTTGTGCCTTCTTTTCCATTTGGCCAAATGCATTATAAAGGGTTTTTTTTTTTTATTTAATTCAGTCATTTTTTCCCCTTCCTTTCTCAAGCTGTTTACTCTTTCTAGCATATTTCTCATTTCTTTTCACAATTTTTTTTCTACTTCTCTATTTGACTTTTAATATCATTCTTGAGCTCTTCCAAGAAACCTTTTTGGGGCTAGGACCAATTCATATTTTCCTTTGAGGTTTCAGATGTCGGTTTGTTGGCAAATTTGTCCTCTTCCTTTTTTAATTTTAATTTTAATTTTTTTTGCTTTTTGGTGAGGCAATTGGGTTTAAGTGACTTGCCCAGGGTCACACATCTAGTAAGTATCAAGTGTCTGAGGCTGGGTTTGAACTCAGGTCCTCCTGAGTCCAAGACCAGAGCTCTATCCACTGCACCACCTAGCTGCCCCAAGTTTTTCCTCTTTCAAGTTTGTGTTTTTATCTTCCCTGTCACTATAATGATTCTCTACCATGCATTCTTTTTTGCTTCTTCCTCATGATGTTTACCTAGTTCCTGGCTTTTAAAATTGTCCTCTCCTGCTGGAATATAGGGGGCACTGTCCCAAGCTTCTTGTGCAGGAGTCCTGTGGTCTGGTCACTGGCCTTGTTTGCTGGGGCCCCAAGTGCTGGCAGCTGGGGGCTGTAGGAATCTGCAGCTTACTTGGTGCTGAGCTGTGTTTCTAGTGCTGGTGTCTGACATGTGCTGAGATCAGTTTGGGTTTTTCTGCATTTCCCCATGCCTGTGCTTAAGCAGGGGTAAGTCCTCTGATGGAGTATGCCTGTCCTCTCTGGGCTGCTCTGAAGCACATGGAGTTCTGACTGCTGAAGTATGCTTGCCCACCCAGTCGTGACTGTGCTGGTGCACTTGGTGGTTTTCAGAGCTGTATTCTGCTAGGTTCTCCTGGCTATGCTAAGGGATGTGGCGGGTTCTGGTGATGGCATTTGCCTGTTCCACCACCCGGGGCTCAGGATCTCCTGTTGGTTTACTGAGGTAGGATTTGCTGGCAGCTTGCTGGGACACTTCCTGTCCTGGAATGTGCTCCCCTTTTACCTTTGTGGAATGGATTTTTTTTCTTTCTGATCCTCAAAATTTCCCCGGTTAAGAGATGGTTCCACTATGCCTTTCTGCTGGCTCTTCTGTTCCAGGGTTGGTGCTATTTTCTGGTTTTGTAAGAGGTCAAGAAGTTGATAGCAACTTACTGCTTACTCACCATTTTGCCTCCCAGAAGTTCTTAACATCTGGTTTTAAATTTTTGAGTTCTAAATTCTTTCCCTTCCCCTCTCTCAACCCCACTTATTGAAAAGGCAAACAATTTGATATGAGTTATACATGTGTAGTAATGCAAAATGTATTTCCATATTAATGTTGTGAAAAAAAACAGAAAAAAACTCAAGAAAAGATAAAATTTTAAAAAAAATGTATGCTTCAATCTGTATTCAGACACCATCAATTCTTTCTTAGGGGATGTATAGCATTTTCATCCTAAGTCCTTCATTACATTACTGAGAATAGCTAAACCATTCACAACTGATCATCTTACAATATTGCTATTACTTTGTATACAGAACATTTCACTTGGCATAAGCCCATGCAAGTCTTTCCAGGTTTTTCTGAGAGCATCGTGTTCATTATTTCTTATAGTACAATAGTATTCCATCACATTCACATACCACAGTTTGTTCAGTCATTCCACAATTGATGGGCATCTGCTCAATTTCTAATACCTTTCCCTCAGAAAAGAGCTGTTCTAAATATTTTTGTACATATAGGTCCTTTTCTTTGTTTCAATCTATTTTGGCATATAGATCTAGTAGTGATATTGTTAGGTCTAAGGGTATGCATGGTTTTACAGCCCTTTGGACATAGTTCCAAATTGTTCTCCAGAATAGTTGAATCAGTTCACAACTTCATCAACAATGCATTAATGCCTCATTTTTCCCACATCCCCTCCAACATTTGTCATTTTTCTTTTCTGTCTTATTAGCCAATCTAATAGGTATGAGATAGTACCTCAGAATTATTTTAATTTGCATTTTTCCTATCAATACTGAGTCACAGTATTTTTTTTCACATGGCTGTAGATAGCTTTCATTACTTCATCTGAAAACTGATCATGTAATTTGCTCACTTATCAATTGGAGAATGGCTCTTATTTTTATAAATTTGACTCATTTCTCTATATGATTGAGGAATGAGACCTTTGTCAGAGAAACTTGGTTCAATTTTTTTCATGGTTACTATTGCTAACTTAATTTCCCTCCTTCCTATTTTCTTCCCTATTTATTCTATTCTCTCTCCTTTCACCCTGCTCCTCCTCGAGAGTGTTTTGCTTCTACTACCCCCATCTACCCTCCCTTCTATCACCCTTCCATCTCTTAACTCCTTCCCCTCATATTCTCCCATAAATTGAGTTAGATTTATATACCCATTGAGTGTGTGTTATTCCCTCTCTAAATCAATTCTGATGAAAATGAGATACACTCACTCCCCTCAACTACCCCCTGTTCCCCACCACTGTAAAAGGTTATTTTTTGTTCCTTTTACATGGGATAACTTACTCCATTTTACCTCTCCTTTTCCCTTTCTTCAAGTATATTCCTTCCTCATGCTTTAATTTTTTTTCAAATATCATCCTTTCCTATTCAAATCACACCTGTGCCCTCTGCCTATATCCTCCTTCTATCTGCCCTAGTAATGAGAAAACTCAGACAAGTTACAAGTATCATCTTCCCATGTAGAAATGTAAAAAGTTCAACCTTATTAAGTCCCTTCTGGTTTCTCTTTCCTGTATAACTTTTCATGCTTCTCTTAAGTCTTGTAATTGAAAGTCAAATTTTCTATTCAGCTCTGGTCTTTTCATCAAGAATACTTGAAAATCCTCTATCTCATTGAATATCCATTTTTTGCCCCAAAGGGTTATACAGTTTTGCTGCACAGGTGATTCTTTGTTGTAATTCTAGCCCCTTTACCCTCCAGAATATCATATTCCAAACCCTCCTAATGCTTTAATATAGAATCTGCTAAATTTTGTGTTGTCCTGATTGTGTTTCCACAATACTTGAATTGTTTCTTTCTGGCTGCTTGCAATATTTCCTCCTTGACCTGGGAACTATGGAATTTGTCTACAATATTCCTAGGTAATTCCTAGGGATTCCTTTGGGAATCTCTTTCAGGAGGTGATCGGTGGATTCTTTCAATTTCTATTTTACCCTCTGATTCTGGAATATTGGGATAATTTTCCTTGACAACTTCTTGAAAGGTAATGTCTAGCCTCTTTTTATGATACTGACCTTCAGGTACTCTAGTAATTTATAAATTATTTTTCATTGATCTATTTTCCAGGTAAGTTTTTTTCCAATGCTATATTTCACATTGTCTTCCATTTTTTCATCCTTTTGGTTTTGATATATTATTTCTTGATTTCTCATAAAGTCATTAGGTTCCATTTACTAAATTCTAATCTTTAAGAACTTTTTCCCTTTTTTCAAAGAACTTTTTTTCTTCAGTGAGTTTTGTACCTCCTTTTCCATTTGGCCAATTCTACTTTTTCAAAACTTTTTACTTTTTCTTCAATGAGCATTTGTGCCTCCTCTTCTATTTGGTCAATTCTAATTTTTAAACCATTCTTCTCCACATTAGATTCTTGGATGGCTTTTACATTTAAGTTGCTATTTTCTTCAGTATTTTTGTGTGTCTTTTATCCAATTCATATTTCATGATGTTCTTGCATGACTATCATTTCTTTTTTTATTCTTTTTTTTAAATTAATTCAAGTTTTGCTTTTTAACATTCACTTTCACAAGATTTTCAGTTCAAATCATCTCCACATCTCTCCCTTCCCCCCACCCCAAATTGGTGTGCATTCTGAATACCCCTTCCTCCAATCTGCCCTCCATTCTATTATCTCCCCTACCTTCTCTTATCCACTTCCCCTTCTATATTCCTGTAGGCCAGGATAGATTTCTATACCCCAATGCCTGTATATCTTATTTCCCAGTTGCATGTAAAAATCCTTACCATTCATTTTTAAAATTTAACTTCCAAATTCTTTCCCTTCCTCCCTCCCCACCCATGCTCATTGAGAAGGTAAGCAGTTGGGTATAGGTTATACATGTGTAATCATGCAATATACTTCCATAATAGTCATGTTGTGAAAAACTAGCTATATTTCCCTCCATTCTATCCCAACCCCCCCCCATTTATTTTATTATCTCCTTTTACCTTGTCCCTCCTCAGAAGCATCTGCTTTTGGGAGGCAGAGCCAAGATGGTGGTTTAAAAGCAGTGACTTGCTTGAGCTCTCACCCAAAACCCTCCAAATACCTGTAAAAAATAGCTCTAAACAAATTCAAAAGCAGCAGAACTCACAAAAAGACTGAGTGAAATAAATTTCCAGTCAAAGATAACCTGGATGGTTAATTGGAAAGGTCTATTGGGCCAGGCTGGGAGAGGAACATGGTTCAACGTAAGTGTGTTGGCAAACCAGGCCTCAGCAAACCTGTAGCAGCCATCAGAGGACTGAATCATGGGCAGCTGTGGTGGGTTCCAGACTTCTCAACACAGAAACACCAAAGACAGGGCAGCGGCTGCTTCCTGAGTTCAGCCCACAAACTGAAGAGGAATCAAGTGACTGATCAGAGAGAGGGTTGCAGGGATCTCTTTGATGGTGCTAAGGCCAAAATCTATTGCTTTGCCTGTGCTTTTGATCTGGGTCACAATACTGGGTGGCAGTCGTGGGGCAAGAAGGAGTGCTGGCATGGTGGCACTTGTAGTGGTGGTAGAGAAGGCATTCTCCTCACAGTTCCAAAACAGAAAAGAGTGCTTGTGGTCATTCAGAGACCAGAGCATAGAGCAGAAAAGGAGTAAACACCTCACCCTTCATCATAGCACCTTGGAAAAACTGAAAATTTACAGGTCCATAGAAGTATCTCTGAAAAAAGTTGCACAAAACCCAAGCTTGGGACAGTACATCCTCCACACTGGAAGCAGATCTCTACCTTAACAAAGAATTTATAACTCAAGTAATTGGCTGGGAAGATGAGTAAACAGCACAAAAAAAGTCAGACCAAAGAATCTTACTTTGGTGACAAAGAAGATCAAAACATACAACCAGAAGAAGACAACAAAGTCAAAGCTTCTACATACAAAGCCTCCAAGAAAAATATGAATTGGTCCCAGCCATGGAAGAGCTCAAAAAGGATTTTAAAAAACAAATAAGAGAAGTAGAGGAAAAACTGGGAAGAGAAATGAGAGTGATGCAAGAAAATCATGAAAAACAAGTCAACAGCTTGCTAAAAGAGACCAAACAAAAATTGCTGAAGAAAATAACACCTTAAAAAATTGCCTAACCAAAATGGCAAAAGAGGTCCAAAAAGCCAATGAGGAGAACACATTCAAAAGCAGAATTGGACAGATGGAAAAGGAAGTCCAAAAGCTCACTGAAGAAAATACTTCCTTAAAAATTAGAATGGAGCAAAAGGAAGCTAATGACTCTATGAGAAATCAAAACATTGTAAAACAAAACCAAAAGAATGAAAAAATAGAAGACAATGTGAAATATCTGATTGGAAAAACAACTGACCTGGAAAATAGATCGAGGAGAGAGAAGTTAAAAATTATTGGACTATCTGAAAGCCATGATGAAAAAAAAAGAATCTAGACAACATGTTTCAAGAAATTGTCAAGGAAAACTGCCCTGGTATTCTAGAACCAGAGAGCAAAATTGAAATGGCCACCATTTTGGGGTGGGGGAAGGACGAGATGGGGGGAAATTTTAGAACTCAAAATCTTGTGGAAGCAAATGTTGAAAACTAAAAATAAATAAATAAAATTGGAAGAAAAAAAATTCCCTAACCAATCTTAGGCCATATTCCTTCAAGCTGCACAAGAATTTATTATTTGTAACATTCATTTGGCATTTAACGTCTACTGTCTTATATACTATTTGTGGGTCTATCATATCTTCTTAATTGGGAATAGGATGTTATTCTGTTTCATTACATTTTGCTTTGAAAAAAAAAGGGTGTTTGCTTCTGATTACCCCCTCCCTCCATCTGTCTTCCCTTCTGTCATCCCCCCTTTCTTATCCCATTCCCCTTATTTTCCTGTAGGGTAAGATAGATTTCCATACCCAATTGAGTGTGTATTTTATTTTCTCCTCAAGGTAAATCTAATGACAGTAAGATTAACTCAGTCACTCTCACCTGCACCCTCTCACTTTCCACTTTAAAGGTTTTTCTTGCCTCTTTTATGTGAGATAATTTACCCCATTCTACCTCTCCCTTTCTCCTTCTCTCAGTGAAATCCTCTCTCACCCCTTAATTTTATTTTTAGATGTCATCCCTTCATATTTAACTCGCCCTAGGCCCTCTGATGAATTATACTCAATTTTGCTGGATAGGTGATTCTTGGTTTTAATCCTAGCTCCTTCGACCTCTGGAAAAAGCATATTCTAATTCCTCTGATACCTTAATGTAGAAGCTGCTAAATCTAGTGTTAACCTCATTATATTTCCACAATACTTGAAATGTTTATTTCTGGCTGCTGACAATATTTTCTCCTTGACCTAGGAACTCTAGAATTTGCCTGTAGTATTTCTAGGACTTTTCCTCTTGCAATCTGTTTCAGAAGGTGATTAGTGGATTCTTTCAATTTCTATTTTACCCTTTGGATCTAGAATATCAGGGCTACTATCCTTGATAATTTCTTGAAAGATGATGTGTAGGATCTTTTTTTGATCACGGCTTTCATGTAGTCCAATAATTTTAAAATTATTTCTACTGGATCTATTTTTCATGTCAGGTTTTTTTTTTTCAATCAGATAGTTCTCATTGTCTTCTATTTTTTTTTTAAATTTCTTTGGTTTTGTTTCATAATTTCTCCATTTCTCATAGAGTCATTAGCTTCCATTTGCTCCATTCTAATTTTTATGGAAGTATTTTCTTTAGTGAGCTTTTGGACCTCCTTTTCCATTTAGCCAATTCTGCTTTTTAAGGCATCCTTTTCCTCATTGGCTTTTTGGACCTCTTTTACTATTTGGGTTAGTCTAGTTTTTAGGGTGTTATTTTCTTCAATTTTTTTGGGGTCTCCTTTAGCAAGCTGTTGACTTGTTTTTCATGATTTTCTTGCATCACTCTCATTTCTCTTCCCAATTTTTCCTTTACTTCTCTTACTTGCTTTTAAAAATATTTTTGACCTTTTCCATGGCCTGAGATCAATTCATATTTTTCTTGGAGACTTTGGATGTAGGAACTTTGACTTTGCTGTCTTCTGATTGTATGGTTTGATCTTTGTCACCAACATAAGATTCTATAGTCTGAGGTTTGTTTTTTTTCCTGCTATTTGCTCATGTTCCCAGCCAATAACTTGACTTGTTTTACTCTTTGTTAAGGTAGGGTTCTGCTTCTAGTAGAGAGGGTGTGCTGTCCCAAGCTTCATAGATTTTATGTAGTTGTTTTCAGAGATACTTCAAGGCACTTGTAAAATTTCAGTTCTCTCAAGGTGTTACGATCAAAGGAGAGGTATTTACTCCTTTCCTGGCCTGTGCTGTGGTCTCTGAGTGACCACAAGCACTCTTTTCTGCCTTGGAACTGTGAGGATTCCTTCTCTACCACTGCCACAAGTGCCACCTCTCCAACACTCCTCCTCACCCCAGTACTGGCACCCAGGTCTTTGTCCCAGACCCAAGCGAGGACAAAGCAAGAGACTCCTGCCTCAGTGCCAGCAAAGAGATCCATGCAATCCCCCTCTGATCAGCCACTTGATCAGTCACTCAATTCTTCCACCATCTGTGGGCTGAGAGCTCTGGAATCTGTTGCAACCACTGCCACCTCCACCACTGCCACCCTGGGACTGTGCCGGGGTTAGAGCTAGAACATGCTTCTCTCTCAAGTAGGTCTGACAGACCTTTCCCACTGACCTTTTAAATTGTCTTTGGCATTTGTGGAAGTCTGGAAACCTTCTCAGTTGACTATGATTCAGTCCCCTGAGGCCTGCTCCAGGTTTGCTGTGGGCTCTGTCTTTGCCTACACAGCGCACACTGAACTTTGCTCCTTTCCTAGCCTGGTGCAACAGACTGTTCCTACTAAACATACAGGTTGTCTTGGGATGGAAACTTGTTTCACTCTGTCTTTTTATGAGTTCTGCTGCTCTATAATTTGTTTAGAGTCATTTTTTACAGCCATTTTGGAGGGGTTGGAAGGAAAGCTCAAGCAAGTCACTGCTTTTACTCCTCCATCTTGGCTCTACACCCTCCATGCTTCTCTTTTCTATTCACAATTTTTCCTCTACCTATCTTACTTGGTTTTCAAAATCATTTTTGGCCTCTTCAATGGTCTGAGAACAATTTATCTTTTTTTTTTTCTTAGAGCTTTTGGATATAGGATCTTTGACTTTGCTGTCTTCTTCTGAGTATGTGTTTCGATCCTCTTTGTCATCAATAGTAACTTTCTAGAATCAGAATTTTTCTATTGTTTGCTCATTTTCTCAGCTTAGTACTTGATTCTTAACTCTTTGTTAAAGTAGGACTCCTCTGCTTCCAGGTTGGAGGGTGCACTGCCCCAAGCTTCAGATGTTTTTACAGATGTTTTCAGTGATATTTCTAGGGATCTGTAAGTTTTCGGTTCTTCCATGGTGGTATGACCTACAGAGAGATGTTTAAAATGCTTCCCACCTGTGCTCTGGTATATGAGTGACCACAAGCTCTCTTTTCTGCCCTGGAAATGTGAAGAGTGTCCCTGCTACTCTGTGACTACAAGCTCTGTACTATTGTTCCTCCTAGTCCTGGGACTGCCACCCAGGTTTGTGACCCTGATTTGAGGGTAAAATCAACAGAGTCCTGCCTAGTGCTAGTAAAGAGGACCCTGTGATCTTTTTCTGCCCTTACTGTCTATGGGATGAGAGCTCTGGGGGCAGCTCCTGCTACTGCTGATTCAGTGGATCCCAAGGCCTTCTGCTGCTTTATTGGGGCCAGGCTTGTGCTGGACTGTGCTCAATTCTCACCAAGGTGTGACAGACCTTTCCTCCTTGTTATACAAATTCACTTTGGCATGTGTAGGCTGAGAGTTAGGAAACTGTCACTCCTGCCATTGTTTTAGTTGCTCCAAGGCTTGCTCCTGGTTTCATGTGACTGGGTCTGTGCTGACTTGGCCTGTGCTAGACTTTGATCTTTTATTACCCTGGTGCAACACACTTTCTTGTTGACCTTCTAAGTTGTCTTAGGCTGAACAATTGTTTCACTTCATCTTTTTTCTGAGTTCTGCTGCTCTAGAATTTTTTAGAGCCATTATTTAAAAATATTTGGTTTGGGGAAGCACACAAGCTGGTTCCAACCTTTACTGAACCATCTTGGCTCTGCCTTTGACCAAAACTTTTTGTAACTATTACTAGTTTGTACACATTTTTCATTTCTAAATATATGGCTTTTCCTTAAGGGAGAACAAAATAGGCTCTTAAGGATTCAGCCTTCTGGGAGTTAAGATGATGGAGTAAGAAGTAAGTCATTCTTTCTCTCCCTTATTGACCTCTAAAACCCAGAAAATAGCACCCGAAGAAAAATCTTGGAATGGTGGAGCTAGCAGAAAACTGGGGAATTCTATTAACCCAGGAGGCTTGTGAGATCAGTATGAAAGATCTCTTTCACTATGGTGAAAGGGTAAGCAGTCCAGAACTTGAGGCATTCAGGTAAGCCTGATCACAGCAAACCAGTGGGAGATCCTGAACCCCAGGGTGATAGAGCAGTTAATCTCCAACACCAGGACTCTCCTGCATGCATTGTCACAGCCAGGTGAACCAGCAGACTCCATATTGAAGAGCCACCACATATGCCAGTGGACAGGCATCGCCTAGCAGCAGACCTCCAAATGCTTCAGCAAAGCTCTGTGGGTAGGGGCTTGCAGGAGTCCCTCAGCAGCCAAACCTATCTGTGCTTCAATGGAGCTCCAGGCAGGCAAGCAATCTCCAGCAGCTGAACTCTCATGTGCTTTAATGAAGCCCCAGTCAAACAGATGTCCTCCAGTGGCCAAATCTCCACTTGCTTCAATGCAGCCCAAGTGACCAGGAGTTTTCCAGTGGCTAGACCCCCACCCCCACCCCATGAGTTTCAGTGTAGCCCTGGGGAAATGCAGGAAATGCAGGAAAACCCCACCTGGCCTCAGCACACACAAGACGACACCACTAGGAACCCAGCTCAGCACCAGGCAAGATGCCAGACCCCTACAGACTCCAGCTGCCAGTACCTGAGGCCCCAGTACAAGAAGCTTGGGACAGTACCCCCTGTACTCCATCAGGGGAAATCAACTTTAAAATCCAGGAATTAAGCAAACATGTTGAATAAAAAACAGAAATGGACATTGGCCATAGATTTTTTCTATGGGGACAGAAAACATCAAAACACAAATTCAGAAGATGACAACATTGTCAAAAAACACACATTGAAAACTGCAAAGGGGAATATGAACTAGTCTCAAGGCCAAAAAAGCCTTCTTGTAATATCTCAGAATGATTTTAAAAGTCAAATAAGAAGGGAATTAGAAGAAAAATTGTGAAAAGAAATTAGGGGTATACAAGACAGCATCCATAGCTTGGAAAAGGAAGGACAAAAATTGACTGTAGAAAAGCATTCCTTAAAAGACAAAATTGGCCAAACTTATAAATAGTTCACTGAAGAAAACAATTCCTTAAAAAGTAGAATTAAGCAAATGGAAAAGGAAGAACAAAAGCTAACTGAAGAAAACAATTAGTTAAAAATTAGAATTGGGCAACTGGAAGCTAATGACTCCATAAGACATCAAGTATCAGTCAAAGAAAATCCAAAGAATGAAAGAAAATAGAACTGCAAAATATCTCATTGGAAAAACAACTGACCTGGAAAATACATCGAGGAGGGACAACTTAAGAATTATTGGTCTACCTGAAAGCCATGAGCAAAAAAAAAAGAGGCTGGGCTTCATCTTTCAAAAACATTATCAAAGAAAATAGCACTGAGGTCCTAGAAGCAGAGGGAAAAAATAGTCATCAAAAAAATTCTCTGGGGCAGCTAGGTGGTGCAGTGGATAGAGCACCAGCCCTGAAGTCAGGAGAACCTGAGTTCAAATCCAGCCTCAGACCAAACGCTTGACACTTACTAGCTGTGTGACCCTGGGCAAGTCACTTAACCCCAATTGCCTAAAATAAACAAATCCAGAACTTAACAGAATATTTAATCTTCAAATACAAGACTGAAGAAAAACACAGTTGAGGAGGAAAAGGGTGAAAAGAGAGGGAAAAAATATAAACTGGGGGAAAATAAGATACAGAGAAAGACAGAGTTAATATCCATAACTGTGAATGTGAATAGGAAGAACTCTCATATAAAAGAAGTAGATAAAAAAAAAATTAAAAACCATAATTCTACAATATATTGGTTACAAGAAACACATTTGAAGAAAAGATAGACTAATATTAAGAGGCTGGAGCAGAATTATATTATGCTTCAGATGAAGAAAAAAGAAGAGGTAGCAATCCTGATCTCAGACAAAGTAAAAACAAAAATAGATCTAATTAAAAGAGAGAAGGAAAGAAACTAAATTGTGTTCAAAGGTACCATACACAGTGAAATAATATCAATATTAAACATATATGCATCAAGTGGTATAGCATCCAAATTCTTAGAGGAAAAGTTAAGTGCATTACAGGAAGAAATAGAAAGCAAAATTATGCTATTGGGAGACCACAACCTCACCCTCTCTGAACTAGATAAATCTACAACAAAATAAACAAGAGAGAAATTAGGCAGATGAATATAATCTTGGAAAAGTTAGGTATGGCAGACCTCTAGAGAAAGTTGAATTGTGTAAAGAAGGAATTTACCTTTTTCTCAGCAGTGTGTGGCACCTACACAAAAATTGACCATGTACTAAGGCATGAAAACCTCTCAATTCAATGCAGAAAGGCAGAAATATTAAATGCATCCTTTTCAGATCACAATGCAATAAAAATTACATGTAATAAAGGGCCATTGAATGATAGATTAAAGATTAACTGGGAACTAAGTAATCCAATACAAAAGAATGAGTGTATCAAGCAACCAATCATGGAAACAATGTCACCCAAACATTCCAAAACTTATGGGATGCAGCAAAAGCAATTCTTAGGGAAAATTTTATATCTCTCATTTTTTCATGAATAAAATAATTAAAGAGGAGATCAATCAATTCAGCATGCAACTAAAAAAAGCTAGAAAAAGAACAAATTAAAAATCACCAATTAAATACCAAATTAGAGATTCTGAAAACCAAAGGAGAGATTAATATAATTGAAATTGAGAAAACAATTGAACTAATAAAAGAGCTGGTTTTGTGAAAAATAATAAAATAGATAAACCTTTGGTTAGTTTGGTTAAAAAATGGAGAAAACCAAATTACCAGCATCAAAAATGAAAAGATGAATTCACCACCAATGAAGAGGAAATTAAAACAGTGATCAAGAGCTATTTTTCACAACAGTATGCCAATAAATTTGACAATTTTAGTGAAATGGATGAATATTTACAAAAATATAAATCCCCCAGATTAGTAGAAGAGGAAAGAAAATGCTTAAACAAGCCCATTTCAGAAAAAAAGAAATTGAACAAGCCATCAATGAAGTCCCTAAGAAAAATCTCTAGGGCCAGGTGGACTTACAATGTGAATTCTATCAAACATTTAAAGAACAATTAATTCCAATACTATATAAACTATTTGGTGAAATACATGAAGAAGGACTCCTGCCAAATTCTTTTTATGATACAAATACGGTGCTGATACCTAAACTGGGAAGACCACAACAGAGAAAGAAAATAATAGACCAATTTCCCTAATAAATATAGATGCAAAATATTTAAATTAAATGTTATCAAAGAGACTACAGCAACTTATCATGAGGATAAAATAGTATGACCAGGTATGATTCAAACCAGGAATGCAGGCTGCTTCAATATTAGGAAAAGTATAAGGATAATTTACCATATCAACAACGAAACTAACATAAACCAAATGATTATTTCAATAGATGTTGAAAAAATTTTTGACAAAATAAAACCATCCATTCCTAGAAAAAAAAAAAACACTAGAGAGCATAGGAATAAATGGAGTCTTCTGTAAAATACTAAGTAGCATCTATCTATAACCATTAGCAAGCATTATATGTAATAGGTATAAGCTAGAAGCATTTCCAATAAGATCAGGGATGAAATGAGGATGTCCATTATCACCACTGTTTTTCAATATTGTACTAGAAATGTTAGCTTTATCGACAAGAGAAGAAAAAGAAATTGAAGGAATTAGAATAGGCAAAGAAGAAACAAAACTATCACTCTTTGCAGATGATATGATGCTATACTTAGAGAATACTAAAGAATAAACTTAAAAACCACTTGTAATAACTAACAACTTTAGCCAAGTTTCAGGATAAAAAATAAACCCACATTAATCATCAGCATTTCCATATATTACTTTTTCTTTACTTTTTTTTAATTAATTAATTTTTAGTTTTCAACAACCACTTCCATAAGCTTTTGTGTTTTAAATATTCTCCCCGTCTCCCTTCCTACTTCCCCAAAAGAGCATGCAATCTGATATGGGCTCTACATATACATTCCTATTAAATATATTATCCCATTACTCATGTTGTGAAGAAGAATTAGAATCAATAGGAGGAACCACGAAAAGGAAGAAAGAAAAAAACAGAAGGAAAAAAAGAGCAAATAGGACTCGTCGATCTGCATTCAAACTCCATAGTTCTTTCTTTGGATGTGGATATTATTTTCCATCATGAGACTTTTGGAGATGTCTTAGATCCTTGCATTGCTGAGAAGAGCTAGTTAGTCATTGTGAAACATGGCTGTTACTATATACAACTTTCTCCTGATGCTGCTCACTTCACTCAGCATCAGTCCATACAAGTCTTTCCAGGTTTTTCTAAAGTCCATAGCTCATCATTTCTTATAGACCAATAGTTCTCCAATATATTCATATACATATAGCACAGTAGTATTCCACTACATTCATACACCACAGCTTGTTCAGCCATCCCCTCAATTTACAATTCTTTACCAACACAGAAGAGATGCTATAAATATTTTCGTACATGTGGGTCCTTTTCCCATTTGTATGATTTCTTTGGGATACAGCCCTAAAAGTGCTATTGTTGGGGCAAAGGGTATGCAGATGTTTATAGCCCTTTGGGCATAATTCCAAATTGCTCTCCAAAATGGTTGGATCAGTTCACAACTCCACCAACAATGCATTGGTGTTCCAATTTTACCACATCTTCTCCAACATGTATCATTTTCCTGTTTTGACATGTTAGCCAATCTTATAGGTGTAATGTGGTACCTCAGAGTTGTTTTGATTTGCATTTCTCTAATCAATATTTATTTAGACCACTTTTTCATATGAATAGAGACAGCTTTAATTTCTTCCTCAGAAAATTGACTATTCACATCCTTTAACTATTTATCAATTGGGTAATGACTTGTATTCTTAAAAATTTGACTTAATTCTCTATATACTTTAAAAATGAGGCCCTTATCAGAGACACTGGATGTAAAAATTCTTTCCCAGTTTTCTGCTTCCCTCCTAATCTTGGTTGCATTGGATTTGCTAGTGCAAAAACTTTTCAATTTTGGAGGTGGAGCCATGATGGCAGAATGAAAGCAGTGACTTGCTTGAACTCTCCCCCAAATCCTCCAAATACCTATAAAAAATGGCTCTAAAGAAATTCTAAAGCAGTAGAACCCACAAAAAGACAGAGTGAAACAAATTTCCAGTCCAAGATAACCTGGATGGTTGATCAGAAAGGTATGCCACACCAGGCAGGGAGAGGAGAGCAGTTCAGTGTGCGTGCGTAGGCCACAGAGACCCTGGAGCAGGCCACAGAGGACTGAATTGTGGGCAGCTGTGGTGGTTTCCAGACTTCTCAACCCAGGAATGCCAAAGACAACTTAGGAGGTCAGTGGAAAAAGTCTGTTTCTGTGCTGCTGAAAGAGAAGCACAGTGGGGTTCCAGCCCCATTTCCCCAGCGCAGCCCCGGGGCCATGACTGCCTCCTAAGCTTCTAGCCCACAGACTGAGGGGGAATCGAGTGACTGATCAGAGGGCGATTGCAGGGATCTCTCGGCTGGTGAAGGATTCTCTTGCTTTGCCTGTGCTTGGATCTGGGTCACAGTTCTGGGTGGTGGTCCTGGGGCAAGGAGGAGCACTGGCATAGTGGAGCTTGTAGTGACTGGGGAGAGGAAACCCTCCTCACAGTTCCAAGACAGAAAAGAGTCCTCATAGACCAGAACACAGGCCAGGAAAGGAGCAAACACCTTGCCCTTGACCATAGCACCTTAGAAGAACTGAAAATTTACAGGTCTCTGGAAGTATCTGCGAAAACAGCTGCACAGGGGGCACAGCCAAGATGGCAGAGGGAAAGCAGGGACTGTCTTGAGCTCTCTCCCAAAGCCCTCCAAGTACCTAAAAAAATGGCTCTAAAAAAATTCTAAAGCAGCAGAACCCACAAAAGGATAGAGTGAAACAAATTTCCAGATAAAGACAGCCTGGATGGTTGATTGGAAAGGGATATCACACTGGGCGGGGAGAGGATCACAGTATGGTGTGGGTGCGCAGGCTGCAGTGAACCTGGAGCAGGCCTCAGAGGACTGAATCATGGGCAGCTGTGGCAATTTCCAGACTCCTCAATCCATGAATGCCAAAGACAATGTGGAAGGTCAGTCTGTGACTGTGGTGAGAGAGGAGCTAGGTCTTAGCTTCAAGTCTCAAGTGCGGCCTGGGGCCACGGCTTTTTCCTGAGCTACTGGCCCACAGACTGAGGGGGAATCAAGTGGCTGATCATAGGGGCATTGCAAGGATCTCTTTGCCAGTGTTGAGGCAGGAATCTCTTGCTTTGCCCATGCTTGGATCTGGGTCACAGTTCTGAGGGGAGGTCCTGGGGTGAGTAGGAAGGCTGGTGAGGTGGAGCTTGTTGTGGTGGTGGAGAGAAAACACCTCGCCCCTTAACATACCACCTTGGAAGAACTGAAAATTTACAGGTCCCTAGAAGTATCTCTGAAAACAGCTGTACAAACCCCTGAAGCTTGGGACAGTACACTCTTCATATTGGAAGCAGACTTTTACCTTAACAAAGAGTTTAAAACTCAAGTAATTGGCCTGGATCATGAGTAAGCAGCACAAAAAGAGTCGGACTATATTATCTTACTTTGGTGACAAAGAAGATCAAAACATACAACCAGAAGAAGACAACAAAGCCAAAGTTTCTACATCCAGAACCTCCAAGAAAAATGTGAATCAGTCCCAGGCCTTGGAAGAGCTCAAAAGGGATTTTGAGAAGCAAGTAAGAGAAGTAGAGGAAAAACTGAGAGTGATGCAAGAAAATCATGAAAAACAAGTCAACAGCTTGCTAAAGGAGACCAAAAAAAAAATTCTGAAGAAAATAACACCTTAAAAAATAGCCTAACCCAAATGGCAAAAGAGGTCTAAAAAGCCAATGAGGAGAAGAATTCACTAAAAAGCAAAATTGGCCAAATGGAAAAGGAAGTCCAAAAGATTACTGAAGAAAATTATTCCTTAAAAATTAGAGTGGAGCAATTGGAAGCTAGTGACTTTATGAGAAATCAAGACACTGTAAAACAAATCTAAAAGAATGAAAAATTAGAAAACAATGTGAAATATCTCATTGGAAAAACAACTGACCTGGAAAATAGGTCCAGGAGAGATAAATTAAAAATTATGGACTATCTGAAAGCCATGATCAAAAAAAGAGGCTAGACATCATCTTTCAAGAAATTATCAAGGAAAACTGTCCTGATATTTTAGAATCAAAGGGCAAAATAGTAATTGAAAGAATCCACCAATCTCCTCCTGAAAGAGATCCCCAGAGGAAAACTCCTAGGAATATTATAGCCAAATTCCAGAGTTCCCAGGTCAAGGGGAAAATATTACAAGCAGCCAGGAAGAAACAATTCAAGTACTGTGGAAACACAATCAGAATAACACAAGATTTAGCTGCTTCTACATTAAGGGACTGCAGGGCATGGAATATAATATTCCACAGAGCAAAGGAGATAGGATTACAACCAAGAATCACCTACCCAGCAAAACTGAGTATAATCCTGCAGGGGAAAAAATTGTCATTCAGTGAAATAGAGGACTTTCAAGGATTCGTGATGAAAACACCAGAGTCAAATAGAAAATTTGATTTTCAAATACAAGACTAGAGTGGAACATGAAAAGGTAAACAGGAAAGATAAAACCATAAGAGACTTATTAAGGTTGAACTGTTTACATTCCTGCATGGAGAGATGATATTTGTAACTCATGAGACTTTTGTCAGTATTAGGGTAGTTGGAGGGGAAAAAAAATTAAATGTACATATATATATAGATGTAGAAAACAGCTGCACGAAACCCCTGAAGCTTTGGACAGTACATTCTCCACACTGGAAACAGACTCCTACCTTAACAAAGAGTTTATAACCCAAGTAATTGGCTGAGGTCATGAGCAAGCAGCGCAAAAAGAGTCAGACTATATTATCTTACTTTGATGACAAAGAAGATCAAAACATACAACCAGAAGAAGACAATGAAGCCAAAGTTCCTACGTTCAAAGCCTCCAAGAAAAATATGAATTGGTCTCAGGCCATGGAAGAGCACAAAAAGGATTTTGAGAAGCAAGTAAGAGAAGGAGAAGAAAAACTGAGAGTGATGCTAAAGGAGACCCAAAAAAATACTGAAGAAAATAACACCTTAAAAAATAGCCTAACCCAAATGACAAAATAAGTCTAAAAAGCCAATGAGGAGAAGAATGCCCTAGAAAAGCAAAATTGACCAAATGGAAAAGGAAGTCCAAAAGCTTACTGAAGAAAATGCTTCTTTAAAAATTAGAGTGGAGAAATTGGAAGCTAGTGACAATTTGAGAAATTAAGGCACTGTAACACTAATCCAAAGAAATGAAAAAACAGAAGAGAATGTGAAATATCTCTTTGGAAAAACTGACCTAGAAAATAGATCCAGGAGAGAGAACTTAAAAATTGTTGAAATATCTGAAAACCATGATCAAAAAAAGAACCTAGACATCATCTTTCAAGAAATCATCAAGGAAAACTGTCCTGATATTTTAGAACCACAGGGCAAAATAGAAATTGAAAGAATTCACCAATAACCTCCTGAAAGAGATCCCCAGAGGTAAACTCCTAGGAATATTGTAGTCAAATTCCAGAGTTCCCAGGTCAAGGAGAAAATATTGCAAGCAGCCAGAAAGAAACAATTCAAGTATTATGGAAACACAATCAGCATAACACAAGATTTAGCAGCTTCTACATTAATGGTCTGGAGGGCATGGAGTGTGATATCCCAGAGGTCAAAGGAAATAGGACTGCTACAAAGAATCACCTACCAAGCAAAACTGAGTATAATCCTTCAGGGTAAAAAAATCATCATTCAATGAAATAGGGGACTTTATTCCTGTGGAAAAGACCAGAGCTGAATAGAAAATTTGACTTTCAAATACAAGACTCAAGTGAAACATAGAAGAGGTAAACAGGAAAAAGAAATCATAAGAGAATTATTAAGGTTGAACTGTTTACATTCCTGCAGGGAAAGATGATATTTGTAACTCATGAGTCCTTTGTCAGTATTAGGGTAGTGGGAGGGGAAAAATTATATGCATGTATAGATAGATACATAGAGGGCACACAATGAGTTGAAGATGAAGGGGTGTTATCTGGAAAATAAAATTAAGGCATGAGAGAGGATTATACTAGGAGAAGGAGAAAGGGAGAAGTAGAATGGGGTAAAATAGCTCACATGAAACAGACAAGAAAAGGCTTTTACAGTGGAGGGGAAATGGGGAAAGGCGAGAGGGAATGAGTGAATCTTATTCTCATACGATTTGGCTTAAGAAGGGAATAACATACACAATGGGGTATGGAAATCTATCTTACCCTACAGGAAAATAAGGGGGAAAGTGAAAAGAGAGCAGGGGGTTGATAGAGGGGAGGGCAGATTAGGGGAGGGGTTAATCAAAAGCAAACACTTTGAGGAGGGACAGCATCAAAAGAGAAAATAGAATAAATGGGGGGTAGGGTAGGATGAAGGGAAATATACTTAGTTTTTCACAACAGGACTACTATGGAAGGGTTTTGCATGACTACACATCTATAACCTGTATCAAGATGCTTGACTTTTCAATGAGAGTGGGTGGGGAGGGAGGAAGGGAGAACATTTGTAACTCAAAGTTTTAAAAACACATGTTAAAAAGAAAAAGAAAAAAAGAAAAAAAACTTTTCAATTTAATGTAATAAAAATTATCTATTTTACATTTCATAATGTTCTCTAACTCTTGCTTTGTTATAAATTCTTCTGTTCTCCATAAATCTGGTAACTAAAGTATTCCTTGTTCTTCCAGTTTGCTTATAGTATCAGCCTTTATATCTGAATCATGTACACATTTTGACTTTATTTTGGTATATGGTGTGAGATTTTGGTCTATGCCTAATTTCTGCCATATTCTTTTCTAGTTTTCCCAGCAATTTTTGTGAAATACTGAATTCTTATCTCAGAACCTGGTGTCTTTAGGTTTTTCAAACAGGAGATTACTGTAGTCATTAACTACTGTGTCTTGCATACCTAACTTGTTCCACTGATCCACCACTCTATTTCTTAGCCAGTACCAAGTAGTTTTGATGATTGCTTCTATTTCTATATATTAGTAACAAAGCCCAACAGCAAGAGATAGAAAGAGAAATTTCATTTAAAGTCACAGTAGACATTATAAAATAAAATACATGGGAATCTACCTGCCAAACAAACTCAGGAACTACATGAACACAATTACAAAACGTTTTTCACACAAATAAAGTCAGATCTAAATAATTGGGAAAATGTCAGTAGCTCATATGTAGGCATGAGCTAATTTGTTAAAAATGACAGTTCTACCTAAATTAATTTACTTATTCAGTGCCATACCAATCCAATCACCAGAAAGTTATATTATAGAGCTAGAAAAATAATAACAGAATTCATCTGGAAGAACAAAAGATTCAGAATATCAAAGGAATTATTGAAAAGAAATGTAAGGGAAGGTGACCTAGTTGTACTAGATTTTAAATTGTGTTATAAAGCATCAACCATCAAAACTACTTGATACTGGCTAAGAAATAGAGTGGTGGATTAGAGGAAGAGGCTAGATGGGCAAGACACAATACTAAACAACTATAACAATCTACTATTTGATAAATCCAAATATCTTAGCTTCTGGGGATGAGAATGCACTGTTTAACAAAAACTGGGAAACTGGAGAATAGTATGGCAGGAATGAGGCACACTCTAACATCTTACACTATATATCAAGATAAAGACAAAATGGGTAGTCGATTTAGGTATAAAAGCTGATACTATGTGTAAATTGGGGGAGCAAGCAATAGTTTACCTGTAGGATTTGTAGAGGATGGAAGAATTTATGACTGAACAAGTGATAGACAACATTATGAAATGTAAAATGGATTATTTTGATTACATTAAATTGAAACGTTTTTGCACAAACAAAGCCAATGCTTTGATTATATTAGAAGGGAGACAGAAACCTGGGAAACAATTTTTACAACAAGTGTTTCTAATAAAAGCCTCATTTCTCAAATATATAAAGAACTGAGTCAAATTCATAAGAATACAAGTCATTCCCCAATTGATAAATTTTCAAAGGATATAAATAGGCAGTTTTCAGAGGAAGAAATCAAAAGTATCTAGGGTCATATGAGCAAGTGCTCTAAATCACTATTGATTAGAGAAATGCAAATTAAAGCACCTCTGAGGTACTACATCACAACTCTCAGATTGGCTAACATGACAAAAGGGGAAAATGATAAATATTGGAGAAGTTGTGGGAATATTGAAACACTAATGCATTGTTGGTGGAGTTACGAACTGATCCCACCTTTCTGGAGAGCAATTTGGAACTATACCCAAAGGGTTACAAAACTATCCATACCCTTTATGCCAGAAATACCAAGTGTAGGTCTGTATCCTAAAGAGATCATAAAAATGAGAAAAGGACCCACATATTCAAAATATTTATAATAGCTCCTTTTTTTGGTGGCCAAGAATTGGAAGTTGAAAGGATGTTCACTAGTTAGGGAATGGCTGAACAAGTTGTGTTATAAGAATGTGAAGGAATACTATTATGCCATAAGAAATTATGAGCCAGATGACTTCAGAAATACCTGGAAAGATTTACATGAGCTGATACTGAGTGAAGTGAACAGAATCAGGAGAACACCGTACACAGTAACAGCAATGTTGTGCAATGACTAACTTTGAGAGACTTAGCTCTTCCCAGCAATGTGAAGATCTAAGACAATACCAAAAGACTCATTATGAAAAATGTATTCACATCTAGAAACATGAACTATGGAGTCTAGGCGCAGATTGAAGCATACTGTTTGCTGTCTTTGCTGTTGTTGTTGTTGTTTCTTCTTCTTTCTTGAGGTTTCTCCAATTGGTTCTAATTCTTCATTACAACATAACTAATGTGGAAAAAAAATTGGCAGTAAAGCAAAAAGAAACATGTCAAATGTGTCTGAGTATAGGCAATTTTCCACATCTACAGTTGCTCTGTGGGGAGGGAAGGCAGAGATACATTTTCTTATCTCTGCTCCAGTGGCAAGCTCAGCCACTATATATCATCAACAAGAATTTATTAGGTCTTTACTATATGCTGGGTACTATGCTAAGCGAGGATATGAAGAAATGCCAAAATCGTCATTGTTCTCAAAGGCTTCATATTTTTAATAGGATTAACAACATGTAAAGAACTTTGTATAAACAAATTATATGCAGGATAAATAGGAGAAAATGTCAGAGACAAGGCAATAACACTGAAGAGAACTGAGAAAGAAAGAAGATAGAATTTTAACTGAGGCTTGAAAGAAACCAGGGTAATCAGGTGGTTTAGATGAAGAAGTAAGGAATTTTAGGTATATTAAACAATGTTAGGTTCTTTGTTGTTTTTCCTAATGTTATTTTCTTTTGTTTACATTGACTATGCTTCACCAAATGGTTAATTCATAATAATAATGTTCAATAAAGTAATATACCACAATTTATTTGGACATTGATGTACACCTACTTTGCTTCCAATTCTTTGTTTATCACATAAAGTCCTATATATGTTATCTCCTCGGATAGAAAATAGACCAAGAGGTGTTTTGATTTTTATTTCTCTTTAGTGATTTGAAACAACCTTTCATATGTTTGCATTAGCAGTTTGCAGCTAGTTGGCACTTTAGTACTAGTAGCTGGACCTGGAGTCAGGAAGACCTGGGTTCAAATCCATCCTCAAACACTTGCTAACTTTTTGACCTTCACCAAATCATTTAACCTCTATTTGCTTCAGTTTCCTCATCTGTAAAATAGAAAATGATAGCATCTATTTCCAAGGGCTGATAAGAATGTTATCAAAAATATTTTTGCAAATATTTTCCTAATCAATACTTTCCATTTGTATCAATTCCTATCTTAGCTGTAATGACTTTATTTTTTGCAAAATGTTTGTAGTTTCATATAATTGAAAATATCTGTTTTATCTTTGTGATCACCTTTGTTCTTTAATTAAGGATTTTCCCTGGGTCAAAGATAGAAAGTGTACTGATTTTCTCTTTATTTTTTTCATACTTTTCATTTAATGTGCTGTTTTCTGTTTTAAAGAAGATGTGATTGATTGGTGAGATTTGATTAAAATTTTTAATTAATTAATTTATTTTTAGTTTTCAACATTCACTTCCACAAGATTTTGACTTCCAAATTTTCTCCCCATCTCTTCCCTCCCCTACCCCAAGATGGCATGTGTTCTGAGTACCTCTTCTCCTAATCTGCCCTCCCTTTTATCTCTCTCCCCCCCACTCTTATCCCCTTCCCCTTCAATTTTCCTGTAGGGTAGAATAGATTTCTATACCCCATTTCCTGTATATCTTATTTCCCAGTTGCATGTGAAAACAATTTTTTTTAACTTCTGTTTTTGAAATTTTGGGTTCCAAATTTTCTCCCTTCCTCCCTCCTTACCCACCCTCATTGAGAAGGCAAGCAACTTGATACAGGTTATACATGTGTAGTCAAGCAAAATACTTCCATAGTTGTCATGTTGTGAAAAACTAAGTATAATTCCCTTCATACTATCCCACCCCTAATTTATTCTATTCCATCTTTTGACCCTTTCCCTCCTTAGAAGTGTTTGCTTCTAATTAGCCCCTCCCCCAATCTGCCCTCCCTTCTATCATCCTCTTGTTCTCTTGCCCCTACCCCCATTTTCCTGTAGGGTAAGATAGATTTCCATACTCAATTGAGTGTGTATGTTATTCTCTCCTTAAGCCAAATCCGATGAGAATAAGATTCACTCGTTCCCTCTCACCTTCCCCCACTTCCCCTCCACTGTAAAAGCCTTTTTTGTCTGTTTTATGTGAGATAATTTACCCCATTCTACTTCGCCTTTTCTCCTCTCCATATAATCCCCTCTCACCCCTTAATTTTGTTCTCCAAATATCACCCCTTCATTTTCAACTCACCCTGTGCCCTCTATCTATCTATCTATCTATCTATCTATCTATCTATCTATCTATCTATCTATCTACCTATCTATCTATCTATACATACATATATTTTTTTCCCTCCAGCTACTCTAATACTGACAAAGGACTCACGAATTATAAATATCATCTTTCCATGCAGAATGTAAACAGTTCAACCTTAGCAAGTCTCTTAAGATTTCTCTTTCCTGTTTAACTCTTCATGTTTCTACTGAGTCTTGTTTCTGAAAGTCAAATTTTCTATTCAGCTTTGGTCATTTAATCAAGAATGCTTGAAAGTCCTCCATTTCACTGAATATCCATTTTCCCCTGAAGAATTATGCTCAATTTTGCTGGGTAGGTGATTATTGGTTGTACTCCTATCTCCTTTCCCTCCAGAATATTATATTACATGCCCTGTGGTCCCTTAAGGTAGAAGCTGCTAAATCTTGTGTTATCCTGATTGTGTTTCCACAATACTTGAATTGTTTCTTTCTGGCTGCTTGAAATATTTTCTCCTTGACCCGGGAACTCTCGAATTTGGCTACAATATTCCTAAGAGTTTTCCTTTGGGGATCTCTTTCAGGATCTATTTTGCCCTCTGGTTCTCAAATATCAGGGCAATTTTCCTTAATAATCACCTGAAAGATGATGTCTAGGCTCTTTTTTTGATCTTGGCTTTCAGATAATCCAATAATTTTTAAATTATCTCTCCTGGATCTATTTTCCAGATCAAATATTTTTCCAATTAGATATTTCACATTGTTTTCTATTTTTTCATTCTTTTGGATTTGTTTTACAGTGTTTTGTCACTAACTTCCAATTGCTCCATTCTAATTTTTAAGGAAGTATTTTCTTC
Organism: Vombatus ursinus; assembly: GCF_900497805.2. Taxonomy (NCBI): domain Eukaryota; kingdom Metazoa; phylum Chordata; class Mammalia; order Diprotodontia; family Vombatidae; genus Vombatus; species Vombatus ursinus. The sequence continues at coordinate 10,223,812 of NW_020954583.1, forward strand.
AGTACGCTTTTGGATTTCCTTTTCCATTTGGCCAATTTTACTTTTTAAAGCATTCTTCTCCTTATTGGCTTTTTGGACCACTTTTGCCATTTAGGTTAGGCTATTTTTAAGGTATTATTTTCTTCAGGTTTTTTTTGGGTCTCCTTTGGCAAGCTGTTGACTTGTTTTTTCATTATTTTTTTCATCACTCTCGGTTTTTCCTCTACTTCTCTTACTTGCTTCCCAAAATCCTTTTTGAGCTCCTCCATGGCCTGGAACCAATTCATGTTTTTCTTGGAAGCTTTGGATGTAGGAGCTTTGACTTTGTGGTCTTCTGGTTGTCTGTTTTGATCTTCTTTGTCACCAAAGTAGGATTCTATGATCTGACTTTCTTGCACTGTTTCCTCATGTTTCTAGCCAATTACTTGATTATTAAACTCTTTGTTGAGCTAAGTGTTTGCTTCCATTGTGGAGAATGTACTGTCCTAAGCTTCCAAGGTGCTATGAAAAAGGGTGAGGTGTTGACTCCTTTCCTGGCCTGTGCTCTGGTTTATGAGTGACCACAAGCACTCTTTTCTGACTTGGAACTGTGAGGAGGATTCTCACTCCACAGCCACCACAAACTCCACCAAGCCAGCACTCCTCTTTGCCCCAAGACTGCCACCCAGAACTGTGACCCAGATCCAAGCATGGGCAAAACAAGACAATCCTTCACCAGCAAAGAGATCACTGCAATCCCCCTCTTATCAGCCACTCGATTCCCCCTCAACCTCTGGGTCAAGCTCAGGAAGTAGCCACCGCCCTGGTGCTGAGCCAAGGAGTGGGACTGGAACCTAGCTTCTCTCTCACTATAGTCACAGACTTTTCCTACTGACCTTCTAAGTTGTCTTTGGTGTTCATGGGTTGAGAAGTCTGGAAACCACCACAGCTGCCTGTGATTCAGTTCTTTGAGGCCTGCTGCAGGTTTGTTGAGCCTGTGCACCCTCACCTAACTGCATTCCTCTCCCAGCCTGGCACAAAATATCTTTCTGATCGACCATACAGGTTGTCTTGGGCTGGAAATTTGTTTCACTTTGTCTTTTTGTGGGTTTTGCTGCTTTAGAATTTGTTTAGAGCTATTTTTTACAGGTATTTGGAGGGGTTTGGGGGAGAGCTCAAGAAAGTCACTGCTTTTACTCCACCATCTTGGCTCTGCCCCTCGATTTGGCTAAAATTTTAAGAGACATATGTTTAACCATAAACATAATCATTTCACATTCACTTAGTATTTTTATATCCTTAAATATATGTATGGAAATACTGTAGAGATCGAATAAAGTGAAAAAGTATCTTCATTTATGTGAGGTTATGTGTACATCCGTGAGTAAGTCTAACTTCTCTTTTTCTGTAGATAACTGCTTCTTTCAAACTATTTGATAAAACTTAAAGAGGTAACAACCTGCCGCTAATTGTCAAGTTAGGCCACAGTATGTTTCATTACCAATGCATTGTTCCTCTCAAAGTGAAAATAGCACATGATGAGGTGTATAATGAAATAGTAACTCTCCTCCTAAGGTATTGGTATAAATCAAAATTATCCACATTTTGACCAAAAAACCCAAATACTAAAGAAAATGTTTAAAATTGTGAAGGAAATGGTGCATAAAATCTTTTATAAATCAGTTCCTCACTATGTAATCTAACTCTTGGGGAACAATTAAGGTGTTAAATAGACTCAAGGTATTTGTCTGTCATTTTTATTGGAATAAGAAGAATTAAGAGAATCTAATGAAAGTCTTTATTATACACATCTAATTAAGAACATTTAATAGAAATGAAAATGTAAAAAAGGAGGTTTTATAAGGGTAATAATGATCCTTGTAAACCATAATCAACCATGGTAAAAGAGGCCATGAGGACTACTATTTAGCTTGGTAGGGGAAAAATGGGACAATTCATTCATACTGATGATGATTTTGAATAAGTAATTTAATTGAATGTTAATAGAAATACATTTTTAAAGTAAAGAAAAACATTTTCATGTAATGAGAAAATAGAGGCAAAAAGGTAATTAATGAAAATGAAATAATGTATATTCTTTAAAAGTCATACTGATACAATCCATGCTACTAAATTTTCACAGTGGATTAAATGCAATAGTTCCAAATTTTTTCATTTAATATGTGCATTCAACCAGAATAGAACAAATTTGAAAAGTAGGATAGGAAATATAATAAATCTAGAAGGGGCATCCAAGTTTTTTTTTTGTTTGTTTGTTTGCTTGTTTGTTTGTTTTTTTAACAACATCAAATATTCACAATCATTTATGTATACAGACTATAATCAGGAGTAGAGAACCTGCAGCTTCTAGGTCACATGTAGCCTTTCAGGTCCTCAAGGGCAGCCTTTTGACTGAGTTCAAACTTCACAGAAACAAAACTTTATTCTGTGACCTCGAGACTGCAGGTTCCCCATCCATGGACTATATGAACTGAATTAATTAAAATTTAATTTGACACTTAACTGGATCTGCAAGATCATAAATATGAGTCATAAGACCATAGAAAGAGATGGAAGGAATCTCAGAGGCTATCTACATTAATCTCCTCATTTTACAGATGATGAAACTCAGGTCCAAGAGGATTAAGTGATTTGTACAAGGTCACACACCTTGCTACAACAGAGGTAGCAAAATCAGATGTAGCAAGCATTTGAATCTATGACCTCTACCTTCATGGCCAGTGTCTTTCCATTACACCTTCCAATGCTACAAATCATAATCCCTTTATGTCCTCTAATCCTGAGCAACTCTTGACCAAATCTTCCCATAATTTTTCTATTATTACAAAAGAAGTAAATACCATGTGCTGAGAGCCTTCTTCTAGTTTGTTTGTTTTTGTTTTTGTTTTTGTTTTTGTTTTAGTTTTTGTTTTTGTTTTTGTTTTTGTTTTTGTTTTTGTTTTTGTTTTTGGACAATATGCGATACTACCATACTGGAGTTTCCTGTAGTTGTTCCTACATTTTGCCACATGCCTGAACCACGTTCTTTCTGAGCATACATTTCTCTGATGATGTTCTCTACTTCACTTAGCTTAAAAAACTAATTATTCCTAATACATTGTAAGTCACACACAATGACTGGAAGGCCTGTAATTTCTTACTGATACAACCATGTTAGTGTGGTGTCCAGTTGTGAACATACAACAGTGGTGATTTTGTCATCATTTCCAACTGGCCTACTAGATGCTGTGTGATAGCTGATTTGGTAAAACACTTTCTATAAAAAAACTCTGCTAATAGGCAAGTTTATAAGAGCTCTTAAAAAGTGGAAGAAATTTGTGAAGGAATATAAACTGTGGCTTTGAGAAAACCCAATGTGAACAAGTCAATTGCATTGAATAAAGTAAGGAAGATACTAAAATAACTTTGATTCTTTCAGGTCTCAAGGTATAGTATTATTGGTATCTTACTAAAGGAAAGGTATTATTTTATTGGCCCACACTAAATTTAAGTATAAGGTAGATATTTTTTAGGAATCCAAATTAGACTTTTTAAAAAGTATATGCAATTGCTATTCTCACTATAGAAACATTTGAGAAAGACTTTAAGTACAGTTACAGTGTTGATTGTGAGCATAAAGATGGATTTAAATAAATTCCTGCATTCATATTGAATATACTTCTTATCTTTAATGTATTGAAAACAAATTCCTCTGGTAGAAAGCAACACAATTCATATAAATAATGAAAGAAATTAAGATGAAATAGATTTTAAAACTTAGAAATTTAGAGTTCTATCAGTGTCATAACTGGAAGAATTAGATTATATAGATCAATATAGTTCCCTCTATTCTGAAGAAAATTTGTCATATTCACCTTTGAAATACATCATTTTATATGTGTTCAGTGTATTTGAAGCTCTAGACCTTGTAAATATATTGATAAAATTTAGTTTAGGAAGGATTTTTTTTTTTTTAGTAATGGAATTGTAAACTTTCAAGTTGGTGGCTATACCATAGTTTCATTTTGGAGGAAAAAAATTCTAAGGATCTAGCCACCTTCATTTTTGTATGGATTTTAAAAACTTAAAATATATTCAGAGAGGAAGGCAATGGAAATAGATTAGTGTGAACTAACAGATGGGGGGGGAAGCATATTGTGGAAGAGAGGCAGATTTCAGCTCAAAATAAGGAGCAAAAAACAGCTTCACAATTAAAGCTGTCCTAAAGTAGAATGGAGTACTTTGAGAAGTTGTGAATTTCTAATCCCTTGAGCTCAGTAAGCAGATATTGGTTAGATATGCTATAGGGAACATTTGTCCTGCAGGGAATATTGGACTTTATACTTGCTGAAGAACTTTCCAATTCTATGGATCTATTGACTTTTTGAATTTATGGTTTAATGGACTTTGTGATCTGCTTCTCAGAGACCTATGTGATGTAATAGAAAGAAGACAAAATATAGAATCAGAAGACATAGTAATTGAAACTTGCCTCTGCCAGTGATGAGCTATGTGATCTTGGGTGAGACATTTTACCTCTCTAGAACTCAGTTTCTTTGTGTGTGTGTGTGTATGTGGGTGTGTTAATTTTTTAATTAATTTATTTTTATTTATCAACAATCACTTCCGTAAACTGTTGAGTTTTAAATTTTTCTTCCCCTTCCTACTCTCTTCCCTCCCTAAGATGGCACACAATCTGATATAGGCTATACATATATATCTATTAAACATATTTTCACATTAGTTGTTTTGTAAGTAAGAATTAGAACCAATAGGAGGAACCACCAGAAAGAGGAAATAAAACACTACAGAAGAAAAATAAATAGCAAATAGTATGCTTCGATCTACATTCAAAGTCCATAGGTCTTTCTTTGGATGTGGATAGCATTTTCCATCATGAGACCTTTGAAGATGTCTTAGATCCTTGCATTACTGAGAAAGGATAAGTCCATCAACATTAGTCATTGCACAACATGGCTTAGAACTCAGTTTCTTCATTCATGGAAGGAAGATATTAGACTAGATGATAAGTAATACACCTTCTTAACAGTCTGTAAGTATACAGTGCCTAAAATACTTTCAAATCAATGCCCAGGTTAACCATTATAAGGTTGCTATTATGACAGGGTATTTTAAAGACAAAAAGAAATTAAAAACATAGTAAGAATATTTGGCTCAGCAATAAGTAAAATTTCCATTGAAACAAAGTTAATACAGGTCCTCAACACCAGTGCCAAATATTGCAATAGTATAGCAAGAGATTTTTTTTCTACTCCCTACTCTTGTTCAAAATAAACTAGTCATATTTACACAAAACTCCAATATTACTCCTCTGCTCAAATCCTTCAAAAATTTCTAATTTCCTAATGAGTATAATTCAAACTTTTTAGTAATCAAACAATCTTGTCTTATACCTAACTTTTTTTTTGCTTTCTCCCAAACTATTCTCTTTCCATACACAGAGTTCCAAACAAAGTGGATTACTTAGGGGCAGCTGAGTGGTACAGTGAATCCATCAGTGAATGCCATGCTTGGAGTCAAGAGGGCTTGAGTTCAAATTCAGCCTCCATTACTTAATAGCTAGGTCACCCTGGGCAAATCACTTACCCACTTTTTTTCTGTTTCCTCCCCTTTAAAATGAGGATAATAGTATCATCTTCTTCCCAGAGTTATTGTGAAGATCAATGAGATAATATTTGTAAGGCATTTAACATAGCACCTGGCACATAGTAAGCACTATAAAATATTAGATATGATAATTATTATTACTATTATTCACAGACCCTTAATTAAACTTTAAATCTTCTCACCTCTATGATATTCCCTATGCCTAAAATGACCTTTCCCTCCTGTGTCTGTACAGTTGATTTCTTATCTATCCTTTAAAATTCAACTCAAATATCAACTCTTTCATAAAGTATTTTTTCTGATCTCCTTATTCAGCAATAATTGTTTCCCTCTTAAATTTCATAAGATTTTTACCTTGTAACTTCACCTTTTACCTTCATTATCTATCATTGTGTATTTTGGTTACATATATAACATACATATATATACAATATCATGTCACGTATGATATGCAAGTATAAAATACATTTTTGGATATTTTAGTGTTTCCTGACTTCTAGCCATAAAATAATGCTGGCAGAAATGTGGGTGTTTGTTTCACAGAGAAGTTTGGAATTGTTGAGGGACCTTTTCTATTTCCAAAAAAAAAATAGACTGACCCCATTTCCCTTCCAGTTTAATTGCAGGTTTATTTTTAGTGTCTAATCAAGAGATATTTTTGGACTTTATGTGCATGAAAGCACTAATAAATGAGCTCTATACATTTTCCATCAAACTGCAGATTATAATCTGAACAATTGTTACTTTTCATTCATTTAGTTTTTCCTTGGTTGATGATTAAGCTCTGAGTGTTTCTGCATCTTGTCCAGGAGGCTCTACAATGTTTTAGGGCTTGATGAAACTAGCTCAAAGTCATCCATGAAAAGAAAAATGACCCTTTATTCACCTTGAAAGACATTGGATCTCCTCCTTGAAAATGGCTAAAACTTTGGTAAGCAAATATTGTACTCCTTTGGAATAAAAATTATTGTATTCCTTGCCAATATTAATATCCATAAGATCATTGAGCAATGTTAGCTGTTGTTAAAACATTCAAGAGATATGTTGCATAATGTTAATATATGTGTAAATAACACTTTGGAAGAAAACCCTTAAGGAATCACTTTGCTTTGCTCAATCACAAGTATGTGTATGTGTTTCTGTGTGTGTGTGTTTTAAAATAAATAAAAAATAATCATAGTGGTATCTCAAAGAAGAATGGAGAAGCACATGGGTATGAACAAAATATAACATGTAACACATAAAGAACTACAACAAAAATGTGGAAAAAAGAGTATAATCAAAGCAATGCTGATATGAGCAGCAATTATCAACTTGCATTTTTATCAATTCATGTAGATGAACTAAAAGCAACTATAAAGATTATTTCATTTATCCCACTCAGTTAATTTTATTTGTTTGATTTAGACTGGGTCTCCCTATCTCAGTTAAGCTGGAAGTACAATAGTCACTCTCAAGACACATCCAATTGATGAAGAAACTTTAATCTGCCCTAGTTTACCAACTTGAGTCAGTTTACTCTTCCTTACAAAATTCTGTGATCCTCTGATCCTAGGGGCTTATCATATTCATGTTGAACTTAATGGGGACACTTGATCTGCTTTAGCCTTACTACAGGTCAGTTCTCCAAACTGAAGCAATCCAATAGCTTCAGCTTTCATCAGTATTAGGGATTATAACATTACACCACAATATCTTCCCTGACTCAGTTCAATTTTTTTTTCATCGATACCTATGTATTAATTATTACAGGGAACTCCTAACAGTTAAGTGAACAGACCACACATTTAGTCATCATGAATGTTTTGCTGGGCCAAATATGTTTTATTTTGAATAAAGCACTATCCAGTCATATTCATAAGAAAATGGAATACTTAAAATTACCATCAAAAATTTTCAGTAGAAACAAATTAACCCTAGGTTTATTGTTTGAAATAATTTGATTTGCCCTAAATATAAAGTGAGATATGAAATCACTATAGTTTAATATTCCATTCACCCTTAAACCTCTAAGTATTAACAAACAATGGGGTTGACTACTCTTTCTTCTCTGAATAAAGATCACATTTATTTACCAAAATATAAAAATAATTTTTTTAATTAATTTATTTTGATTTATCAACAATGACTTCCATATGCTTTTGAGTTTAAAATTTTTCTCCCCCTTCCTCCCCACGCCCCTCCCCAAGACAGCACACAATCTGATATAGGCTATACATATACATTCCTATTTAAACATATTTTCACATTAGTGAAGTTGTAAGTAAAAATTAGAACCAATAGGAGGAACCACCAGAAAAAGGAAACAAAATTCAACAGAAGAGAAAAAAAAATAGCAATTCAACTTCCATAGTTCTTTCTTTGGATGTGGATAGCATTTCCATCATGAGACCTTTGGAGATGCCTTAGATCTTTGTATTGCTAGGAAGGGTTAAGTTTATTAATATTAGTCATCACACAACATGGCTGTTATTGTGTACAAAGTTCTCCTGGTTCTGCTCATTTCACTCAGCATCAGACCATACAAGTCTTTCCAGGTTTTTCTGAAGTCAGTCTGTTCATCATTAATTCATATTACATTACATTCATATACCACAACTTCTTCAGCCATTCCCCAATTGATGGACGTCCTCTCAATTTCCAATTCTTTGCCACCACAAAAAAAGCTGCTATAAATATTTTTGTACATATGGGTCCTTTTCCCACTTGTATGGTCTCTTTGGGATATAACCCTACAAGTGCTATTGCTGGGTCAGAGGGTATGCACATTTTTATAGCCCATTGGGCATAGTTCCAAAATGGTTGGAACATTTCACAATTCCACCAACAATGCATTAATGTTCCAATTTTCTTGCATCCTCTCCAACATTTATCATTTAATTGTTTTGTTGTCTTTGCCAGTCTGATAGGTGTGATGTGGTACCTCAGAGTTGTTTTGATTTGCATTTCTCTAATCAATAGTTATTTAGAGCATTTTTTCATATGACGATAGATGGCTTTAATTTCTTCATATAAGAACTGTCTGTTCATATCCTTTGACCATTTATCAATTAGGGATTGACTTGTATTTTTATAAATTTGACTTTATTCTCTATATATTTTAGAAATGAGGCCCTTATCAGAGAGACTGGTTGTAAAAATTCTTTCCCAGTTTTCTACCTTCTTTCTAATCTTAGTTGCATTGGCTTTGTTTGTGCAAAAAATTTTCAATTTAATATAACCAAAGTTACACATTTTATTTTTCGTAATGTTCTCTATCTCCTGTTTGGTCATGAATTATTCTGTTCTCCATAAATATGATAGGTAAACTATTCCTTGCTCTCCCAGTTTGTTTATAGCACCAGCCCTTATAGCTAAATCATAAACCCATTTTGACTTTATTTTGGTATATGGTGTGAGATTTTGATCAATGCCTAGCTTCTGTCATGCTTTTTTCCAGCTTTTACAGCAGTTTTTTTTTCAAAGAGTGGGCTCTTATCCCGGAATCTGGGGTCTTTGTGTTTATCAAATAATAGATTACTATAGTCATTGACTACTGTGTTTTGCATACTTAACTTATTCCACTGATCCACCGCTATTTCTTAGCCAGTACCAAGCAGTATTGATGATTATGACTTCAGAATACAATTTAAGATCTGGAATGGCTAGGCCACCTTCCCCTGCATTTCTTTTCATTAGACCCCTTCATATTCTGGATTTTTTGTTATTCCAAATGAATCTTGTTATTATTTTTTCTAACTCTGTAAAATAATTTTTGGTAGTTTGATTGGTATGGTGCAGAATAAGTAAATTAGCTTAGGTAGAATTGTCACTTTTATATTACCTCAGCCTACCCATGAGCAACTAATGTTTTTCCAATTATTTTGATCTGACTTTATTTGTGTGAAAAGTGCTTTGTAATTGTGTACATATAGTCCTGGGTTTGTTTTGGGAGGTAGACCCCTAAATATTTTATAATGTCTACAGTAAGTTTAAATGAAATTTCTCTTTCTATCTCTTGCTGTTGGGTTTTGTTGTTAATATATAGAAATGCCAATGATTTGTGTGGTTTTATTATATAGCCTGCAACATTGCTAAAGTTGTTTACTAATTCAAGTAGTTTTTTACTTCATTCTCTAGGATGCTCTAAGTATATCATCATGTAATCTGCAAAGAGTGATAGCTTTGTATCTTCTTTGCCTATTCTAATACCTTCAATTTCTTTCTCTTCTCTTATTGCTAAAGCTAATGTTTCCAGTATGATATTGAACAACAGTGGTGATAATGGATGTCCTTGTTTCACTCCCAATCTTACTGGAAATGCTTCTAGCTTGTCCCCATTACATATGATGCTTGCTGAAGGTTTTAGATCAATGCTATTCTTTATTTTAAGGAAGACTCCATTTATTCCTATGCTCTCTAGCATTTTTAATAGGAATGGGTGTTGTATTTTGTTGAAAGCTTTTTCTGTAGCTATTGAGATTATCATGTGGTTTCTGTTAGTTTTGGTGTTAATATGATCAATTATGCTGATAGTTTTCCTAATATTGAACCAGCCCTGCATTTCTGGTATAGATACTTCCTGGTCATAGTATATTATTCTTGTGATAAGTTGCTATAATCTATTTGCTAATAGTTTGTTTAAAATTTTTGCGTCTATATTCAATAAAGAAATTGGTCTATAATTTTCTTTCTCTATTTTGAATCTTCCTGGTTTAGGTATTGGCACCATATTTGTATCATTAAAATAATTTTGGTAAGACTCCTTCTTTGCCTATTTTCTCAAATAGTCTATAAAGTATCAGAATAAATTGTTCTTTAAATATTTAATAGAATTTGCATGTAAATCCATCTGGCCCTGGAGATTTTTTTCTAGGGCGTTCATCAATGGCTTGTTCAATTTCTTTTTCTGAGATGGGGTTATTTAAGTATTTTATTTCCTCTTCTGTTAATCTGGGCAATTGATATTTTTGTAAATATGTATTCCTTTCACTAAGATTGTCAAATTTATTGGCATACATTTGGCCAAAATAGTTCCTAATTATTGTTTTAATTTCCTTTTCCTTGGTGGCAGATTCACCTGTTTCATTCTTGATACTAGTAATTTGTTTTTCTTCTTTCTTTTTTTAATTTTTTAAATTAAATTAAATTTGGGTAATTTAACCAAAGGTTTATCTATTTTATTGTTTTTTTCGTAAAACCTGCTCTTAGTTTTATTTATTAGTTCAATAGTTTTCTTAATTTCAATTTTCTTAATTTTTCCTTTGGTTTTCAATATTTCTAATTTGGTGCTTAACTGAGTATTTTTAATTTGTTCTTTTTCTAGTTTTTTTAGTTGTATGCCTAATTCATTGATCTCCTCTCTTTCTATTTTATTTATGTAAACATTTAGAGATACAAAACTTCCCCTAAGAACTGCTTCCGCTGCATCCCATAAGTTTTGGTATGTTGTCTCATTGTTGTTATTCTCTTGAATGAAATTATTGATTGTTTCTATGATTTGTTGTTTGACCCAATCATTTTTTAGAATTAGATTGTTTAGTTTTCCATTTTTTTTAGTCTATCTTTCCATGGCCCTTTATTACATGTAATTTTTATTGCATCATGATCTGAAAAGAATGCATTTAATATTTCTGCTTTTCTGCATTTAATTGTGAGATTTCACCTCCTTAACTTCTTCTTTATTTTGTGGTTAGATTTATATAGTTCAGAGAGGGGGAGGTTGAGGTCCCCCACTAGTATAGTTTTTTTGTCTATTTCTTCCTGTAACTCCCTAAACTGATCCTCTAAGAATATGGATGCTATACCATTTGGTGCATCTATGTTTAGTAATGATGTTGCTTCATGGTCTATGTGCCTTTTAGCAGGTTGTAGTTTCCTTCCTTATCTTTTTTGATAAGATCTATTTTTGCTTTTGCTTTGTCTGAGATCAGGATTGCTACCCCTGCTTTTTTTTTTTTTTACTGCAGTTGAAGTGTAATATATTCTGCTCCAGCCTTTTACTTTTACCCAGTGTGTGTCTTTTCCAAATGTGTTTCTTGTAAACAATGTATTGCAGGATTGTGGTTTGTAATCCATTCTGTTATCTGCTTCCATTTTATGGGAGAGTTCATTCCATTCACATTCACTGTTATGATTACTATCTGTGTCTTTCTTTACATCCTTCCCTTCCCCCATTAATACTTTTCTTTCTCCTTTCTCCTTTTCCCTTCTCACTACTGTTTTGCTTTTGACCACTGCCTCCCTTAGTCCCTCCTCCCTTCTATTGACCATTTCCCTTTTTTTCCCCTTAACCTTTACTGCTTCTTCCCTCCCTTCTATCCACCCTCCCTTTTCTTTCCCCTCTTCCCTCATACTGCCTATAGGGCAAGTTAGATTTCTATACCTAACTGATTATGTTATTCCCTTCTTGAGCCAAATCTGATGAGAATAAGGTTTAAACAATGCTCTTCTCCCTCCCTTCTTTTCCTCTGCTGTAATAGGTTTTTGTTTCTTTTCCTGTAATGTAATTTACCCTTGGCTGCCTCCTTCCTTCTTAGTACATTTTCTTAGATCAGATTAATCCACTTACTGGGATCCATTTAACCCACTTGATTAGATTTTTTTTATCATTTCATCAAACTCAACTTATATCCGCCCCTTTTATGTATACTCCTTTAACATGGTGTAACACCAATACAGTTCTCAAGAATTACAAGTGTCATCCTCCCTTGTGGGGATGTAAATAGTTTGCCTTTATTAAAAACATATTTTATCTTTCTGTCCCATTTACCTTTTTATGTCTCTCTTGAATCTTGTACTTGAAGATCAAATTTTCTGGTGAGCTCTGGTCTTTTTATCAGGAAGGTTTAGAAGTCCCCTACTTCATTGAATATCCATCTCCTGCCCTGAAAGATCATGCTCATTTTTGCTAGGTAGTTGATCCTTGGTTGTAATCTAAGTTGCTTTGCCTTATGGAACATCATCTTCCAAGCCCCATGGTCTTTTAATGTAGAAGCTGCAAGGTCTTGAGTAATGCTGATTGTGGTTCCATATTTAAATTGTTTCCATATTTAAATTGTTTCTTTCTGACTGCTTGCAGTATTTTCTCTTTAATCTGGTAATTTTGGAATTTGGCTACTATATTCCATGGCATTTTCAATTTGTGATCTCTTTCAGGAGGTGATTGGTGGATTCTTTCTTTGCCTATTTTACAGTCTTGTTTTAGAACCTCAGGGTTCTAAACCTGTTTTCCTTTATGATTTCCTGAAAGATACTATCCAGGCTCTTTTTTTTCATCATGATTTTCAGGTAGACCAATAACTTTTACATTGTCTCTCCTGGATCGATTTTCCAGGTAAGTTGTTTTACCAATGAGGTATTTTACGTTTTCATCTATTTTTTCATTTTTTTGTTTGTGTTTGACTGATTTTTGCTCTCTCCTAGAATCATTAGCTTCCATTTGCCCAATTCTAATTTTTAACAAATTGTTTTCTTCTATTAGATTTTGTACCTCCTTCCCCATTTGGCCAATTTTATTTTTTAGGGATTTGTTTTCCTCAGTGTACGTTTTTTTTTTTTTTTCCTGTTGGCCAATTGTATTTTTTAGGGACTTGCTTTCTTCAGTGTACTTTCTTTCCAGTTGACCAATTGTATTTTTTAAGGACTCTTCTACCTCTCTCATTTGACTTTTAAAATCCTTCTTGAGCTCTTCTAAGAAGGTTTTTAGGGGTTCAGACCAGTTCATATTCTCTTTTGAGGTTCCAGATGTGAGTTTGTTGACAATGTTGTCCTCTTCAGAATTTCTACCTTGATCTTCACTGTTCTCATGATATGAATCTGTGGTATGTTTCTTTTTGTTCATGGTGTTTGCTTATTTCCTGGTCTTTCAAAAGAGACTGATCTGTCCTGCTGGGGAGCAGGGGGAACTGACTCAAGCTTTTTGTGCTGGGAGCCTGGGGCCTGGTCACTGGCCTCAGGCAGTTGGAGGCTATAGGGTTCTGGCAGCTCACCTGGTGTTGGGCTATAATCAGCAAGGCTGGAACTCTAGGGCAACTCTAGGTTGACTGCTTTTCCTTTCCTTTTGCTTTCTTCAGCTCCTTTCAGATGAATGTTGCAGGGTGTTTATCCTCCTGGGGCCCTTTGTAGGGCTGCTTCCCTTATTTTTGCTGAGGCACTCGGAGACTTGGTTGCTATAGAATGCCGAGGCACCTGGTGGCTTTCTGAGCTGGTTTCCACAGTTCCCCTGCCCTCACTGAGGCACTGGGAAGTCCAGGTATTGGAGTTTGCCTGCTTCACCACCTGGGTTTCAGGATCTCCTCCTGGTGTACTAATGTGGGGCTTTCCACTAGCTTGCTTTGATGCCTCCCATTCTGTATTGCTCCCCTTTCCCCAGGGCAACTGGGACATTTCCCCTTAGTCTGTCAACCTACCTGGGCTCCTAGACTGCTGCTCGCCATCTTTCTTCAGGTTTAGCTGTTCCAGGGTTTTTTCCTGGGGCAATATTTTCTGGGCTTTTAGAGGTTGATAGGGGAGGGTTAGAGTGACTACCTTTTTACTCTACCATCTTGGCTCCCAGAAGCCCCCCTTTCCTAAAAAGAAGAGTTTAGAGTTGATTAATATGGCAGGTTAAGGTGATTTTGGTTAATGTGTGTATTCTAGTTCTATTACAAATTTTGATAGGAATTTCATATGGAACTTTGTCTTTCTCTGACTTTTGTTATGATTTTCTCTATGACCTCACTAAGTTCACTTTTTGTGGTAGTTTTCTCCAGCCATTTCAAATAAAATTAAATTTAAAAAATGATAAAAACTTGAAGAAAAGAATACTGTCCCCTAGGGATGCTATAGAGATCAGGAAGAAATTGATGTAAACATCTTCACATCTCTTACTACAAGGAAGTCATTGTAAAAACCTAAAATCATTGAAAAAAATTGATTTCTTCTTTAGCTTGATTCTCTTCCAAGTAGAGTTCCCCATGCCTGACACTTTGCGTGGTTCTTTAGTGACTGTTATGGAACCAGCCCACATCCCATTTGAGAGTAAACATAAATAACTGTGACTTTCATTTTAGAGATGAAAAATCAAAGCCTTAAAGTTAATTCACTCTGTCTCCTCCCCTCCTTCCCCTCAGTAAGAAAAAGCAATAGAGGTTCCTATTTTAGAGAATTTAAATGTGCCCCAAGAAAAAGGCATTCCACCAAACACATTAAATCTATTTCAAGATTAACTTTAATGCTAGTAAGTTCTATTTAATATTGTATGGAGCTGAATACAAAGAATATTGTTACAAAAAAGTATTGAAGGAACAAAATTAATACATTTCCTAAAAATAATTGGCTAAACAGTTATCATTGCTAGTATTGTGGCATGAAACCCTTATCACATCAAACAATAGTGAAGTATGACATTTAAATCCTCGATCATTTTAAATGGTCACTCAGGGAATAGTATGTTACTGATATCTTTGACAAGGAAAATACATAAGGAGAAAGCAGACGCAGAGGACAGATATGCTATATATTTTTACTGACCCCAGTCAGGTTGCATGTGTATGTGTGTGTATGTGTACAGATGTTAGCCAATCATCTTGCTTCAGAATATGATATTCATTAGATCTGTCAGCAGTAGCAGCTTGGAGAAATAGACAGGAAGGATTAGCTGAGCTCAATGAAAGAAAGAAACAGAGATAATAACACTGAGAAGGTGATGAAACACTATCAGAAAGTTGTCTTTTGCCAATATGCTAGAGATATAAAAAGGACTATAACATTAATGACAAATACTATGGGGGAAATATGTCAGTACCTTTTACATATAACTCCACACATTGTAGGGCAATTTATTTGTGTTCAGTTAAGTATATAGTCAAGTATGTGATAAATGCAATATGCTGGATTCCCAGACATAATTTTTCCCTCATTCTTTAAGTCTGAGTAGGAAGAGTGCATGGATAATATTTGTGAAGGTGATTTCATAGCTCACAGATGGATCCTAGCTTCCATATTGATTGTCATTATATTTAGATTCACATAGTAGGTTCACACAGAGCCATATTTGACATAATAATAATAGTAGTTAGAATTAAATTGTGCTTTAAGATTTGTACAACTACTTTACAAATATTATCACATTTCATCCTCACAACAACCCTGAGAGTAGGTGCTATTATTACCCCCATTTCCTCCCCCCTCAAAAAAGAAACTGAGGTACTGAGAGGTTAAGTGACTTACACAAGACTGCACACTTGTCTGAGGTAGGATTTAAATTCAGTTCTTTCTGACTCCAAAGCCAGTGTTTAATCCACTGTGTGGCCTAGCTACATGAAGTAACCTATGTTATGTGGTAATCAAGAAGGCTTCCCTATATCCAAATATTATAATAATAGCTAATATAGTATAGCTCTTAAATGTTTAACAAAATACTTTTCAATTCTGTGGGTGGAGCCAAGATGGCAGAGTAATGAAGCACTCAACCAAGCTCTCCCAAATTCCCTTCCAAACAATTTTAAAATAACATTTCAAGTCAAATTTTGCAATGGCAGAACCAACAACAGGTCAGAGTGAGACATTCTTCAAACCCATTCACCCCCCCCCCAAAAAAAACATAGGAAGTCAGAGAGATCTATGACATGAGAGAGAAGGCTGGTCCAGAGCCCATGTGGATGAAGCACCAGTGGTGCAACTAAGTGACAGAAGCCACAGAAACCTCCAAAATTATCAAACCAGAAACAGTAAGGAACTTGTCAGAAAGAAATTCAGGGGGCAGTTAGGTGGCGCAGTGGAAAGAACAATAGCCTTGAAGTCAGGAGGACCTGAGTTCAAATCTGGCCTCAGATCAAACACTTGACACTTACTAGCTGTGTGACCCTGGGCAAGTCACTTAACCCCAATTGCCTAAAAAAAGAAAAAGAAATTCAGGGTACACGTGTGGTAGCAATGGATGAAGTATCAGATGCTGTTTGACAATTCTATTGCCTATATTCTGGGTTCTAGGGCAGAAAGGAACACTTTTGATTAGGAGGCAGTGGGACACCTGAAGGGCAGTACCACTTCCAGCCCCAAGGGAATACGAGACCTGAGGAGCAGTATCAGTTGCAATCACAAGAAGGAAGAGGTTTTTTTTTTTTTAGGGAAGGACTAGAGGGCAGACCAAGGGAACAGTGACCACACCTCTTCCCATATCACATACCTTTGGAAAAACCAAAAACTTACAAAGCCCCAGAACTAGCTCTGAAAACAGCAGTGAGGAAATAAAAGGCTAAAGCTTGAGACAAAACTCCTCACCACACCCTTCCCCATGCCAGGAACCAAACATAACATTAATACAAAATACCAAATCAAGAAACAGTGTGGAAAATGAGCAAACAACAAAAAAGAATGTAAACATAAAAAGTTAATATGGTAATAGGGAAAATGAACACAAAAACTCAAAAGAAGACTATGAAGTAAAAAAAAACTACAAGCAAATCCTGAAAGAAAAATACAAATTGAACACATGCTTAGCAAGAATTCCAAGAATAACTAAAACATTATTGCCAAAATCAAATAAAAGCAGTAGAGGAAAAAAATTAAAGAAAGAAAATCAAAGAAAGAAAATTATGAAAACGGAATTAGTAGACTGATAAATGAGGCACAAAAAACCAAAGAAAATAATACCTCAAAAAGCAGAATTGACCAAACAGAAAAAAGGGGTACACAAATTCACTGATGAAAAGAACTCCTTAAAAAGCAGAATTGCAAAATGAAATAAAGATACATAAAGCTCACTGAAGAAAATAAGTTCTTAAAAATTAGAAGTGGGTGAGTAGAAGCTAATGACTCCATGAGACATAAGGAAATAATAAAACAAAATCAAAAGAATGAAAAAATAAGAAAATATGAAATATATCATTGGAAAACAACTGACCTGAAAAATAGATCAAAGTGACATAATTCAAAACTATTGGATGTCCTGAAAACCATGATTAAAAAAAAGAGCCTAAAATGAGTACATGATTTAGATATAAAGAGTGATAGTATAAACAAATTAGGAGAGTAAGGAATAGTTTACCTGCCAGATCTATAGAGAAGAGAGTAATTTAAAACCAAAAAGAAATAGAGAATATTATGATATGCAAATTGGATAATTTTGATTACAGTAAATTTAAAAAGTTTTTGGACAAACAAAGCCAATGCAACCAAGATTAGAAAGGAAGCAGAAAGCTTGGAAACAATTTTTACATCCAGTGTCTCTGATAAAGACATAATTTCTGAAATACATAAGAACTGATTCAAACTTCAAAAAATACAAGTCATTTCCCAATTGACAAATGGTCAAAGGATATGAAAAGGTAGTTTTCAGAGGAAGAAATTAAAGCTATCAATAATCATAAAAAATTCTCTAAATAACTATTGATTAGAGAAATAAAAATTAAAACAATTCTGAGGTATCACATCATATCTGTCAGATTGGATAATATGACAAAACAGGAAAATGATGAATGTTGGAACAGTGGGAAAATTGGAACACTAATGCATTGTTGATGGAGTTGTGAACTGATCCAACCATTCTAGAGAGCAAATTGGAGCTATGCCCAAAGGGATACATAACTGTGCATATTCTTTGATCCAGCAATAGCACTTTCTGCATCCCAAGGAGATCATTAAAAAGGGGAGAAGACCCACTTGTACAAAAATATTTGTAGTAGTTCTTTTTGTGGTGGCAAAGAATAGGAAATTGAGGGGATGTCCATAAATTAGGGAATGACTGAACAAGCTGTGGTATATGAATGTAATGGAATTCTATTGCTCCATAACAAATGATGAGAAGGCATATTTCATTAAAAAAAAACCCTAAAAAGACTTATATGAACTGATGTAGAGGGAAGTGAGCAGAACCAAAAGAACATGGTACACAGTAACAACAACATTGTTCTATGATCAACTTTGATAGACTTAGCTCTTCTCAGCAATACAAAGACAATTCCAAAAACCTCATGATGAAAAATGCTATCCACATCCAAAGAAAGAACTAGGGTGTCTGAATGCAGAACAAAGCATGTAATTTTCTCTGTTTTTGTTTTTGTTATTTTGTGTTTTTTTCCCTTTTCTTTTGATTTTCTTTCAAAAAGTGACTAATGTGGAACTATGCTTATTATGATAAAGATAGAGGCAAGATAAGGGAGTAAAGGCAGGAACTTACCTGTGTTCTCCTTCAAACCCCTCCAAATGCCTTTAAAAATAACTCTAAACAAATTCTAGAGCAGCAGAATCCACACAAAGTTGGAGTGAAACAAATTTCCATCCCAACACAACCTGGAAAGTCAGCAGGAGAGGTCTGTTACACCAGGGTGAGAAAGGAGTGCAGTCCAGCACAGACTATGCCAGTGCAGATCTGGCTCAAGCAAACCCACAGAAGGCCTCAGGATGAGTCAATAACTGGTAGTATTGGCAGTTTCCATACCTCTTGGACTGCAGACATCAAAGACAACTTAGAAGGTCAGCAGGAAAGGTCTCTCTCACCTGGGTGAGACTGCAGAGCAATCCAGCAGAGGCTCCACTAATGCCCCAGCTGGTCTTGGGAGTGATTGAATCAGCAGCTGCTGCTTCCAGAGCTCTCATCACACAGACAGCAAAAGGGTCAAACAACTTGTCAGAGGGAGATTACATGGTTCGTTTTTGCTACCACTAAGGTAGGACTCTGTTGCTTTGCCCATACTTACATCTGTTTTGCAGTGCTAGGTGGCACTCTCAGAGGGAGGAGGAGCACTAGCATAGTGCAACTTGTAGCTAGACAAGAGGGGGTCACTCCTCACACTTCCAGGGCAGAAAAGAGTACTTGGGGTCTCTCACAGTTCAGAGCACAGGTCAGGAGAGTAGTAAACACCTCTACTTAGATGATACCACCTTGGAAGAACTTAAAACTTACAGGTCCCTGGAAATATCTCTGAAAACAGCTGGACAAACCCTCTAAAACTTGGAACAGCACACCCTCCACCCTGGAAGCAGAGCCCTACTTTAACAAACAGTTAAAAGTCAACTAATAACCCGGGAAAATGAGCAAACAATGGGAAAAAGTGACTATTGAAAGTTACTACGTTGACAAGGAAGATCAAAATACACACTCAGAGGAGGACAACAAAGTCAAACTCTTCCATCCAAAG
This sequence comes from Vombatus ursinus, assembly GCF_900497805.2. Lineage (NCBI taxonomy): Eukaryota > Metazoa > Chordata > Mammalia > Diprotodontia > Vombatidae > Vombatus > Vombatus ursinus. Next base: position 10,243,500 of record NW_020954583.1, read on the forward strand.
CCTCCAAGAAAACTATGAAGTGTTCCCAGGCCTTGGAAGAGCTCAAAATGGATTTTGAAAATCAAGTAAGAGTAGAGGAAAAATTGGGAAGAGAAATGAGAGTAATGCAATAAAATCATGAGAAAAGAGTCAACAGCTTGGTAAAAGAGACACAAAAAAATTACTAAAGAAAATAATACCTTAAAAAACAGACTAGGTTAAATGGCAAAAAGAGGTCCAATGGCTTACTGAAAAAAAATTATTCCTTAAAAATTAGAATGGAGCAAATGGAAACTAATGACTTTATGAGAAATCCAGAAATGATAAAACAAAAAGAATGAAGAAATAGAAGACAATGAGAATTATCTCTTTGGAAAAACAACTGACCTGGAAAACAGATCCAGCAGAAATAATTTAAAAATTATTGGACTACCTGAAAGCCATGATAAAAAAAAAAAACCTAGACATCATATTTCAAGAAATTAACAAGGAAAATTGCTCTGATATTCCAGAACCAGAAGGTAAAATGGAAATTGAAAGAATCCATTGATTACCTCCTTAAATAGATCTTAAAAGGAAAACTCCCAGGAATAATAATCACAAAATTCCAGAGTTCCCAGGTCAAGGAAAAAATATTGCAAGCAGACAGAAAGAAACAATTCAAGTGTCATGGAGCCACAGTCAGTATAACACAACATTTAGCATCTTATACATTAAAGGATCAGAGGGCTGGGAATATGATATTCTGGAGGACAAAGGATATGGAATTACAACCATGAATCACCAACAAAACTGAATGGAGTCCTTAAGGGGAAAATGGATATTCAATGAGATAGGGTACTTTCAAGCATTCTAGATGAAAAGACCAGAGCTGAATAGAAATTTCGACTTTCAAATACAAGACTCAAGAGAAGCATAAAAAGGTAAACAGGAAAGGGAAATCATAAGGGACTTAATAATTGTAAACTGTTTAAATTCCTACATGGAAAGATGATATTTGTAACTCATAAGACCTTTCTCATTATTAGGGTTCTTAGAAGGAGTATAAGTTGACAAAGGGCACAAGTGTGAGTTGACTATGAAGGAATGATATAAAAATACAATTAAGAGGTGAGAGAGGAATATGCTGAGAGAAAGAGAAAAGAAGAGCTAAAAAGAGGCAAATTATTTCATATAAAAGAGGCATGAAAAAGCTGTAGAGAGAAAGAGGGGGAAGGTGAGGAAAGCAAGTGAACTTTACTCTCATCAGAATTGGCTCAAAGAGAGAATAACATACATACTCAATCAGGTATAGAAATATATCTTACCCTTCAGGAAAGCAGAAGGGGAAGGGGATGAAAGAATGGGGAGGGTAGATAGAAGGGAGGGCAGATTGTGAAAAGGGGTAGTTAGAAGGAAAATACTTTTTTGAGTAGGGTCGGGGTGAAAAGAGAGAGAAAATAGCATAATTGGAGATGGGAAAACAGGATGGAGGGAGATATAGTTAGCAATAGTAACTGGGGGAAATTTTTGCAGTAAGCTATTCTGATAAAGGCCCCATTTTTCAAACATATAGAGAACTGAGTCAAATTTATAAAAATAAAAGTCATTTCCCAAGTGATAAATGATCAAAAGATATAATCAGTTTTCAGGTGAAGTAATCAAAGCTATCTATAACCATACAAAAAAAAATACTCTAACTCAGTATTGATTGAAGAAATGCAAATTAAAACAATTCTGAGGTACTACTTCATACCTATTAGATTGATTAATAGAACAGAAAAGCTAAATGACAAATGTTGGAAGGATGTGGGAAAAATGAGACATTAATACACTGTTGGAGGAGTTGTGAACTGATACAAACATTCTGAAAAAAATTTGGAACTACATCCAAAAGGTTATAAAATCACACCTACCCTTTGACCTAGAAATACCACCACTAGGTCTGATTCTCAAAAGAGATAAACAAAAAAGGGAAAGGATCCACATGTATAATATATTTATAGCAGCTCTTTTATGGGGGTAAAAAATTTGAAATTGAGGGGATGTTCATCAATTGGAGAATGGTTGAACAAATTGTGGTATGTGATTATGATAGAATACTATTGTACTATAAGAAATGATGAACAGTATGTTCTCAGAAAAAATTTTTGAAAAATTGCATGGGCTGATGCAAAGGGAAATCTACTGTGTACAAAGTAACAGCAATATTGTATGATGATCAGCTATGAATGACTTAACTATTTTCAGCAATACAATGATCCAAGACAGCTCTGAAGGACTTATGATAAAAAATGCTCTCCATCCCCAGAGAAAGAGCTATTGGTCTCTGAATACAGATTGAAGTCTACTTTTTTTCTTTTATTTTTCTTAGTTTTTATTTTCTTGTCTATGTTTTCTTTCACAAGACTGTTATGAATATATTTTGCATGACTGCACATGTATAACCTATATGAAATTATTTGCCTTCTGAATGGGGTGGGGGTAGAGAGGAAGGGAGAGAATTTGGAATCCACAGCTTTAAAAACAAATGTTAAAAATTGTTTTGACATGTAACTGGGGAAAAATAATATACTAAATTATAAAGAGAAAAAAAAGAAATATATTGTATATGATCATACAGTATAGTCTATATTAGATTGCATGCCATATTGGGGAGTGGAGAGGGAAGGATGGGGAAAATTTTAGAACTCAAAATCTTATAGAAGTTAATGTTGAAAACTAAAAATAAATAAATATTTTTATAAGAACATATATTTCAAGAAATTTTCAAGAAAAATTGACCAGATATCCTTGAATCAGAGGGTAAAATAGAAATTGAAGGAAGCCACCAATCAACTCTTGAATGAGATTCCAAAATGTAAACTCCCAGGAATATTATAGCCAAATTATAGAGCTCCCCAGTCAAGTAGAAACTATTTGAAACCTCCAGGAAGAAACACTTTAAGTATCATAAAGCCACAGTTAGGATCCCACAAGATTTAGCAGCTTCCACATAAAGAATCAGGGAGCCTGGAATATAATACAGCCAGTTCTTGCATTACCTAAGTGGACAATTCCACAGACCTACCCCACCCTTTCTGGGGCTTGATATGGCTCTTCCTCTCTATTATTCTGTGGCCCCCTGCATCAGGGAGTGGCTTCAGTGCTTACATGACCTCACAGCCAAAGCAGCTTAAGTGCTTAGACCTGGGGACCCCTGATGCAAGATTGCATGGCTGCTGCCACTACCACTATAGCCACACTTCACACCACGTACAAGGAGCCAGCACCATGACTGGGGCAGTGTTCTGCTGCCTCCTGCAAGCTAAGGAGTTAAGGATAAGAATAATCCATCCAACAAACCTGAGTATAATCCTTCAGGAAGAAAAAAAATGTACATTTAATAAAATAGAGAATTTTCAAGCATTCGTGGTGAAAAGACCAGAGCTGAATAGAAAATTTTACTTTCAAATACAAGGCTCAGGAGAAGCTTTAAAGGTAAATGTGAAAGATAAAATCATAAGGGAATCATAAGGTTAGAAAATTTACATTCCTACATGGGAAGATAATTATACCTCACCAATAAAATGGAAGCACATAGCAGAATGAATTAAGAACCAGAAATCAAGTTTATATTGTTTACAAGAAACATAATTGAAACAGAAAGACATATACACAGTTAAAATTAGGGGCTGCGAGTCTATCTGCCAATACAAACCCAGGAACTATATGAAGACAATCACAAAACAATTTTTCACACAAATAATGTCAGATACAAACAATTGGAAAATATAAGTTGGCTCATGGATAGGCTCAAAAAATATGTCAAAATGACAATTCTACCTAAATTTATTTGCTTATTCAGTTAATCTCACTAAAATTACCAAAAAATATTTTAAAGAAGTTGAAAAAGTAATAACAATGCATCTGGAAGAACAAAAGGTCTTAACAAGGGACTCAATGAAAAAAAATGAAGAAAGGTGGCTTATCAGAACCAGATCTCAAAAAATATTACAAAGTGGTATGGAAACAATCTGATACTAGTTAAGATATAGAGTGGTGGATTAGTGGAATAAGTTGAATACACAAAATACGGTAATGAATGACCATAGTAATCTAGTGTTTGACTAACCCAATGATCTAAGCCATGAGGACATGAAATCAGTTTTTAACAAAAATTGCTGGAAAAAAAATGGAAAGCAGTTTGCAGAAACTAAATATAGACCAACATCACAAACTGTATATCAAGATAAAGTCAAAATGGGTATAGGATGGGTATAGGATATTTTGTATGGATGATAGGATATAGTACCATAAGAGGTGATATCAAAAGCAAAATAGAGGAGCATGGGACATTTTTATTATCAAATCTATGGATAAGGGAAGAATTTATGACCAGACAAGAGATAGAGAGCATTATGGGATATAAAATAGATAATTTTGATTGCAGCAAATTAAAAAGATTTTGCATAAACAATACAAATCATCCAAGATTAGAAGGAAAACAAGAAAATGGGGAGAAATTCCAATAAGTTTCTCTGATAGAGGCCTCATTTCTCAGATATATAGGGAATTGAGTGAGATTTACAAAAAAAAATAGCCATTCCCCAGTTGATATATAGTTAAAGAATATGAACGGGCAGTTTTCAGAAGAAGAAATCATAGCTGTCAATGGTCACATAAAAAAAATTCTAAAACATAATTTATTAGAGAAACAAAAATTAAAACAACTCTGAGACACCACTTCATACCAGTTAATTTGGACATTATGCCAGAAAAGGAAAATGACAAATGTTGGAGTGGATGCATAAAAATTGGAACACTAATGTACTGTTGGTGAAGTTGTGAACCAGAAGGTAATTATTACATGGTAGCATCAATGTTTTCAGGATGATCAATTGTAAAAGAATTAAGTACTCTGATAAAGACAAAAATCCAAGACAGTTCCAGAGGACCCATGATGAAAAACACTATCCAGTTCTAGCAAGAAAACTGATGAACTCTGAAGAATTTTGAGGAAAAAAAAAAACAGGATCAAAACAGCTTTCAAGAGTAATGTGATAGAAAGTCACCTCATGAGAAGTAAAAGGATTTCCCTACTTCAGTGAGGGCCCTATCACATTAGTTTGCATTATATTATAATTACTCATGGAGAGGGAAAACAAGCCTGTAAAAATGGCATATCTATATATGTGTACAAAGTATGGACAATGGTGAAATAAATATCCTAATTCAAGGAAGCAAATTTGTCTTGACAGGCACCACTGAGACTTGATGGAATAGGCAACAAATATAGACTAAAACAAGCATAGACTAAAATATATCATAAGAAAATTATTCTACCTTTATTCAAAAGCAATAAAAAAGTGTATGGGAGAAACTAGATGTGGACCAAGATATTACACCATATACCAAGATAAAGTGAAAATGGCTACACAGTTTAGATATAAAGGTTGATACTATAAGCAAACTAGGAGAGCAAGGAATAGTTTACCTCTCAGATTTATGAAGAAGGGAATAATTTATGACCAAATAAAGGAGAAAGACCATTATGAAATGCTAAATGGATGATTTTGATTACATCAAATTAAAAAGTTTTTGCACAAATAAAGCCAAAGCAACCAAGATTATAAGGGAAGTAGAAAGCCGGGCAACAAATTTTATAGTCAATGACTCTGATAAAGCCTCATTTCTCAAATATATAGAGAACTGAGTCAAATTTACAAGAATACAAGTCATTCCCAATTGATAATTGGTCAAAGGATACTAACAGGCAGTTCTCAGATGAAGAAATGAAAGCCATCTATAGTCATATGAAAAAATGCTCTAAAACACATTTGATTAGAGAAATGCAAGTCAAAACAACTCTGAGGTTCCACATCACACCTATGGAAACATAATTGAATGGTACTGTGATATAAGAAATGATCAACAGGTGGAGTTCAGAAAAATCTGTCAAGACTTATATGAACTGATGCTGAGTGAAGTGAGCAGAACCAGGGCAACATTGTACTCAGTAACAGCCACATTGTGAGACAACTAACTTTGATAGACATATCTCTCCTCAGCAATGCAAGGATCGAAGACAACTCCAAAAGACTCATGAGGTAAAATGCTATCCATATCCAGAGAAATAACTTTGGAGTCTAAATGCAGATGGAAGTATACTTTTTACTCTCTTTTTGTTTTATTTCTTCTTTCTCATGGTTCCTCTCATTGTTTCTAATTCTTCTTTTCAACATGACTAATGTGCAAATATGTTTAATATGAATGTATATGTAGAGCCTATACCAGATTGTGTGCCATCTTGGGGAGGGGGAAAAGGAGTGAGAAAGAGAACATTTTAAACTCAAAATCCTATGAAAATGAATGTTGAAAACTAAAAAATAAGTAAATTAATTAAAAATAATGGTGGAAAGAACATTAGTGAAAAATCAATAGAGAGAGAAAGAAGAACAACGTTGCAAGAGGAAACTATACAACATCTGAACAGAAAAAAAAGTAAATGAGAAGTTTAATAAATAGCTCACTATCCTGGCATGGAGCTATAAAAGAGTGATGATAAGAAAATTGAATTTTTTGGATATCTCAAAATTTCCCTGCCAAAACCATGACAACTAAATAACTTCTGTTTATATCAATAATAAATGTGTTGTTTGAAAAAGAAAAAATAATATAAGCTGATTTTCTCAATCAGACTTCAACTAATAAGTGGGTACTTCTTTCTGAATTCAAACAGTTGCAACCTTGGGGGAAGTGAACACTTCATCTTAGCATTGGTAATAAAAGCCAATAGAGAAGGTAGAAATAAGCTCATTTGTGCCATAGATGTGGGGACAGGAAGTTTCAAAGGGTTTATAATTGGATAACTAGGATTATAATATTGTAGATTTAGAACTACAAAGGACTTTAGAAATTACCTACTTCCATAACCTAAAATGCTATAAAGCAAGTCAGCCCAGTACAAATTGGAACCTCTCAGAAATGAAATTGTGAAAATACAAAGTTGTTTTTTAAAAAAAGCATAGCTTAGTTAAGAACAGATCATGCTAGGTACTGTCATTTCCTCTTTTGATAAGAGTTTCCAGCCTAGTAGGTTAAATAATGCCATAAACATTAGTTTACCTAGATTGCAATAAAACATTTAAAAATGAAAACCTTATTCTCTCCTAGGAAAAAAATCTCAAGACATGGGTCAGATAATAAGACAGTTCTATGGCTTCAATAATTATATTGCTTACCATAAATAAAAAGTAGCCCCTAATGTCTCAATGACAACTTAGAAATATTTTGTGAAATGGCCATAAATCTGCCTTTAATTTTGTATTGCTTAACCTTTTATTGCATGAATCAGATAAAAATGTCTAAAATATCAATATAAAATTTGCATATGGTTAAAGGTTCAAAGAGGAATGACATAATCAAAATCAAAAAGCATATCATCAGCACATGAAAATGAACTAATAAGATGAATTTTAATACAGACAAATACAAAGAACTAAACTTGGATTCACAAAATTAATTTCACCATTACAAAATGAAAGAGGGGAGATTGGGCAATAGTTTGTATGAAAAAAATATGTTTGTTTAGTGGACGATATGCTCAATCATTCAATAAAAAGTTAATATGGTATTGTCTCCACTGAGAAGCATTATTTCTAGAATTTGGTGGGTCATAGGCCCATTATACTCTGTCCTCTTCAGAACATAATAGTTCTTGGCAACACATTTGAAGAGGATGCATATAAGCTAATGAGCATTGAAAAGAGGATGAGCAGGATGGTGAAGGGCATGAAGACCATGGAAAGGAATGATGAGTCTTTCAATGACACATAAAGATACCAAGTCTTTGAGAGGCTGTCCTAAGGAAGATGGGTAAGATTTGTTCTGCTTGAGAGTAAAACTAAGAACACTGTGTAGAAGGGATGGAATGGAACATTTATGATTAATTCAAAGAGGAAAACTCTTAACAAAAGCTAAATAAAATGGAATTAGGTGTCTCATGGGGGAGAAACTTTCTTCTTACTAGAGATCAATTAATCAGTAAATATTTATTAAGCACCTACTGTGTGTCAAGTATTGTGCTAAACACTGAGAATATAAAAAGAAGTGATAGTCAAATGATGACCAGGAGACTACTTCTCAGGAATTGTGTTAAGGAATTCACTTACAGGGACTAGATGACCTCTGAAGTCCTTTCCAACAATAAAATTCCGTTAGTTTGTGATTCAACTAAACTGGATTAGCCCAAAATTATTTTTAGAAAAAGTGGAGAATAACATGTAGATGCAAAATTGAACATATTTACTAGCATTTCTATTTTGATTCATTCTTATTATTGATGACATTAAAACCTCCCCTCAAAAATCAACAGATACTGAGTCTACCACGCCATGAGCACCTAAATCATTGCCTTTTAACCATAACCCACATCTAGTTTGGCTATGCTGTAGGCTGGAAAGTTAAAAAAGGATTTAAAAAAAAACAATTAGAGAAATAGAAGAAAAATTGGGGGGGGGAAGAGAGGAATTGCAAGAGAATCATGAAAAAAGTCAATAACATGGGAAAAGATATGCAAAAATTTACTGAGGAAAATAACTCCCTAAAAATAGAATTTGTCAAATGGAAAAGAAAGTACAAAAGCTAAAGAAAATAAGTCATTAAAATTGAATAATGGAAACCAATGACTATATGAAACATCAAGGTACAATAAAACAAAATCAAAAAAGTAAAAAAAAAAAGAAGAAAATGTGAAATTTCTCACTGGAAAAACAACTAACCTAGAAAATATATCCAGGAGAGATAATATAAGAAAAGAAAACAAAAGCCTGGACAACATCTTTCAAGAAATTATTAAAGAAAACTGTACTGATGTATTAGAACCAGAGAGCAAAATAGAAATTGAAGGAATCCACTGATTACCACCTGAAAGAGATTACAAAATGAAAACTCACAGGAACATCATAGCCAAATTCCAGAGCTCACAAAACAAAGAGAAAGGTTTGCAAGCAGTCAAAAAGGAAAAATTTTAATTTCATGGAGCTACAGTTAAGATGACACAAGATTGGCAGCTTCCACATTAAAGAACCAGAGGGCTTGGAATATGATATACCAGAAGGCAAAGGAGTTAGGGTTACACCAAAAAAATAAAAGGGTAAGAAAGAAAATTGCACTGGAAGGAGGGGAGAGATTGAATGGGGTAATTGTCCCACATAAAAGAGCCATGAAAAAGCTATTATAATTGAGGGGGAAATGAGGAGTATGTGATGCTTAAACCTTACTCTCATCAAAATTGGCTCAAAGATGGAGTAACATACACATTTAATTGGATATAGAAATCTGTCTTACCTTATAAGGAAGTAAGAAGGGATGGGGATAATACAAGGAGGGACTGATAAAAGAGGGGTATATTGGGGAAGGTGATGATTAAAACACTTGTGAGGAGGGAATGGTTGCAGGAAGAGAGACAGAAGAATAAACAAATGAAAAATAGTATAGAAGGGAAACATAGTTAGTTATCAAAACTATAAATGTGAATGGGGTGAATTCATTCATAATGATGAAGCATACCATGCCTCCAGAGAAAGAACTTATATTGATTGAATACAGACTGGTGCATGCTATTTTCACTTTCTTTTTTTTTTCTTTTATTCGAGTCTTCTTGTACAAAATGACTAAAATGGAAATGTTTTGTATGATTACACATGTATGGCCTATATATGTTTGCTTACCATCTCAGGGAGGAGGAAGGGAAGGGAGGAAGCAAGAGATAGAATTTGGAACACAAAACTTTAAATAAAAATGTTTTAAAAATTAAAATATCTCTGTTCAGCAAAACAATTAATAATGACTCTATTACATTTTATTGCAGTTATTCCCTCTCAACCCACCTTGGTTGTACAGGTCCAAGTGGCAACCAGGGAAATAGGAAAGTGTCTTTTAAAATAGAGGCTACAATATATAAGATTTCATGATATATGCAAACACAGAGATAATTTTTCAAGCTATCTCTATAAATATAAAGCCAAGAATAAAATAGGAAATGCTCAAAATCAGATGTTTCCTAATTTCTGCAAAGAAGGTAAACCAAAATGGTTTCTTACAGAAAGTGAGGTCCTTTAGATATTTTCATTTTCAGATCCAATTTTGTTGATTGCATCAAACCCCATAACACTACTGGGCTCCATGAAACAGCTCTATGGTCATTCAGAAGAGAACAGCATAGAAAGTTATATAGTGAAAAATGTGGATAAAGACTGCATATTGACCAACCTAGGATATTCAGATGGTAATCCAGTGAGTTAGTCCATCAGCATGATTATCTTGAATGGGTTATGTCCAGATGTGAATAAGGACAAGAAAGCTGCCTTTAAACTCAGAAGCCAAGAACAAGTCCTACCTTACACACATACTAGTTATGTGTATGACTATAAGTAAGTTACTTAACCAACTTCTCTGTGCCTAAGACCGCTCTAAAACCAAGTTGCAAAATCACTTCATAGAGGGAACTTCATTTTGATGAAGTTATGGGTTTGAACTGAAAGAAAAAAAATCTCCCAGCGATGCAGTGTCCCTGCTAATGATGAAATCATGATAGTCAAGGAATCAAAACTCTAGATAACTGAAAGGTCAGTGGAAATATAAATATAAATAGCTGTGATTTTAATAATGATAGTGATGATGATGATGATAACTCTTTAAGACTTGCAAAGCACTTTAAATATGTTACCTCATATTTGATCGTCATAACAAACCTGTCAGGTAGGTGCTATTATTATCTGCATATTACAAATGAGGAAAATGAAGTACAGAGAGGTTAAGTGTAGGGTCACTCAGATAGAACAGGTCTTAGGCAGGATTCTAACTTCGGTCTTCTTGACTGTAAGCCCTAGCTCTCTATTCACTGTCACACCTAGCTATCTCTAATAAAACATAAATAATCACATTAAACTTATCATCAACAAACTTTTTGGTCCAAAAAGGAATGAACTAAAAGAAAGAAATAACAGATGAAATAGTTGAGTCCTAGCCTAGTTCCCATGGAATATTAAAAGACCTCAAGAAGGTCTTCAAAACAATAGATTGGCAGAGCCAAGATTTGAGTCAAGGTCATTTTATTCCAATCTGCTATCCAATTGTGTTATACTGCATCTTGTAGTTGTTTCATCAGGTCATGAAAATGGTGTCTTGTAACATAAGGGAAATAGTGAGGAACAAGGATGACATCTTAGGGAGAAAGTAGCATTCTTGGTTTGGCCAGTTTGCTCAATGGTTGCATGCACCAGATTTTATGTCCCATTTATACAAGGTCACAAAATTGATTATGAAATAATTTATATAACAATAATCATATTGATTGCTTTTTTATCTTATATTTTTAGCATTTTCTGTATTATTTTCTTTGTATCATGTATATTTGTTACTTATTATTTAAATAATCAGTAATTTATTGATTCTGCTTCCTTCATTTAGTATACTTTATATTAGTTTTTCCATATTTCTTTTTTATGTTACATACTTGTAATTTCTTATTCAGAGGTAGATAGATGGAACAAAAACAGAGGTTGGGCCTAGAGTCAGAAAATGCTCTGAGTTTAAATCCAGTATCAGATACTAGTGTGTAACCTTGGGCAAGTTACTTCCCCTGTGTCTGTCTCAGTTTCCTCAACTGTAAAATTGGGATAATGATAGCATCTGCTTCCAGAGTTGTTATGAAGATCATTGAGGTAATATTTTAAAGCACTAATACAGTGCCTGAAATGTACTAGGCACTAGATAGGTGCTAGCTACTATTATTATTATTATTCAGTATTATTTTATTACATCAATGAACCATAGTTTATGCAGTCATTCCTCAATTATTGGGAAAAAAAGAATTGTTTACATATTTTTCTATTACAATGAAACTACTAGGTACTATCTTTTAAAAAAAACAACATGTGATCTTTTTCCTCTTTTAATAGTAGGAATAGTGAAATCATTGTATCAAAGAGTGGTGTCAGTCTTGTAACTCAAATTTATAGTTTCATATTATTTCATAAAAAGATTATACCATTTCCTTATACCATTCCACCAATTATGAAAAAGTGTGACTGTTTCCTTGTTGGCATAGTTTCCTCTTAATTTGCATTTATCTGGTTACCAGATAGTATTGCCTTTTTTATATGGTTATTGACAATCTAACCTGTACAATTTCCCTGAGCTGCAATAGACCAATAAGGGAATAGCAGTTCTAGTCTCCAGACTGTCAAATAACATAAAGTTCTCCAGGAATATAGGAAGGACTCCAAGTCCCAGAATTACCAGAAGTACTTGGTGCATTGCCCTTTGCCAGTACAGAGAAAGAAACTGAAATTTTATCCCATCAATTGAAATAATGAAGGTATTTCAGAAGTGGACCTGGGATGGCAGATAGAAGTTGGAACAAGATTGTTGTATCACATTTCCCATTTTTTCTGAGCCATCAGAAGCTTTTGCTAAAGGAATGGAAGCTTTTGGGTCCTATTCCATGAATTAATCTAAAATATATGACATAGATTTAAATTTATATTTATTTTTCTAATGCCTAGTGATTTATCAGTAATTTATTCAAACTTTCTTTAAAAAAAGAAGCAATTACAACGATACATATTCCATAACCTTTTATTTTTGTAACTTCTAAAAAAAGTTGATGAACTGATCACAAATTTATACATTTTGAGCCGTGTGTTTTTAAATGAAACATGAATTACATAGTTCAAATTTAAGTTCAATCATCACAGACTGTTTCCTTACCTGGCATATAAAGAAATATACAGCAGATGAAATACCTTAATGCTGCTGCTGTTTGAAAATAAAATTGCTTAAGTTGAACTTTCATTTAGTAGGTCTGCATGAGTTGGTGCACAGTATTTAAATAGGTTTGATTGATTATAATTATAATAATAAAATGAGGAGAAATAATTATTTTAGGAGCTTGTAGCTTAAAGTTCTTAAGAGCATGAAAAAAGTATTCATAATTGCTACTCACTGATTACACTAGTTGGAAATAAAGATTACTATCTTTAAATGGAAATTTTAAAAATGATTCTATATTTGATGAAAACCTTTTGTAAATATCTTTTTAGTTATCTAGTAACCATTATTCTATGAGATAATACAAAGTTTAATGTAATTGACTTCAGCAAAAATGTGAAGTTGGGAGAGGGGAAAGGATTAGAGTGTTTGTATTCCAGAAAAAGTTTTACGCCTATTCCTCACAGTGGCATGGAGGTGACATTAGGATCATAAGGACTATCCCAATTGAATTCAATTTCTGGCAGGTCATCCCAAGCTGGAAAAACTGTGAGCTCTGTGTCTGCTATCTGAAGACCATCCCACCTAAAGGTTACCACTAGAAAGCTACTCATCAGATATTGCATTATTTGGCAATACTAACCTTTGAAAAAGATAAGTAACATAAAATGGTCTTTAGTCATTTCAATCAACCAATGAACATTTTTAAGTGCTCACTATTTGCCTTGTACTATGAACACAATTCCAGGAGTGAAAAAAGTGCCTGTCTTCAAAGGACCTTACACTCTACTAGGGGAAGGCAGCATATTCATAAAAAAAATAAACAAACAGGCAAATCCAGGGACAGGACAGATACTTCACTTTTGATTTCTTTATTATTAAGAAATTCCAGATAAGAAAGCTCTGTCAATCAAAATTTTTCAGCATCTTGACCAAAGTCACATACAAATGAAAAGATGACTGAATGCCGCCAAATCAATACCTGATGAGCACTGTGGGGAAGTACCTGTAACCCTTAAAAAAATAAAGCAGGAAGAAGAGATGAATCTGAAGATAGGAAAGGGGGAAAAAGAAAAAGGAAGGAAGGAATAAAGCAAGGAAGGAAAGGAGAAAGGGAGCAACAAAGGAAGGAAGGAAGGGAAGAAGGAAGGAAGATAAAAAGGAAGGAAAATAGGAAGGAATCAAAGAAGGAAAAAAGAAGAAACAAAGCTATCAGATGATAGCTTTTGCAGATGATATGATGATATACTTAGAGAATCCTAGAGAATCAAGTAAAAAAAAAACTACTTAAAATAATAAACAATCTTAGCAAAGTTCCAGGATATAAAATAAACCCATATAAATCATTGGCATTTCTATATATAACCAACAAAGAGCAATAGCAAGAGATAGAAAGAGAAATACCATTTAAAATAACTGTAGACATTATAAAATATTTAGGAGACTACCTGCCAAAACAAATCCAGGAACTATATGAACAAAATTACAAAACACTTTTCACACAAATAAAGTCAGATCTAAATAATTGGAAAACCATCAGTTGCTCATGGCTAGGTTGAGCTAATATAATAAAATGGCAATTTTAAATTAATTTACTTATTCAGTGTCTTACCAATCAAAATAACAAAACATTATTTTATAGAGCTAGAAAAATAATAACAAGATTTATCTGGAAAAACAAAAGGTCCAGAATATCAAAGGAACTAATGAAAAGAAATGTTAAGGAAGGTGGCCTAGACATTCTAATCTTAAATTGTATTATACAGCAGCAATCATTAAAACTACTTGGCACTGGCTAAGAAATAGAGTGGTGGATCAGTGAAATAGGTTAGGCACACAACACACAGTAGTCAATGAGTATAGTAATCTACTGTATGATAGATCCCTGCTTCTGGGATAAGAACTCACTATTTGACAAAAACTGCTAGGAAAGCTGGAAAAGAGTATGGCAGAAACTAGGCACAGACCAAAATTTTATATCCTATACCAAAATAAAGTCGAAATGAGTAAATGATTTAGATATAAAGGCTTCCCCTAAGAGCTGCTTTAGCTGCATCCTCTAAGTTTTGGTATGTTATCTCATTATTGTCATTCTCTTGAATGAAGTTATTGATTGTTTCTTTGATTTGTTGTTAGACCCATTCATTTTTTAAAATTATATTACTTAGTTTCCAATTATTTTTTAGCCTATCTTTCCATGACCCTTTATTACATATAATTTTTATTGCATCATGATCTGAAAAGAATGCATTTAATATTTCTGCCTTTCTGCATTGGGTTGTGAGATTTTTAGGTCCTAGTACATGGTCAATTTTTGTGTATGTGCCATGTACTGCTGAGAAAAAAGTATATTCCTTTCTATCCCCATTCAATTTTCTCCAGAAGTCCACCATACCTAACTTTTCTAAAATTCTATTCAGGTCCTTAACTTCTTTCTTGTTTATTTTGTGGTTAGATTTATCTAGTTCAGAGAGGGGGAGGTTGAGGTCCCCCAATATTATAATTTTGTTGTCTATTTCTTCCTGTAACTCCCTGAACTTCTCCTCTAAGAATTTGGATGCTGTACCATTTGGTGCAACTATGTTTAGTAATGATATTACTTCATTGTCTATGATGCCTTTTAGCAGGATGTAGTTTCCTTCCTTATCTCTTTTGATAAGATCTATTTTTGCTTTTGCTTTATCTGAGATCAGGATTGCAACCCCTCCTTTTTTTTTTTTTACTTCAGCTGAAGCATAATATATTCTATTCCTGCCTTTGACCTTTACTATGTGTGTGTCCCTCTGTTTTAAATGTGTTTCCTGTAAACAACATATTGTAGAATTATGGTTTTTAATCCATTCTGCAATCCGCTTCCATTTTATGGGACAGTCCATCTCATTCACATTTACTGTTATGATTACTATTTATGGCTTTCTCTCCATCATATTTCCCCCCATTCTATTCCCCCCATTTATGCTTTTCTTTCTCCTTTCTCCCTTTTCCTCTTCACCAGTGTTTTGTTTTGAACACCATCTGCCTCAGTCCTGCCCCCTTTATATTAGCCCCCTCCCTTTCCTTTTCCCTCCTTCTGCTTATAGAGCAAGTTTGATTTCTAGACCTAAGTGATTATGCTATTCCCTCCTTGAGCCAAATCTGATGAGAGTAAGGTTCAAACAATGCTCATCTCCCTTCCTTCTTTTCCTCTACTGTAATGTGTCTTTGTGCCTTTTCCTGTAACATAGTTTACCCTTGCCTGCCTCCTCCTTTCCTTTTCTTCCACTGCATTCTCTTAGTTAGATCAGATTAATCCATTTACTTACATCCATTTGACCCACTTGATTAGATTTTTTTTATCATTACATCAAAGTCAGCTTATACTCACCCCTTCTCTGTATACTCCTTTAAAGTGGTGTAATAACAATTCAGTTCTATAGAGTTACAAGTGTCATCTTTCCTTGTAGAGATGTAAAAGTTTGCCCTTATTAATAACTTGTTGTTGTTGTTGTTCTTTTCTGTCCTGTTTACCTTTTTATGTCTCTCTTGAGTCTTGTATTTGAAAATCAAATTTTCTGTTGAGCTCCAGTCTTTTTATCAGAAGGGTTTGGAAGTCCCCTATTGCATTGAATGTCCATCTCCTTCCCTGAAAGATTATGCTGATTTTCCCTCGGTAGTTGTTCCTTGCTTATAATCCTTGCTCCTTTGCCTTATGAAATGTTGTATTCCACATCCTACAATCTTTTAATGTAGAAGCTGCAAGTTCCTGTGCAGTCCTGACTGTGGTTCCATGATATATAAAGTGTTTCTTTCTGACTGCTTACAGTATATTCTCTTTGACCTGGTAATTTTGGAATTTGGCTACTATATTCCTTGGCATTTTCAATTTGGGATTTTTTTCAGGACATGATCAGCGGATTCTTTCTACGGATATTTTACCCTCTGGTTCTAGGACTACAGGGCAGTTTTCCATTATGATTTCCTGAAAGATACTGTCCAGGCTCTTTTTTTCATCATGATTTCAGGTAGACCAATACTTTTTAAATTGTCTCTCTTGGATCTATTTTACAAGTCAGTTGTTTTACCAATGAGGTACTTTACATTTTCATCTATTTTTCATTCTTTTGTTTCTATTTAACTGATTTTGGCTCTCTCACAGAGTCATTAGCTTCCTCTTGCTAATTTTTAACAATTCTAATTTTTAACAATTTGTTTTCTTCTATTAGATTTTGTGCCTCCTTCTCCATTTGGCCAATTATGCTTTTTAAGGAGTTGTTTTCTTCAGTGTACCTTTTTTCCAGTTGACCAATTATATTTTTAAGGACATTTTCTACACAGCTAATTGTTGTCCTTCCTTTTCCAAGCAATTGACTCTCTTTTGCATACCTCTTGCTTCTTTTCCCATTTTTTTCTTCTACCTCTCTCATTTGACTTTTAAAATCCTTCTTAAGCTCTTCTAAGAAGGCTTTTGGGGCCTCAGACCAGTTCATATTCTCTTTTGAGGTTCCAGATGTGGGTTTGTTGACAATGTTGTCCTCTCCAGAGTTTCTGTCTTGATCTTCACTATTTCCATAATAAGAATCTATAGTACGTTTCTTTTTGGTCATAGTATTTACTTATTTCCTGGCCTTTGAAGAGAATTGAGCTCTCCTGCTGAGGAGCAGGGGGCACTGACCCAAGTTTCTTCGGTTGGGAGCCTGGGGCCTGGTCACTGGCTTTGTGTGCTGGGGCCTCAACTGCTAGCAGTTGGAGGCTGTAGGGTTCTGGCAGCTTACCTGGTGTTGGGCTGGAATCAGCAACACTGAACTCCAGGGGTAGGATTGGGTAGTCTGGCCCCTGGAGGTTGCCTGATCACCTGGGCCTTTTCTACCTTTTGCTTTCTTTGGCTTCTTTCAGATGGAGGTTTCACTGCTGTGGGATGTTTATCCACCTGGGCAGAATCCTTGGAGAACTTCCCACAGACTTGGTTTCCATAGAAAGCTAAGGCAAGTTTTTTGAGCCAGTTTCCATTGATTCCCCTGCCCTTACTGAGGCACTCAGCAGTCTTAGTGTTGGTGTTTGCTTGCTCCATCACTTGGGGTTCAGGATTTTCCCCTGGTATGCTGAGGTTAGGCTTTCTGCCAACTTGCTGTGACTCCTCTCATTCTGTACTGTCCCATTCCCCACAGGGCAAAAGGTACCTATCCCATTAATCCCTCAATCTACCTAGGCTACCAGACTCCTGCACCCAATCTTTCTGCTAGTTCTGCTGTTCCAGGATTTTTTCTAGGACCTCAGGGCAGTTTTCCTTTATGATTTCCTGAAAGATACTGTACAGGCTTTTTTTCATTGTGATTTTCAGGTAGATCAATGATTTTTAAATTGTCTCCCCTGGATCAATTTTTCAGGTCAGTTGTTTTACCAATGAGATATTTCACATTTTCATCAATTTTTTCTTCATTCATTTCCGTTTGACTGATTCTTGCTCTCTCATAGAGTCAGTTTTCATTTACCCAATTCTAATTTTTAACAAATTGTTTTCTTCTATTAGATTTTGTACCTCCTTCCCCATTTGGCCAATTGCATTTTTTAGGGACTTGTTTTCTTCAATGTACTTCTCTTTGACTTTGCCAATTGTATTTTTTCCAGCTGATTTATTTTTCTTTAATTTATTTATTTTTAGTTCTAAACATTCACTTCCATAAGATTTTGAGTTCCAAATTTTCTCCCCATATCTCCCCTCCCCCACCCCAAGATGGCATGTATTCTGAATACCCATTTTCCAGATCTGCCCTACCTTATATCTCTCCCCCTATTCCCTTATCCCCTTCCCCTTTTATTTTCCTGTAGGGCAGGATAGATTTCTATGCCCCATTTCCTGTGTTTCTTATTTCCCTGTTGCATGTGAAAACAATTTTTTAACATGTGTTTTTAAAACTTTGGGTTCCAAATTTTCTCCCTTCCTCCCTCCCCACCCACTCCCACTGAAAAGGCAAGCAACTCAATACAGGTTATACATGTGTAGTCATGCAAAACTCTTCCATAGTAGTCATGTTGTGAAAAACTAAGTATATTTCCCTTCATCCTATCCCACCTCCCATTTATTCTATTCTTTCTTTTGACCCTGTCCCTCCTCAGAAGTATTTGCTTCTGATTACCCCCTTTCCCAATCTGCCCTCACCTCTACCATGCTCTCTTGTTCCCTTCCCCTGCTATTTTCCTGTAGGTTAACATAGATTTCCATACCTAATTGAATGTGTATGTTATTCTCTCCTTAAGCCAAATCCTATGAGAATTGAACTCACTCATTCCCCCTCAACTTCCCCCATTTCTCCTCCACTGTAAAAACCTTTTCTTGTCTGTTTTATATGAGATAATTTACCCCATTCTACTTCTCCCTTTTTCCTTTTCCCAGTATAATCCTCTCTCATTGCTTAATTTTATTCTCCAGATATCACTCCTAATCTTCAACTCACACTGTGTCCTCTATCTATCTATCTATCTATCTATCTATCTATCTATCTATCTATCT